>NC_041228.1:75981471-76072333 GCF_002837175.3 Physeter macrocephalus
TCGGTTCCCCTGCATCGGCAGGCGGACGCGCAACCACTGCGCCACCAGGGAAGCCCCAATCATATTTTTTTGATGTTTATCTTTCTACTCCACTATTCAAATCTTCAGATTTAAATGGTGTCCTTCAACTCTCAGTAGTCAACTGTGAGTTAACATTTCTACACCTTTTTCCTATCTTTGTCTTTCTCTTAAATCCACAGTTACACTTATTCAGTGCTTACCAGCAGTACTTCCACTGAGAGTTCCTCAGTCATCCTTTGGTTGGATAAAGCCTGTCCTCTAATAGATTACTTTAGAAGAGCTAGCTCATGAATGCCAATTACCTGAGTTCTTACATGGGAAAAGCTTTTTCTATAGTGTTGATACTTGGAAAGACCACTTGGCTACTTATAAAATATATGTATTTTAAAACTGTATTTGTTTCCTAGGGCAGTTATAACAAATTACCACAGACTGGGTGGCTTAAAACAATAGAACTATATTCTCATATTCCTGGAGGCCAGAAGTCTGATATCAAGTGGTTGACAGTGTCACGCTCAAGAGAAGACTCCTTCCTTGCCTCTTCCAGCTTCTGGTGGCTCCAGGCATTCCTTGGCGTGCCTTGGTTTGTACACACTTCGCTCCAATTCATGTCTCCTTCTTCACATTCTCTTTGTATTTCTGCATTTCCTCTTCTTATAAGGATACCAGTCATTAAATTTAGGGTCCACTCTAATCCATTATGACCTCAGCTTTACATCTGCAAAGACCCTATTTCCAAATGAGGTCACATTCTGACGGCTCAGGGTAGACCTGAACTTTGGTAGGACATTATTCAACCCACTATACACCATTTTTTCTTGGTTAAATGGTATAAACTCTTGAACTGGTGTGACATCTGTGTAGGTATGTGTTGAATCTTGACAAAAAGGCTTATAACCTGATTTTCTATTCTTTGTAAGTAGCTTGGTCTTTTTGCCTGGAATGCCAAAGAATGTTATCTTTAGAGTCTCATGAAAGAACAATGACTTATCTCAGATTCAGAGTTGGCATTCTGGGCAGTCGTCTCCATATTATGTCTCAATGTGGACATTTAGGTTCTCTTTATTTCAAGGGCATTTTCTTGAATCATAATTTTCTTTTTTTTCTGCGGGACGCGGGCCTCTCACTGCCGTGGCCTCTCCCATTGCGGAGCACAGGCTCCGGACACGCAGGCTCAGCGGCCACGGCTCACGGGCCCAGCCGCTCCGCGGCATGTGGGATCCTCCCGGACCGGGGCACGAACCCGTGTCCCCTGCATCGGCAGGCGGACCCCCAACCACTGCGCCACCAGGGAAGCCCTTGAATCATAATTTTAAAGATTAGTTCTGTTTCATCATTTTGTTTTTCTGTTTCATGGACTCCTAATGTATGTATGCTGACTCTTCTTTCATTGGCTTCCATATGGATCACTTTTACTCTGGTCCCTTTTATGTGTTTACTTGTTTCATTTACTTTTTTGTTTTTCTTATTGCTTTCTGTGCTTTTGGGCAATTCTGTTGTCCCTTGTGTATCCTGTGATTTAGTACTAAGCCTTTAATGATTTTGTCCTTTTTTTTTTTCTTCAGTTTCTTTCCTGTGTTATATGAGTTCCCATTTTGTATCTTCCTATTGTTTATTTATCTCTTCTGATTTGTTCTTTTTTATTTGTTCCATAGCATTCTTTTTATTTTTTTTTGTTGCTTGTTTATTTTTAACTGTGTTGCAGTGTTGCATTATAGTCTTAACTCTGCTTTGTAGAAATTTTCAAGTAGCCTGAAATGTTTTAATCGTCATTCCTTATGTTTTCTTCTTTTTCAATAGACATTGCTGTTCTATATTTCTTATTCCTATTTGATCCAGTTTCTCTGGAATTGGGGGAAGGGTGGTAGCAGGACAGAGGTTTGGGTAATTCTCGGTTCGTGAGCTTTCTTTAATGTTAGTGTGAGGAAGGCATTGTCTTTATTAGTAGCCATCTGTTTTTTGTTTGTTTTCACATTTTTTCTTTCTTGTTTGACCCTTTCTTTTTTCAATAAGGCCCTTACCTTCAACCCCTTCCTTCTTTTTAGTCCTCTTTGCCGTCATCCAAATTGTCTCTCTTAGAGAAACGTCCTAAAAGATATGGTACTTCATCCAGTATGCTCTTGAGACTTCACTTTTGTTTCTGTGTCTTCTCCAAGCCTCCTTTACTCACTGCTTTGTTAGCAAGTCTCAGGCCTCCTTTCAGTAGTTCTCATTTTAGATGGGACCTTTCCTTCTGGGGAGAGATTCTGGCTTTTGCTGTCTGAGTTTGCCACCACTGACGTCTTGGCACTTCCGTGAAGCTCCTGCCGTATTCCCTATACGGGATCAGCTACAGTACTTACTCTGCTGAGCTTTGGTATTTACTCCCCTTTTTTCTGATAAATTTGTGTTTATAGCTATCCTCTGTCTCCTACTTATTCTTTAGGTTATTACTTAACTCTGTTTTTGTTCTTTGTTGCTGTGTGTGGTTTTGGAAAGACGTGTGAGAAGAATCTGAGAGACTGCCATCGGCTTGGGGAACTCAGAAACCTAGACTCTGTTCATTTTTAAATTTTTTTTCTGCAGCCAGGAGTAAGTGGTAACGTAGCTGCCTACATTGCTAGCTGTGGTGGACTATATTTTATCTCACAGTGAGTGACTACTAGAAGAGTAATCTCATTGGGATATTTCTGAGTAAGTTTGTTTTCTTGTATAGTTTAGTAGTCAGTAAAGAAAACTTCCAAACCAAGAAAAACATTTCAAGCCATCTCTGTAATCTCTTCACCTTCTTAAAAATGTCTGGTTTACTTTGAAATCTAGTGCTTTTTCTTTTTATACTCTCTGACGTAGCAGATATGTAAACCTAACTCACTTACCTCTTTGCCTGTTTGGTATTTATAAAGCTCATTAGGAAATTGAGCCAATATACAAATAATTGAAACCGTGACTATATCAGACGAAAAGGTAGCATAGAAGAAAAGGCGTTTTTCCATTTGGAACTACGTCGTAGGTTGCCGCAGGTTGTGTTGCCCGGGAATCAGACTTTGGGGTGGAGATTAGAGTGCAAGATGTTTACTAGAGAGTGCTCTTGGGATCAGATTTGTGGAAGGGAGGGAAGGAAGTAGGAGAAGTTGAGTTGCAGCATGGTCCCAGTGAAGACTTGGCAGCTACCCTACAGGGAGCTCTGGAGCCTGGGCTTTCTTGAACCAAGGAGTTAATAGTCACTGTTTCTGGTTGGGCAGGATTGCATAGCCTCTTTTAGTTTTGTCTTAATACGTGACTATTGTAAAAAAATAAACATTTTACTCTTGTACTCAGAAAACAAAAGCTTCCTGTTTTGGAAAAAAGTATGAGTAATTCTTTGGAAGAAGTTTTTTTTCAGTCACTCTTGGTACTTTGAGTTCTGGTTTTAAAAAGCTTCAGTGCCATTACTGGCTATTACATTTTCTTTCCAGCTTGGGCGATGGTAGACCGTGGGTCAAATGTGAAAGCCCGTGCTTCTTACAACGAGAAGACCCCGAGGATCGTTGTGTCTCGCTCACATTCAGGAATGGTCAAGCAGGTTGCTCTTCAGACTTTCGGAAACCAGACTACAATCATCCCGGCGGGTGGTGCTGGTATGTTCCTACTCCCCTGCGGTGCCTGTGCAGTGTTCCCTGCGTAGCCAAGGCCATTTCAGGAGGCAGATTTGGTAGTCCCATCCTTGGGAAGAAAGTGAGAATGGACAGTGGGCTTTCAAGACAGGCGTGGTCTCCTATTTGGTAATCTCGGGAGTGGGATTTCAGTCACACGTGCCTCCTTGGTAGAGACAGTCTCACAATAGAAACAGTCTCACAGTGGTGATTTGTGTTCCTCGAATACTACAAAAGCATATTTCTGACATTGATGGTTGTTATATATATGATCTGATTGTGAAATAATTGTGCTATTAGTTTAACTGTAAGAATAGCAAGGAGAAAAAGAAAGATCCAGCACATCACAACGCTTTATTTAGCAGCAGGGTGCCAGGAATCATCAGAAGTGTTATTAGAATGGCTAACCCCTTGGTCACTGTTAACGCCCCTGAACTCCTCAGCTTGCGTGTGTGGGAGGCGCCACAGAGTCTAGTGCCCGTCCAGCTTAATGTAGATTCTGTATTATTGCATATTCCATATGTTCTAGCTCAGGGTCAGCTGACTTTTTCTGAAAGGCCCAATAGTAAATATTTTAGGCTTTGTGAGTCACATATGATCTCTTTTGCATACTATTATTTGATATTTTTTTAACCGTGCTTTAAAAATACAAAGAAAAAATCTATAGCTTGAGGGCTGTGTACAAAAGCAGGCCATGGCCCAGATTTAGCTCATGGGTCATTTGCCCACCCTTGTTTGAGTGTTGTTTAATATGACAGAAGTGTTTTTATTCAAACAAATAGCAAATTATAGTCAGAAACATTTGTGTTTGAAAACCTTTCCAGCAAAGTAATAAAGGGAAAAGTAGTGCTTTTAACCTTTAAGCCTAATAGTTTTAGTTTACTGCTGACCTATACGTGTCTTTCTTAACATGGCTTTATTGTTTTCTTACAGGCTCTGTTTGGTTAGGAAAGGTGATATCCAAAATGCCCAGTAGGAATGGGATAAACTAGATTTTAGACCCAGTTTCTTCTGGGTTTGTTTTATTTTATTATTTTATTTTTAAAATTCTGCCTCATTACAAAAAAGACCTAAGATAGTAGCATTATTTTGTGCTTTCTTCTTTCAAATCCAGCCTTCCTGGAGACTCAAGGGAAACCTGTGGGTGTTTAGCTTTAGTGTAATGGTCCATAGGAAACGATTCATGATGAAGGTATCACCCCGTAGAAGACAAGCACAAAGTAGATTTAAATTTTAAAAATTATAGGCATATATTTGTTTGTATTTGAGAACAGCTTAATAAATTACTTTGCAGTATTTTTTTTTTTTGCTCATTTGGGTTTAATGTCTGCACTATTACTTAAAAAAAAAACTTTTTAAAAATAAGTTTAGACTTAGCAGTTGCAAAGATAGTACAGAGAGCTCCTGCACACCCTGTGCTGTTATTTTAACAATGTACTCAAAACAGTAAGCTCCTTTCTTCACATCTTTCAGACAATAACCTAATTTCTGTGTTTATCTTGTAGGTTATAAAGTTTTAGCACTCTTGGATGTGCCTGATAAGAGTCAAGAAAAAGCTGATCTATATATCCATGTGACATATATCAAAAAGTGGGATATATGTGCTGGCAACGCCATCTTAAAAGCCCTTGGGGGGCATATGACTACCCTGAGTGGGGAAGAAATCAGTTACACGGGTTCCGACGGCATTGAAGGAGGGCTCCTCGCCAGCATCAGAATGAACCACCAAGCTCTGGTCAGAAAACTCCCCAATCTAGAGAAGACAGGACATAAATAAGCCACGCTGGTTACAGGTCACAGCTCCTCCAGAGCTGAACGGTCAGCCTGAAACGCTGGAGGCTTCAAAGCATCGGCGGAGACTGCATGGTTAAGGCCATCCCGAACTTTTTAAAGTATTTATGAAGCATCAGAGACTTATTTTCCCTGTAATAGGATGCAAGATCAGGGAGAATGGGTTGCTTCCTGTCTCAAGTATTGTCTTTATTTTTGAGACTATTTTCGTACAGTTGTCATACACAAGGCGCATATATATATATATTTGTGAATTAAAATCTATAGTCGAGTCTACATTGTTATGAGTCACCATTTTCACACAATATCATGAATCTTCACTGTTAGTACTTTCATATAGAATTGGGCTGAAGAAAGGATTGATTTTGTGTAGATGTTTAATATTACTTTACAATTATATCATTGAAAATAAAATAATTGGGGGTTTTTACCCCCAGTTCAGATGGAAAGCACAAGAAGCTACAAATTCATTAATAATGCAACAAATTCTCTATCGCTTACCGAATATTTCTTATGGATTAAAGTAGAAAAAGCTTAAATTGTTTTTTTTCTTTGAAATTTTAATAACAGGTTCACCAGCTAGTAGCGAATATAGATATATGATGGTTGCGTTGTAACTGTAATTTCTGTGTGTGTGTGTTTTGTTTTTATAAGGAGAAGTGTGTTTGTACCTATGGGTTCAACATTTCTGCCATCTTGCTGGTAATTTTCATTTGCCCTATGGACGGTGCATGGTTCCATCCTTTCCCTCTTGACCAGCATTTAGTCTTTAACTTGTAAGGTTTGGATTAAGGTTTCAGGGTTAGCATTAGAATTTGGTATATTTTCTCATTAGGGATAAAATATGCTGTATAAGGCATTATAAAAATATAAATGATCCTCTTATTAACTGAAAGTTATTTGACATTACGTGAATTGAGCTAGCTTTTATTATTTTCAAAAGCCTTGTTATAGTACTTTTTGAAAAATTTGCCAGGTTTGTATATAGAGATTCTCTCATTATCAAGAATAAATTAAGGTTGCTTTTGCCGTGGTTAGTTTTACCATCAATAAATGGATCTAACCTAACCAAACGAAGTATTAACTTTTGAGATACTTTTATCTTCCCTTCAGATTAAAAAAATGAAGATTGAAGTTACTTTTTGTTGAATTTTTTTCCTATTCAAGTGTGCAGAATCTGGTTGGAAGAAAGGTTGTGACGTATTCACTGTGTCACTGTAATTTGAACCTTGCTTTGTAGGATATCTTTCATTGGGATGTCTGATTTCTCTCAATGTGATAGCTGGAAATTTCAGGTAGACAGTAGCATTATTTCACGTGACTTTGCTATGGTTTTATGCCATAACGCACTGACAAGGAGAGGGATTTCTTATGGTTTCCTGGTTTCTTTTCTTTATATCTTTCTTCCTTTCTCTCTCTCTCTTTCTCTCTCGCTTTCTTCTTCTCTTTAAATTTTTTAACCCTAAATCAACTTTCCATTTATTTTCCTATCTTGGAGGTAAAGTTGACCAAAAGATGGGCATCCTCACCTGATGGAATGTGCTTACAGCTTTAGGTTTGCAAATTACACTGTCCAAGGTCCTTATTCCTCATTGGGGAATTGGACCTAGTGTGATACACACATTACCACCTGGTCTCTAGCAACTGGTCACCAATCTGGTAGGGTAATGGGCCTCGATAGGTAGGGTTTTGTTCATGAAAATTCATTCAAAGTTTTGGTAGTTGGAACACTTGATATTTAAACAGGACTTAGGAATTCTGAGCAGAATATTAGAGACTGCATCTTTTTTTGCAACGAGGTGAGGAAATCCTTTTTCTCAGGAGGGATGGCAAAGGCATATGCTGTTTCCAGAGTCCTGTGGTACAAGCATTTGTTTTCATTGTAATGTGTCAAACTTAGGGAAGAGGGACTAGCATATTAGGAAATGGGACTAGTTCATATTAGCAAGCATGGTGCTTTGGTTTTATTTTTAATTTTATTAAACCACATGTAGATAATGACTTTGTGAAGGGCTTTGTTGTGTGCAAAAATTAAGATATTGGCCGACAGTTAAATGCATTATTTTTGTGATTTGTTGGGTATAGTATAGTACTAATGATTTTTAAGTGCTTTTATAAAAATTTCAATTCAAAACATTTTGTTTCTAAAAGTCAGTATACATTATAGAACTAATGTAAGTACAAAGAACAGTATTTATATTTATTTATGTAAGACATTATTGTGCCAGGACATACCAGGGAAACACCTTCAGGAATAAGACATAATATCTCCCACGAATGGGGCTTCCCTGGTGGCGCAGTGGTTGAGAGTCCGCCTGCCGATGCAGGAGACACGGGTTCGTGCCCCGGTCCGGGAAGATCCCACATGCCGCGGAGCGGCTGGGCCCGTGAGCCACGGCCGCTGGGCCTGCGCGTCCGGAGCCTGTGCTCCGCAACGGGAGAGGCCACGGCAGTGAGAGGCCCGCGTAACGCAAAAAAAAAGAATGACATAAATACAGTTATTTCTAAAATGTTTACTTTTAGTGATTCTCACCTCCCCAATTCCTTGTCTCCCTTTCCCTCATCTTGACATTGATAACCTCAGGATCCATCAACTGTCCCCTTCTTCAGCCCCTCTTTGTCTCTACCTTGTTCCCTATCACCCTAGCCTGTTGATTAATGTTCTTTTATTTCTGTTTCTCTTTCTTCACCAGTATACTCTTCCCCAGCACTTAATCCCCAAATTCTCTCGTAGACCTACATCTCCACGATTGGTTGCTGAAATCTTAGGGCAGAATGGAGACTCTAGTAAAGTTCCGATGGAGAGAGTAGTCCTGGCAGGGTCCTAGCTGACTGTTACTTTTCAAAGACTCCTCAAAAAGTAAAGGAAAATCACCTTCAAAACCACAAAGTAACTGTCAAGTATAACCCAAGTCCTCTGTCTTTAGAGAGCGTTTCTTCTGACCCATCCTTCAAAGAATGAAAATGCAGAAAATACAAGAGTTGGCTGGCTGTGCCTGCTGGAGAAAACTTGCTTTCTCTATTAGTTTTCATATTGTATCCCTATTTCAGTTGAGAGTATCAGAGCCTACAAGATGGGTCATATCTGTCTTTGTTATTCAATTGTCCCCTTTTCCCAATTTTAGAGTTTTTCTTTGATTCTAAATATTGAATTGTTTATGGCTATATAATGAAGTAACAAGCGTCTTGGTCTGTGTGTTTTAAGTAGTAATTGTGCAAATTCTTCCTGGTTTCTGGGTGCTTCCTTTGAATATTGTGCGTATTGAGTCAGAGGCAGTGGAAGGGGCAGTGGCTAAGAAAAGACCAGGGAAGAAGAAAGCCCAGGGGAAGGGTAGCCAAGGGAGGACGCCAAGCAAGCATCTGCCCTGTCTCAGATGTTTAATTCAAAAGTTGGGTTTTACTCGGGCTTTGAAGGTGACAGCTGTCTCTCATAGCTTCAACATAAGTAAAGAAAGCTGGAGTGCCACCCCCTATTCCTCAGAAAAGAAAATATCCAGCTTGCCTCTCCTTGATAACAGCTTGAAAATGGCCTTCTGGAGACAAGCTCTGGCAGGTTTAAAACAGGAACTGTTTGGAATCTAGTCGCAACTACTTATCTTGGCTGTGTGTTGACTGTGGATAGAAGCAGTGATTTTTCAGTTTAGATCTTGGTTGAATTTAAGACTTATTTAATTATTTTCAGCATATGCCTACAAAAGTCTGCCTTGTAACTGTTGTGTAAAATAAACCTGTGGTTTCATTTTTATCCTAAAAAAAGTTGTGCCTTAACAACAGGGCATTGTATGTTAATAAGGGAAAACAAAATTTTTTTTAATAGATGGGGAAAACAGGAACTTTTGCCATTAAAATTTAAGTTCTTTTAATGTTTTTAATGTTAGAGTTGGGGAAAATTCGTTAAAGTTAAATAAAATTAATATAAAATTATTTTTGCATATACAACTAAAGTGCATTTTTATAAGAACTGGCATCTTGATGTATATAGGTCTGAAATGATACTTCATCCTTTGGTTTTTAATTTGAATTAATAAGACCATGATAGATTTTTTTTTTTTTAATTTTACTCAAACTTTTTCAGTGTGCTATTATATCTATTCTAGTACGCTGAGTCACTTTGGTTCTAACAACTATTTATGGTATCATGTCAAGAATTTCTTAATGTTAAAAAATACTGTATGGGGCTTCCCTGGTGGCGCAGTGGTTGAGAGTCCGCCTGCCGATGCAAGGGACACGGGTTCGCGCCCCGGTCCGGGAAGATCCCACGTGCCGCGGAGCGGCTGGGCCCGTGAGCCACGGCCGCTGAGCCTGCGCGTCCGGAGCCTGTGCTCCGCAACGGGAGAGGCCACAGCAGTGAGAGGCCCGCGTACCGCAAAAAAAAAAAAAAATACTGTATGTATGTGACATAAACCAGAATGGTTCCTAGATCGGGGAGGGTTCGGATTAGCATTTACTAAGAGGGCAAGAAGAACTGAACTTCGTACTTCAAAAGGAGGTTTTGGTTTTATGAGGTGCTGGTCATAAGAAGTTATTTTTATTTCATCAAAGCCTGGCAGGTGTTTGCATTCCAATTCACCATTGATAAAGGCTTACAGGGAAGCTGCTTTTTTAAAAATTATTTTTAAAAATGAGTGATGAATTAATTCTGTGGGAAAATGAGATTTATAAATATTAGTTTTCCTTTAAGATAATATAACCCAAACTTTCAGAAGTTAAGGATGATGAATAATATTACAACTTGTGTACTGTGTTTGTAAGAGTTTCCTAAAGTATTAAAGTTCAGGTAATTTGTGTAAATTGCAAAAGCAGAAACTGTGATGTTTGATTAGTAGTATGTTGCATTAGAATTCTTTTTGAGGTGTATGTTATAGTAAACTATTATTCAGACTTGTTCATCCTGTATTTTTTTAAACTAGGAGATACAGCACCCCAAGTCATCTTTAGATCAGCCTGCAGAGCTCATCTGTCTCCCCAAATTATCTCTTCTAAGCCCTCTTCGTCATCTATGTTCAATTAAGTTGGAAATGTTTATAGACTTTAATTTGTGTGTAAAATATGGACTTCAGTTTCCACTGTGCCCTTGCATCCACCCTTGGCAGTAGCCGAAACTAGCTTTATAGTCTAACAGGAGAGACTGTTCTGCCATGATGAACTGTGGTGCTGCCAGTGGGTTTTTTTCCTCTTTTGATGGTCTTACTTAAGCTACTAAATGGATATACACAAGCAGTTGAGTTTACACTAACACTATGAAATGGTATTTCCCGTCTATGTCCCTGCCTCTTCAAACTTGGATGTGGTGTTTTTGTGTTTTTAATCATTTTTCACTTCCTAGTCAATCACTTATAATGGGCTAATGATGAGAGGGATTAAAATAAAACTAAATACCTTCGAATACCCCTTCCCCTCCCACACACTGAAGGCTGTGGAGGAACTAGACCATTTCCTGTTGCCAGGACATGCTTAGACACCAGAGTTTTCTTCGCTCGGCATGCTATCCCCTGCCTCACCCACACCACCTAACTTAAGAGGGTCCCGGCTTCAGCCTCTACTGAGAAGTAAAGGTAAACTCTCCTCCCTCCAGGTTTTTGAGCAGGCTTTTTGGCACCTCACCTGTAGCCCTCACTTCTACGTGTGCTGTTGTAAACTTCTTAAGGACAAGGATGATTTCTTGGTGATTTTTGTACTTCCACCTCAGCCTCGGCAGCTACCCCAGTGTCTGGAACAAATGAGGTGCTTAATGTCTGTTGAAGTAAATGGAATAAAGGGTTTCTACTAGCATCAGCATTTCTCATGCCTCAGTTGTGTAAGCTGGTTGTTTGGTTTCCTCTGAAAATATTTGTTTTATGACCCACACACCCTAAATTATTTTTTAAAGTTTTGTTTTCTTTCCTTCAGATACTACCCCATGGCCAAATAGCTCTAGAAAATGTGGTTGCCTCCGATGAAATGACCCTCCCAAACTCTGCCCCTGGATACACTTTGCCAAACTGAAATTTGAATTTTCTGAATAAATTGGTCATGTCTGAAAGATGGTGTGCTGCATCTACTTATTTTCCCTTTTTAAACAAAAATGTTTGCTATGATGAAATATACCTAACAAGTTTACCATTTCAACCATTTTTAAGTGTACAGTTGGGTGGCATTTACATTCACAGTGTTGTGCAGATATCACCACTATCCATTTGAAGAACCTGTTCAGCCCAAACAGAAGCCCTGTGCCTTTTGGACAGTCCCTCCCCATTCCCCACTCCTGGTAACAACTATACTGCTTTCTGTCTCTGAATGCTTCTGCTTTTTTTTTTTTTTTTTTTAACATCTTTATTGGAGTATAATAGCTTTACAATGGTGTGTTAGTTTCTGCTTTATAACAAAGTGAATCAGCTGTACATATACATATATCCCCATACCTCCTTCTTGCATCTCCCTCCCACCCTCCCTATCCCACCCCTCTAGGTGGTCACAAAGCACCAAGCTGATCTCCCTGTGCTATGCGGCTGCTTCCCACTAGCTATCTATTCTACGTTTGGTAGTGTGTATATGTCCGTGCCACTCTCTCACTTCGTCCCAGCTGACCCTGCCCCCTCCCCGTGCCCTCAAGTCCATCCTCTACGTCTGCGTCTTTAGTGCTGTCCTGCCCCTAGGTCCTTCAGAACCATTTTATTTTTTGATTCCATATATATGCGTTAGCATACGGTATTTGTTTTCCTCCTTCTGACTTAACTCCACTCTGTATGACAGACTCTAGGTCCCTCCACCTCACTACAAATAACTCAATCTCGTTCTTTTTCATGGCTGAGTAACATTCCATTGTGTACATGTGACTGGACGGGTTTTAGTGCGCCTGCAGTGTTATCGGATTTTGCTGTTGCTCTGCAAGTCCTCGTACCCCCTCAGATGTCAGCCTATCCTCATGCAGGGCCGTGCAGAAACAGGAGGTAGGGACTCGTCTGTGGCAAGCGCTTCTCTGGCCTCACAAGTTTGCTGTTTTAGGGCAGTGGCTGCCAAGCAGGGCGTCAGGATCCGCTGGGAACGTAGGCATGCATCAGAAGCAGTGGTGGTGGGGTGGTCCAGCAATCTGTGTTTCATGCGGATGCCTGCTCACATCTGAGAGGCACCGGTTTGGAGCCCAGGTTAAATATAAACCCCTAGGTCATCTTTTTTTCTCTTTAATGTAACAGCTTCATTGAGTTACTATTTACATGCCATGCAGACGGCCCATTTCGAGTACATAAGGCAGTGGATTCCAGTATATCCACACAGTCGTACAACCATCAATACAATCGCCTTTAAGACATTACCATCACCCCCCAAAGGAACCCTCTAGTGGTTCCTCCCCCATTTTCCCTTCAACCCCCAGCTCTCTCAGCTCGAGGCGATGGCACTGATTTTTTAATCTCTGTAGATTTGCCTATTCTGAACATTTCATATAAATGAGATCATACAATTCGCAGTCTTTTGTGATTAGCTTTTTTTCACTTAGCATAACGTTTTCAAGATCCATCCATGCTGTGGATGTATCGGTAATTCATTCCTTCTTATGACTGAATAATATTCCATTGTATGGCTATGCCACATTTTTGTTATCCATGCCTCAGCTGATGCATATTTGGGTTTTAATTTGGTTTTACATTAAAACTCTGTAGTGCAAGCTCTTCCTCTCCTCATGGAAAAATATCTACATGTGACAATTTTGTATGTACACACATTAGTATTCTGAATTAATATTGCAGTACCAATGGACCACAAGTATTTATGAAGGTTCTAATTGCACAGCTCTCTCCCCTGACGGATTTAGAGTTTGTAAGGCTATTCTTAGCGCTGCTATCACTGCCACCAAAATAGAAATGAGTTGAATGTGTGGGATTTAATCTGATGCTTGTTTTCTGAGTTTTCCACTGTGGCCATCAGCAGGGGTAGCCCCATGGGTGCTGGGGGCTGGTGTCCAGCTGCTATACTCAGCCCTGGGTCCTGGGCCAGCGCTCACGTATGGAGGGCTTACAAGTCACCTTTCCAGGCCTTGGGATTCCTGATCTCTCACGACACACTGGAAGTTCTTGAGACACTGTGGCCCCAAACGTTTGACTCGAATAGTGCAGTAAGGTCATGCCCGACTCCCCTGTTCAGTAGCGTGTCAACAAGGGGATTTGGAGATTGTGGGCAGGAGACGTATGTGCCTTACGGGTGGACAGGGAATGCTGAACTAAGACATATACACCTGAAGGGGATGCCAGATGTCAGGGAGAAAATATTCAGAGGACTTTCCTCTCTCAGCAATGCACGGCTGCCATATGAAACTGAAACGAAGCCAGGTGACTAGTCCCTCCACAGGTTGACATTATCCACAAAAAAGGCCACAGAGGTATCTCTCAACTGAAAAAAATATTCATTCCTAAGCAACAGATAATAAAGGATGCCTCCAAGAATTTATTGGTTATGGACATGAAACTCAATGTAATATATTTTTGCATTTTGGGGATTTATGTTCTTAGAAACAGCTGACACAGAAGTCAAAGACATTATATAAGCAAATTCCTAATTGGATTTTTTTTTAATAAATTTATTTATTTATTTTAGGCTGTGTCGGGTCTTCATTGCTGCACACGGGCTTTCTCTAGTTGCCGAGCACGGGCTCTAGGCACATGGGCTTCAGTAGTTGTGGCACGTGGGATTAGCAGCAGAGGCGCACGGGCTTAGTTGCTCCGTGGCATGTGGGATCTTCCCAGACCAGGGCTCGAACCCGTGTCCCCTGCATTGGTAGGTGTATTCTTAACCACTGTGCCACCAGGGAAGCCCTCTTACCTTCTTTTTTTTTTGAATTTTTGAATTTTATTTAATTTATTTTTTTATACAGCAGGTTCTTATTAGTTACCCATTTTATACATATTAGTGTATACATGTCAGTCCCAATCTCCAATTCATCACCCCACCACCCCCCTTCATAAGTGGATTTTTAAAAATGCTTTTTATTTGTTCATATAAGTAAATAATAGAGAACTCTATTCTACATCCTAAGTTAAAAATTGGGATGTAGACCATTATTTTTTAAAAAGACTTCTAGAATCTGAGTATTTTGAAAGCACAGAACCATTTTTAAAACGGCAAGGACTATTTTCTTCCTCCCTTTTAAGGCTTTTGGGTGGCTCTCATCAAGAATATCATTTCAGAGTTTCCAAAGCGCTTCAACATGGATTCAAGTTTTCCTGAAAGAGGGGTGATCCTGTGACCACGTGACATTTCAGAGGTCACATCTGATTTTTTATTTTTTGCCACTTGCACAAATATGAATTTGTCTTGCTGGAACAGTTTGAAGCTTGGAGCAAATGGAGAGGAAACAAGATTCACAGTGAATTCACTGGTGGAGTCCAGTGCCTCACGTGGTCTCCCCCGTCTACTCTCTAGAACTTCTGGGCCCTCCTCCCAGCCAGCGCTGTTTGCCCGCCAATCATGCCTTGGGGATTAACATGAGAACATCAGGAAACAATGGATCACATCTTGTTGAACAGAGAGCAGAGTGGTTTCTTTCCCAAACCAGATTTCCGATTGTGAAACAAGATTTCCACAGCTCTGACGGGAGATCTTCCCAGATATGCCCTGGGTCATCTCTTATTTCACAGTAGGAATGCAAACAGCTCACATTTGAAAGTTTTTCTGTTTTCAGTGAATTTAGTTCTCTAGCTGGATTAAGATCTTTGGTTACATCCAATCTCCAGCTGGCAGAGGACCAGACCTAATTTTTCAAAGAGAACATTGTCATGGAAAATGTTTTCAATAGTGGATAGAGTTTTTCCCAAAGCTGCTCTTGGTAGGTAAGCAGTGGCGTGCCATGGGACAGGAGGACAAAGGATCTTTCTCCAATACGCTTCTTATTCTCTGGGGAAGAGATAAGACATTCTTCAAACAGTTGTTTTGGACCTCAAGCCAAATAGTCTTGGAAACCTCAGAGGATTAAATACATCAACAAGAGGAAACATTGAAAATGGGAAGGTCTGTCAGACAACAAAAGGATTCTGCACTTACAGCAAGAGGTGAATTTCCAGTAGTGACAGGTCACCGCCAGCCCTGGACTCCTGGAGAGTGGCAGGGTGGATGTACTAAACCAGTGGTCTGTGTTTAATGCAAAAGTTCAAGAATAGTTGACCATCGAGGCAAGTCAGAGACAGGAGTTAGGAATCCCCCGAGAGAAGGGTGATGTGTATGAAAGTTCGCCCCCAGAACTCGGGTGCAGCAGAGCCTGCATTTGAATACCCCTCCGCTTATTAGCTGCGTGATTTTGGGCAAGGTACCAACCATGGCGTTGTCGTGAGGATGCAGTGACATAAAATATGGGAGGATCTTAGAACAGTCACACGGCCCCTAAGGATGCACATCTCCTCTCTGAGCCCCTGTTTATGTATGTCTGATCCGAAGGCTTTTACTCCATGCTGTATTTATTAGACAGGACTCTCTTGCTTTCTAGAGACAGAAATTAACTCAAATTCACCTAAACAGAAAACAATTCATTGGTTCAAGGGCCCAAGAAAGAAGGTTAGGGCTGAGAAGGTCAGCTGTTGAAATTATGTGGTCATCTCTCTCTCTCTCTCTCTCTCTCTCTCTCTCCCTCCCTCCCTCTCTCCTTCCCCCCCTCTTCCTCTCTGCTGGTGTGCTATTTCCTTCTCTCCTTTGATAGACCTTCTTTCTCCACAAAATGGGGAGCCCAGACCCACATTCTTCCAGCAGTGCCCACATGCGTGGAACAATCCTCTCTTTCTCTCTCTCTCCCTCCCTCCCTCTCTCCTTCCCCCCCTCTTCCTCTCTGCTGGTGTGCTATTTCCTTCTCTCCTTTGATAGACCTTCTTTCTCCACAAAATGGGGAGCCCAGACCCACATTCTTCCAGCAGTGCCCACATGCGTGGAACAATCTTCCACACTCACCGTACAGAAAGTCCTGGAAAGAAATGTGATTGATTTGGTTGGGGCATATGTCCTCACCTGTCCCAAACTCTCCTCTCCAAGGCGCAAGACAGGATCTGTGAAGAAAAGAAGGAAGGAGGTTGGGCAGAGGAAACCATAGCTAC
The DNA here is from genome assembly GCF_002837175.3 of Physeter macrocephalus. Lineage (NCBI taxonomy): Eukaryota > Metazoa > Chordata > Mammalia > Artiodactyla > Physeteridae > Physeter > Physeter macrocephalus. Next base: position 75,997,943 of record NC_041228.1, read on the forward strand.
TAAAATCCAGTCAATAAGGACTTCCCTGGCGGTCCAGTGGTTAAGACTCTGCACTTCCACTGCAGGGGGCATGGGTTCGATCCCTGGCCGGGGAACTAAGATCAACCAAAAAAAAAAAAAAAAAAAACCCCAATCCACAAGATTTATCTGCGAGAATGGGGTGAGGGGACCCATCCCAGGACAGTGCCCTGCTGTCAAGGGCGCTGACAACTGTCGGGTCCTCGGGTTTCTCACTGTTCTGTCCTGATCGGGGGCCCGGGTCTCAGCAAGATGGAGCTCGGCAGCCACAGGCACCTCCTCCATTGCCTGAAGCCCAGCCGGCCACTCTTCCTGGCACCTTGCTCTTCTGGGGGGTGTTGGGTCAGGGAGGGGCAGGTGGGCCACAGATTGGACTGCACCCTGTTTTGATGCTTAAAACTCATATCCCTATCCAGTTCCCTGATCCTTCTTCTTCTGTAGATTTCCAGAGTCCAGGCTAAAGCCATCACTAGTCTGGTAGCGTGAGGAGCAGATGGCCTGCCCCCTACTGGGAGCCCTTGGTATTTAAAAAGCTTCCGGGGGCTTCCCTCGCGGCCTGGGAAGAATCCGCCTGCCAGTGCAGGCGACACGGGTTTGAGCCCTGGTCCGGGAAGATCCCACGTGCCGCGGAGCAACTAAGCCCGTGCGCCACAACTACTGCGCCGGCGCTGTAGAGCCCAGGATCCACAACTACAGAGCCCACGTGCCACAACTACTGAAGCCTGCGTGCCACAACTACTGACGCCTGCGCGCCTAGAGCCCGTGCTGCACAACAAGAGAAGCCACCGCAGTGAGAAGCCCGCACACCGCAACGAAGAGTAGCCCCCGCCCGCTGCAACTAGAGGAAGCCTGCACGCAGCAACGAAGACCCAAAAACAGCCAAAAATAAAAATAAATAAATTTTTAAAATAAAAAAATAATAAAAAGCTTCTGTGCTTTCAGAGTACTAACATTTAGAAATGATTTTTTTTTTAAAGATGGTCTAATCCTAAGAATTCTCTATTATAATGAGCAAGTAAAAAAAGCATTTTAAAAAACCTGGTGATGAATTTGTTTATTTAACATCCTTGACTTCTGCATCAGCAATTTTTAGGATCATAAAGTTGTTTCTCATCTAGGACCAAAAATTCCAGGGAGGTTCCCCTTATCCTCTGTTGCTTAGAAATGAGTATCTTGTTCAGTTTCCTGGCCTCAGGCATCATAGGCCAACCTGTACCCACAGCCCTGGCTGGTCTGAGTCTTTGCCCTGACTTCTCTGGTTAAAGTGAGTAAAATTACACCTACATTAGTTGGCTTGGGCTGCTGTAACAAAGTACCACAGACTGGGTGTCTTCATAACAGAAATGTACTGTCTCCCAGTTCTGCAGCAGAGTTCCAAAACCAATGTGTCATCAGGGTTGCTTTCTCCCAACGGCTGTGAAAAGGACCCTATTCTATGGTTCTCCCTAGTTCCTGGTGTTTTCTGGCAAACTTCGGCTTTCCTTGGTTTGTAGTACATCACTGATCTCTGCCTTCATCTCCAAATGGTGTTCTCTCTGTGTGTGTCCAAATTTCCCCCTTTATAAGGACATCAGTCATATTGGATTAGGGGTCCACCCTTCACCACTCTGACCTCAGCAGAACTAACTATACCTACAAAGACCTTATTTCCAAACAAGGTTACATTATGAGAGACTGCGGGTTAGGACATGGAAATTTTGGGGGAAGACGTGACTCATTAATACACCTAGGAAGAGATAGAATAAAGAGATGAAATGGAATAGAGATCATGAAGAAGTACTTTTAAAACCATGATAGTAGCATTTTCAGTGCAACTAAAGCATCTTTTTAAACTTTTGTAATACTGAATGAGTGCTTTGTTTGCTTTTTTAAGGAATTACAATGATTTAAGGGTGTCTGGCGCGTTTGACTTTTGAAAAGGCTAGGTTTTCAATTAGTGTTTAAATGCTCTGAGATAGCCTATTTATTAAACGAATGGACTTTGCTGTATTTTTTGTGGGTAAGTCATACTAGCATATTTAGATGAATATCAATTAATTTAAAATGAGAGACTGAATATTAGAAAAATAGTAGTGAGTGTTCCTCTTTACGAAAGCCCGATGTGAACGCATCTGTGGACAGGAAGCCACAGCAAACACTCAGACCTGCAGGGTCCTTCAACTCTCAAATGTTCCTGCCCCTTCCCCCAACTTGTTAGGAAAGACAGGCGCTGCCCTGTGGAATTCCGTGTCCTGGGCTGAGCCCGGCAGGAGCTGAGTCTGTTTTCAACATCTTTGAACTGCAGGACCTTTTGTGCAAATAGCATCTTACAATGTAAACTCAATCTATAAAACAGATTGAAGCCAACATCCTTCCCTGTCACTGGGAAGCTTTCCTTTGAATGTTATCCTTGTACCCCTCGCCTCAGAACCACCCAGAAATCACAGTTCAAGAGGTAGATTCGGGGACCTACAGTAGACTCCCCGATTCAGAAGTTTAGCCTTGGGGCCCATGAATCTGCATGTTCGCACACTCCTAAGGATATTTCGCATATAAAGTTTAAGCTTTGCTTCGTTAGCTTAACCTAGGTCCTGGCACACATTTCTCTACCTCTACCGTTGTTGAGTATCCCGTTAAACAATGCACGAAGTCACCACCTTGTCCCTAGGAAACCGACGCACGCCGCCACCTGCCTTCGGGGCCCCTGCCTCTGGCGCTTCTGGTCTGGGGCTCACGTCGTCCCCCGGTTGCCCCCTCTGACTACCACACCTCCCTCCCCGTTGGCGGATCTTGGTCATTTCAGCTGTTCTGGCCCCGTGGGTCTCAAACATTAACATGCATGAACTCCCCCGGGATGCTGTTAAAATGCAGCCCCTGGCTCCGTAGGGTCCGGGGTGCGGCTGAGACACAGCGCTTCCCAGAAGCTCCCGGGGGACTCCTGGTGCAGGAAACACGCTCAGAGGAGCGAGGTTCCAGAAAAGGGTCTATCTCTGTGTGGTTCTCCCTGGGTCCCCGCCATAAGTGCTGTTCCAGCCACAGCGCCTGAGCCTCAGGTTAGAGCATCCACCCTCGGCCTCAGGGGCTCCAGACAAAGACTTCCCAGGCAGGTGACGCTGTCCCTACACCCAGGATCTTATCTAAACTTCAATTTTCTGCAGGCTGCGTACATCTTTTTCTGATGAATAGGAACTTCACTTTATTCACATAGATATTATTATTTTAATTATATCTCTTGTTGCTTCCCACGTCAGTGTTGCATGAACTAAAAAGCAACCTTAAATAATCTCTATTTCTACAGTTGTAGAAGTCTTTTGAAATTTAGAAGAAGGCTTTTGAAAATTTAGAACTAACAAAAAATTCTATGAGCATATTATAAAATAGCTGTTGGCTTTTTGACTCTAGGCTTTTGTTCGTAAAAGAAAATCAAGATATGGGTAATTAAGAAAAAAAAAAAAGCCTCTTGGCAGTGCTTGCTTCTTCCTCCTTTTGTTTTGGCTATAAATCTGGTTTCTTTGGGGTGAAATACCGAACTCCGCCACACGGGGGCAGCAGAGCACCGCTGTCTGTGCTCAACTAGAAAAGCGCTGCTTGGAGTTTGGGGGTGAATTTCAAAACCTTGAAGTTAGAATTGAAAATAACAGAATGTAATAAACCTCTGCTGCTGGTTGAAATTCCGCAGGTATAACCTTCTAACTTAAAAGTTCATTTGAAGAATCCTGTTTTGGGTAAGCTCTATCGTTAAAGGAAACTGCTCATCTCTTTTCCTCTGGCCCTGCAAGCCTTGCAGGAGTGGGTAGTTAAGCGGGTGGAAGTGATGCGTCCCCAGCGGGGCGCTGATTAACTTAACTCCAGTCCAGGATGTCACGATGACCACGGCTTCTAGCAGAATATAGAGCAGGCAGGGGAAGAGAAAAGGCAAGAAGCCTTTGAGGGAAGAAAACTGATTTGGATGAATGCTGTATCCAAAGAGCTAAAGCAGAAGACTGTCTGAAAGAATCACTTTACAAAGAAAAACATTATCTTGAAGAATCATTTTGGAGACCATTCAGATCATTTGAGCCTGTACCTAGAACACCAGCTGTTCCGGAAGCTGACAGGATTTATCTTTATTTTTTACTTGGTGTTGTGAGGTTAGCCTTTGAAGGCATGCAGTTTGGGACATGCTTCTATTTTGTCTCTGTGCAAACTGACAAAATCTTATTCATCCGTGTTCTCATGTGGAAAATGAGGCAAAAGTGTGATGATTTGAAATTCTGTAAGACACACACGCATGCAGGGTCAGTATTCTGTCCTTCAGCTGTGTGGCCTCACGTCACACGGAAATGGCTAAATGCTAAAGGACGACATGAGTTCTTCCTGCATCTCATTCCTCTCCTTCTTTAGGCTGGAAGGTTGGACACGAGGAGGGTTTTTCCAGCAGATGCTAGTCCCTGAGTTGCCGTGATGATGCCCTGTGGGGTGAGGGGTATGTTAACCCAGGTGGGACTCACTGCACCGCCTGACCTGGCCTCAGGCTATGGGGCTGGGCAAGGCACCCTCAGCCCTGCAACAAGGGTGAAAGCACAGACCCAGCCCACCAGAGCAATCGCAGAGACAAAGTCGGGAGGTGCTATGCCGCCCGAGGGCCCTGCAGCGTGCGGTGGTCAGCAGGTAAATCCGTGAATGCCTCGTTTCCTTCCCGGGGTCATCAGTCCAGCCCTGACCCAGCTTCTGAGCTCCGGACCCATAAATGCCACTGCCGACCTGGGACGCCGCGAAGACGCTGCTTCCAGGTTAATGCTGTAGCTATGAACGCAAGGCCGTGCGCCTGACGCACCGTGAGGCCACACAGAGTGGAACGTCAGAGTTTGGAGCAGGGGAATGTTCATTGCAGGGCCACGCAAGGGTAGCTCATGCCCAGAAAACCCCGAGCTCCCTGAAAGGTTTCCGTAAAGCACTTTCAAATGCCGGGTGAGGGAGGAGGGGTCACAGGGTATGTGATCAGTTCGTGCACAGTTCTCTGATTGGCTGATGGTGAGGTCACAGGGGTTCACGTGGTCAGTCCTTAGGCTCCAGGAGGCCTGGGGGCTGTGTGGTCACGGTCCTCAAGAGTTAACCTCTTCCACTAGCTGGGGGGTTCACATCTGAACCCTGAAGTCAAGGCTGTGACAACACAACTAAGAGCTACAGCAGGTCCCTGCAACCGTGGGACCGGGAGGGGTCCCCAGGGAAGCGCTCAGGGTGGGGGAGGAGGCTGAGAGCCCAACATTTGGGGTGAACCGTATAAGGTGGACAGGGAAACAAAACAGGCAGACGCAAAACAATAACAACAGAGGCAAAACGAGGTCAGAGGAAGGAGAGAAATCGGAGGTATTGGTGCCATGACATCCAAGAATGGAGGAGGAGGAGAAGACCAATGGTGTCCAACGTGGTAGAAAGATCAGGTAGGATAGCGGCCAAGAGGGCACTGGGGTGGTGTCCGTGCCCACCTGGAGCTCCTGGTGAGGAGGGAGCCTGCTTTCAACTCTGCCTCTGTCTCTGGTGCTTGTTGGCTTGAGGCAGCCATCCTCCCTGGGTCTTGGTTTTCTCCCCCGTGAGGGGAGACATTGTGTTAGTTTCCCAGGGCTGCTGAAACAAAGGACCACGAACTGTGTGACTTAAAACAACACACGTATTCTCCCATGGTTCTGGAAGCCAGAAGTCCAAAATGAAGGTGTCGTCAGGGCCACGGTCCCTCGGACACTCCAGAGGAGAAGCTGTTCTTTGCCTCTTCCACCTTCTGGCGGCGGCTGGCTTTCCTTGGCTTGTGTCTGAACCACTGCAGTCTCTGCTTTGTGGTCACATCACCGCCTCCTCCTGTGTCCATGAAAACTTCCTCTGCCTCCCTCTCGTAAGGACCTTGTCACTAAATTTAGGGACCACTCTGATGATCCAGGATAGACCCCTCTCAAAATCCTTAATCACATATTTTGGACTCCAGAGCGTAATATTCACTCTTTTACCATATCCAGGAAATATTGACAGTTTCTGGGGACTAGGGCATGGATGGAGCTTCTGAGGTGCAACCTTCTACCCACTACCGATGGACTCGTGGACACTCAGACCAGATAATCCCCACAATCCCTTCCGGTGGTGACATTTAAAGAATCGCCAAAAGACTGACAACATGGGAAACTCTACTATTATTTAACACAAGTTCAAAATAGTTGACAGAGTAAACAAGTGTTATTTGCAACAACTAGAATAGCTTACCTCTGGGTTGCATTCATTTTTTTAAAAAACCTCTCACATGCCGTCCTGTGGTTGGCGTGTCTCTGACGCCCGCACACAGGCGAGTCCTTTGGTGAGCTGTGCACTTTTTCACCTACTCACCTGATATCCATTTTCTCTCTATGGCCTCAACTGCAAATTCTTTGCAGAGTGAAGTTTGGCCACCATCAGTGTGATAAGGGGAAAAAATTGATTTTGGAAACTTAAGAAATTTTATTCCTTTGAAATCCACGACGGGCACCCTGTGAAGATGCTGGCGTGTGGGTGGATAGGGGGACCTCTGTGTAAGTGAATACGTTAATATGTGGGTAATTTATGAGGATATTTAGTGTTCGGGAGCAAAATTTGCACATAAAGTGGTTTTGTAAATTCCCTAAAATTGTTTCAAGCTTTAAGCATTACCCTTGCTTACATTTTTCGATTGCTTTGTAAGTTCTTATTTCACGGAAAGTACAAAGGTACAGCCCTGTGAGCTAGAGTTATTTCAAATTCTGATTTAGAGGAGTCTCAGAAATAAATGTGGCTTCTGCCATACTTAAGAGAAACTAGGTTGCATTTTTATTTGGATTTTGGGCCAAACCAGGCGGGATACCTTCTGTCTCTCCGTCAACTACCTCTTCCCTACTTTGAGTGCATTGAGAATGTTTGCTCTTCTCTTTAACCCTCATCTGGTCTAGTCTGCTTTCCCTTTGGCTAATATTGTGTATTTCTCAAGGGAAAGAGATGCGAAGGGAAAACTCCAAACATGCTAAGAGTCTCCAAGCACCTTGAAGCACACACACCACAGTTCATAAGTGTTTGTTTACGAGATGCGAGCACAGGACAAACTTTCCACCAGCACTTTTGACAATTTTCCAACTCATCTCTATTTTAGAAACTAGACATTTCTAGCCACTGTGTTCCCAATATGTGGGGTCTTTTCCCTACTCTATAAAGAATGAGCAAGGCAAAACTTTAGAGTCTCAAAACCCCTCCAAGGCTAAGAAGTAGGTTGAAATCTTTTAATGCTGAACACTAGACAAAACAAAAACCAGAAAACAAAAATACCACCAAATAAAACACACACACACACACACAAACCTGCATAATTTTTTCAATATAAATTGTAATCAACTAAATGTTCCTTAAAAAGGCCATTTCCGGGGGCTGCGGGGGAGAAAACAGGAGAGCAAGATCTATCTGCAAAGAACTTATGCCCAGAGAGGTGAAGGGCAGGGTGGTGAGTGCACATTGGAGGCGGCGCTGCTTGCTGCAAAGGGGGTGCTTCCTGCCCAGCAGCAGGGACCCGACGGAGTGGAGTGTAAGGGTACCACTCACTTCCTTCTCTGCACAGCCCAGTGTTTGGTTTTCTCATCCGCCTATTTGGAGTCTGCATCTCCTAAGACTGCACGCTCCGTCTTTGCTTCCTGGACCCCGACCTGCCTCTGTCATCCGTCTCCCCACTCTCCACCCCAGCCTCTGGGGCTCCTTTGCCGCCTCTCAGTACTGCAAACGCTAGTTCTTCCCTTGGAAATGGGACCCCACTGCTCTTCCATTGGCTGGCTAACTACTAGCTGCCTTCTTTCTCTTCCCCTTCCTCCCGTTTTCTCTATAAAAATTTTTGTTTAAGAAATGGGTTCTCTGTTCTGCGAAGGTTTGACAAAAATGGACCTGTAACATTGTCTCTGTTTTACCTACAGCTATATCTGTCCATCATTTGAAATAGTATTTATCGTTTTTCTCTCTTTTCCTTGATAATAGAAGTTCTTCCAGTTTATTTGGGATATTATCCTTTTGTCTGTCCTGTATGTTACAAAGATTTTTTTCGAATTTGTCACTCAAGCATCAATTTTGTTTACGCTACTCTTTCATATAGAAGAAGAATTTTAAAATTTATATCTTTGTTTATATTTGTTCATTTTTAAGTGTTCATATATTCTCTAGTACTATTTGTTTATATATTTTCTTTTACTTATTTTGATACTACAAATGTATTTTTTCTTTTTAATTTTTTAATTGTTTTAATTTTTTATTTTTTATACAATTTTTGAAGGTTACCCTCCATTTACAGTTATTACAAAATATTGGCTATATTCTCCATACTGTACAATACCTCCTTGTATTGTTTAAACATTTAATATACACAAAGATTTTTAAATTTCTAGTTTATATTGGAAACTAGGTATCTCCAATCACTTTTCCCAAATGTGTTGCCAGTGTTCCAACATTAATTATTGAATTTTTACTCCACTAATTTGAAAAGCTGGTTTATTAATCCCTAAATTCTATTTATGCTTGACTCTATCTATCGGGACTCATAGATCTGTCCTACTGCTTTATTCTTTTAGCTAATAAGGGTTTAACTACCCTTTCCTTTGTGCTCAAATCGTACCCTCTTCTGTGGGAACTATCACTGTCCTCTATTTAATCTTCTGCTAATCTCATTTCACTGATCTCCTTGAGGACACCAACTATGACACTTATTAGCTGCTCAAGAAATTTTTTTTAAAATATTTATTTATTTATTTATTTTGGCTGCACTGGGTCTTAGTTCCAGCGCTTGGGCTTCTTAGTTGGGGCATGTGAACTCTTAGTTGCAGCATGTGGGATCTATTTTCCCCAACCAGGGATTGAACCCGGGCCCCCTGCATTGGGAGTGAGGATTCTTAGCCACTGGACCACCAGGGAAGTCCCTGCTCAAGAAATATCTTGAATGAGGAAATAAAGGAAATAGTTGAGGCTTGCTGTGTGGTTTTGATGAGATAGAAAGGCCACCAAAGCCTGCTTTACTAAGGAAAGAGCTTTCTTATCTGATACAGTCAAGTATGATTTCATAGACTAAAAACCTATCAGGGCAAACATAAAACTTTTGTTGTTTTTTTGTGGATGAACTTAATCTAACCCAGAAGCTTCCATTTCTTGGACGGCAAATCTTGCCACTTCGACATAACTCAGTCACTTCTGGTTTAAACTGGGCGTCTCTTGGATGAATGCCCAGTAAGTCCAAAGTCTCCCTCGCCTCTTCCCCACCCTTTCATGGGGGACCCAGGGTTAAGGGAGGACCCCAGGCCTCTGGCCTGTCCAGCCCCCTCGGGGAAGGTCTCTGGTCTCTCTCTGGGCTCTGCCGCATGCCTGGCTCACACTGTGTGCTGACTTTCCCTGGCTCTGCTGTGCCCCGTACCTGGACCCTGCCTGGGACTCCCAAATCTGTGGCTTCTGCTGCAGGGACTTGGCTTGTACACAAACATCTCTTGGATGAGTTTCTAACTGTCAGCTTCCAGCCACCTTCCCCACTGCCTCAGGCTGGTGGGAAGCATTTAGAACAACCCCTCATGCCTCATCCTTCATCCCTGGGAGCCCAGGGAAACCCAGGAAGTGTGGGCAGCTCTCTGGGGCTCTACCACCCCTCCCAATCCTCCCCCTCTCCTTGGCTCCCTCCCAAAGGATGCCTTCAGAGTGGTTACCAGCTGTGGAAGGTGAACATGGGAAGGCTACTGTGCGTGGCCCAGACATTGGCAGTCTCTGGTCTTGGGTGAGCTTATGAGTCCCCACAGTTTGGGCTTTCCGTGGGGTGGTCCTCAGGCTCCGGATGTAAGCTCAGCCTGCCCCTGGCTTCAATTCAGGGCTCCCCTCTCAGGGCTTGGCTTCTCTCTGTCGTGTCCAGCATAGCTGTGTTTGAACAAAGACCCTATACGGTTCTATACGGTCTGAAAAGGGGCCATGACTGCTGGACACAGAGTAGAGGTTATCTATATACGCTGCCCCATCCTCTATTTTAGACTGATTGGTTGCCAGGACCATAAAGGTATCCCATTTCCCTCTTCTTCTCCCCCGCCAAGAGCAGGGTATGCGAGTCTCAGATCCTAAAGACCTAGTGAGGAAAGATGTGTTGAAAGGCTCTGGTACACAGAGGTGCTCAGTGATGTTAATTTCCTTCTTCATAGTGACAGAAATGGCGGGTATAAACAGCTGAGTAGACAAAACTTTCTTTTTCAAATAGAGTCACAGATGTAGAGAACAAACTTATGGTTACCAAGGGGACAGGGGGCGTGAGATGAATTGTGAGATTGGGATTGACCTATATACACTGCTATGTATAAAATAGATAACTAAGGAGAACCTACTGTAGAGCACAGGAAAATCTACTCAATGCTCTGTGGTGACCTAAATGACAAGGAAATCTAAAAAAGAGGGGATGTATGTATACGTATAAGTGGTTCACTTCGCTGCACAGCAGAAACTAACACGACATTGTAAAGCAACTATACTCCAATAAACATTAATAATAGAAAGAGAACCTGACAAGGAAAGAACAATAGAACTTTCCTTTTCAAAGCTGGAGAGCTGCCTCCGCCCTCAACCCCCCCAAAATAAATTATGTAGGCTGACCCTATTCTTCCATGCGCTCCAGTTTTTTTTTAATGTTTCAAAATTTCATTAATAATATTTTTAGATATGGAATTGATAAAAAAAATTAAATAACCCTCCCTAACTCAATTTCTTCCATGTTCATGGATTTGTCATTTTAGCTTTACTCTCTCTGAAAGAATGATCAGTTCTTCAAGCCCTTAAAGGTCAGGCTCTAGTGATTCTCATTAAAATATGATACACATGAAGCAGTGTTCTTAAAAAAATAGATTCAAATCACATTCACCCGGCAATTAGAGTTGGAGAAAAAAGAGAATACACAAGTATAATTTGCCATGTACCAACATAGACTAGTTCTTATTGAAGACAAACAGACTTTAATGCTTATTTATTCAATAAGCCAGTAGTATAATTGGGAACAGAATGCCAGTTGTTCAGAAATGACTCAAAGACCTCTTCTTAATTAGCTGGAGCTACATTTTTAAAATTTTTAATTGATGGGCAGTGGCAATATTTGTGCTGCATATTTTCTGAGCACACATTCTAACTTTAATTTCTCTAAATTTAATTCTCTAAATTCACTAACTTTAAATTCCCAAGTTTCTCATGGTAGTAAATCTGCTGCATTAAGCTAGGCTTAACCCCATGTAAGAACTCAAGATACCCTTTATGTTTTCTGTTGGTTCTTTAAAGCAATGGATGAAGTTGCCAAATTATTTCATGTGACAAGAAGATCGGTCTGACACTGTTACCCCTCCTGAACCGGAGATCGCTCTCCTAAGAGTGACAAAAATGTTTCCAGCCTCACAGGACTATTGTTAGGATAAGGTGACTACGGACATGGAACCGTTAGGCATAGTATAGTGGGCACACAGCAGAACTGAATGAGAAGCTAGATTTGAACTGAGTGGCTGAAAAAGGATGGGACATCCCCCCAGCCAAGGGCCAAGCTCACCAGACACCCCAAGACCCACTTAGTAAAGTCACAAAACCACCTGAAAATGAAAAATTGCCATGGCTGAATTTTGGCAATGTGAGATAGAAGATCAATTTCAAGTAATTTAATCAGGTGAGAATATATGTCAATAATTACTTGCAATTGTTTAAAATTTTCCTTAAAGAAAACAAGTACTTGGACCATGTATGAAAATGAGTGAAAACAAACAAACCAGCAAACAAAAGAAACAATTACATTTCCAATAGTTGGGAAAATATCAAATAAATATATATGGATAAATTTAACAGAAAACTTAAATGATATTTATGAAAAAAGCAACGAAACCTTATTAACAAACATAAAAGAGAAAATCTGAATGAATGAAAAAGACATAACTTTCCTGAATGTGAAAACTTAATATTGTAAAAACATGACTCCGAATACATTTTTAGTCAATGTATTTGATGCAAATTAGATTAAGTTCTAAAAAGTTGTTTGGAATATAAAAATGACTATGAGGTGAGTCTGAAAAAAAGACCACACGATTTTAAAAAAAGAAGAAAATAGGGCAGGGGGTCATTTTCCTTTCACTCATATGAAAACATTATAAAATATAAAATAATAAAGCAGTAGGACAGATCTATGAATTCAAATAGATGTTGAGTCAAACATAAATAGAATTTAGGAAATAATAAACTGGCTTTTCAAATTAGTGGAGTAAAAATTCAATAAATAATGTTGGAATACTGGTAACACACTGGGAAAAAGTTATTGGAGATCTGTAGTTTCCCATATAAACTAACTTTTAAAAAATATTTATGTATACTAAATGTTTAAATAAGTAGTGCTAGAGAATATATAAAAGTTTAAAAAGAAACAAATACAAAGAAAGCTATAAATTGAAAAATTCTTCTATATGAAAAAGCACCATAAACAAAATTGATGCTTGAGTGACAAATTAGAAAAAGATATTTGTAACACACAGGACAGATAAAAAGATAATATCCCAGATAAACTGGAAGAACTTCTATTATCAGGTAAAAGAGAGAAAAAGGATAAATAATATTTTGAATGGTGGACAGATATAGCTACAGATAAAACAAAGACAATGTTATAGGTCCATTTTTGTCAAAGCTTCAAAGAACAGATAATCCATTTCTTAAATAAAATACTTTATAGAGAAAAGGGGAGGAACCACAGCCGAGTTAATTATGAGGTTAGTATAAGCTTCATACCCAAACCAGAAGATGAAAGCCGAAGAAAAGATTTGTATAAGACAATTTCATTTACAAATATAGATGCAAGATCTTACGTAGACACTAAAGACTCAAATCCTTGAACGATTGTACATTTATATGTTATCCGTCTAAACCTTATAATTTATAAGTATATAAATACCTACAACTGTGGTATTAGTATCAAAAGCACTTGGGTCCAAGAACATGACTCCCTTCAGGCGGGAAGAAATTTGTATCTCAGATTGGAGGTAAACAAGGGCTTGACTTCACGGGTAACGGGTAACGTATTGTAGCTTGAAAAACAAAAAGACCGGAGTAAGTATTCTGAATTCTTGAGATTTAATAGAGCTAGATGGTAGATTTAAAGGTGTTATATGTTAGTCTTTATGCTTTATTTGTGTAACCGAGCAGGACCCCGGGGCCTTCCCAGGCCGGGCCTTCCCCATACCCTCTGCTTTAGCTCCTCTCTGAAGTACCTGAATAATATAGTATTTGACGCACATTTCCTGAGTTGTTTTGCAGATGTGAAAACCCCCCACCAAGATGTTAACTCCTTGAGGACCCTGAGCACATAGCCCCAGGCCTCCTGGAGCCTAAGGACTTATCAGTTAACCTCCGTGACACCACCCTGTGGCCTCACAATCAGCCAATCAGAGAACTGTGCACAAGCTGATCACTTACCTTGTGACTCCCCTCACCTGGCTTTTAAGAAGGCTTTGTGGAGACCCTTCAGGGAGCTCTAGGCTTTCAGGGCATCAGCCACGGTAAAGGCATGGGTCTTGCATGCCCTGCAATAAACCTTTCTCTGATCCAAACTCCGACGTTTCAGTGTGGCTGGCTCACCGTGCATGGTCCGCACGAACTTGCCTTAACATTTGAAGTCTTTCATGATAAGAAGAATATGAAAAGCTCTTCACATCAAAGAGGAAAAGAAAAAATAGTCCCTGTTTTAAAAATGTTCAAATGATACGCAAACGAGTTCACAAAAGAAAAAAGCAAGTGATGAGTAGCATATTAAATAACTCAGCCTCACCTGTAAAGTATGTTGCTGTTCATTATTCATAAGATTGTGAGAATGCAGACCAACCCACGGAATGTCAATATCAATGTATTTTTTTTTTTTTTTTTTTTTTTTTGTGGTACGCGGGCCTCCCTCTGCTGTGGCCTCTCCCGTTGCGGAGCACAGGCTCCGGACGCGCAGGCCCAGCGGCCATGGCTCACGGGCCCAGCCGCTCCGCGGCACGTGGGATCCTCCCGGACCGGGGCGCGAACCCGGTTCCCCTGCATCGGCAGGCGGACGCGCCACCAATGCGCCACCAGGGAAGCCCCTCAATGTAATTTTATAAAAAGATCCTGTGAAGAGTTTAAGCGTACTTATTAAAAGACTTCATATCTTGTTATGTCTCTGGTCTTGAAATTCCGCACAGAGGAATGTACATTAATGGAATAAAAAAATAGTGTCCATATAAAAGTAAGTGTAAGGCTCCTTTCAAAGCACTATTTATAACTGTGAAGGACTGAAGACGTTCTGAGTATAGCACAATAATGAAATGGGTATAACCAAGCTATTAAAAATGGTACAGAAGAATACTTAATGACATGGGAACGTGTGTGTGGCATATTGTCAAAAAATAAAGAAGCTGAAAATATTACGTGCATGACGATTGAAATTTTATTATACACACAGAAAAATATATGACCTTCACACACACACACACACACACACACACACACACACACACACACACAGGGCAAAGGAAAACCATGACTGGAAATCTCTAAAACAAAATGTAAACAGTGATTTTCTCTAGGAGGTGTGATTACTGTTAGTTCCATTTTCATAGTTGAAGTTGCTTGAGCTATACAAAATTTCTACTGAAAAAGCTGGCTCTTTTTTTGTTTTAATTAATTTTTATTGGAGTACAGTTGATTTACAATGCTGTGTTTCCGCTGTACAGCAAAGTGAATCAGTTATACATATAAATATATCCACTCTTTTTTAGATTCTCTTCTACTTAGGTCATTACAGGGTATTGAGTAGAGTTCCCTGTGCTATACAGTAGGTTCTTTCTATCTTATATCTATATCTATCTTATATCTATCTTTATCCCTCCCCCCCCCCTTTCCCGCTTGCTAACCATAAGGGCTTTTTTTTATAAAATAAGAAAAACTCAAGTTTAACAAAAAGAGGAACACCTTTTATTACAAAGGTCACCTCTAAATCCTTAGATTGTTGAATTATCATTGCACATTATCTGTGTTTTCTTACATGAAACCACATTATTCCTCCTTTACCCTAACCTTTCCTTGCCTTGTATTAGAGGGATAATATAATTAGTTGCTTGTCTCATTAAGGCTGGTTTAGTGATCAAGGCATTTCTTGAGACAAGGCAGATGTTTCTGATTAATTTACTCTGCTTGATTAGACTAAAACTCTGAAATGGAAATATTCATCCAGGTTGAAATTAGCTTTGCGAGTTTGTCATGCTACATGGTTGTAAAGCTTAGAATTATACTGAGCTAAGTAGATTTACCTGAATTGACTACTGCTGTTTGGTTATTGCTTTTACTGTTCTGAAGTTAAAATTGTCATCTTTTGACATAAAATGTGATACCCTCTATGTACACTTTCCTTTTGTTCATTTTAAGTTCAACTGAATAAACATCTACTCATGTTCTCCTTCATATACTGCCCAAGGAGTACCAGAGAGGGCACAGAGTCAAGGTGGAATGGCTACCTGCTAATGTTTTGTGCTCAGGTGGTGCATTCAGATGCACGTATACTGGGAGTTGGGGGTGGCCTTCTAGGGAGAAAGAGTAGTCTGAGGAAAGAATGCAGATGAGAAACGGAATACTGCCTGCCACATCAGGAAACAAAGGATGCCACAGTCATCAGCCATTGCAGTCACCTCCGTTGGTGAGCTGTTGAGCCTCAGGGAACTCGCAAAGAACACCTGCCATCTAGCAGCCGTCAGACTGCAGCCCCTCCCTAGAAACTCAGGATGTGAAAACACAGGATACTGGCCCCAGATAGCTGAGGTGCATGTCAAAGGAACCATTTCAGCGAGCTCAGACGCTTGCATCTTCCCATACAGAGAAAAGCGCTAAATTCCTTAACTTGAGATACCTGCTTTTCTTTTATTGACAGTTGCCTTTTGTTCCTACTACCTGCGCTTTGTCACAAAACTCCTATATATCTTAGCTCCCCCCCTCACCTCCTCAGAGCAGTTTTCTCAGGGTTACTTGAGTTGCTACCTCCTGGGCTTGAAGCCCTAAAAATTCCCACAGAAGAAAACACAGCTTCTAGGTTGTGAATATACTATTTTAGGCGACAGACATCATCTTCAGATCTTCCTTCTGCTTTACAGCAGATCCAACTCGGGACCTGCTCGTGCATCTCCAGGATCATCTGCTTCACCCCCACCTGGCCACTACCCTGGCCTAGACCTTCCGTAAGTCTTGCTGGTACTAACACACTAGCCTCCCAACCAGGCTCTGCTGTCTCTTGTCTTTCCCTTCCCTACTCTAATAGCTACATTTCTTTCTAAAAACATTCCCTTGGCTAAAGTATACGATTGATGCACCAGGCATTCTTCCTCATGCTGGGAATACAGCAGTGAATAAGGTAATGGGCTCCCTGATGTCCTGGGACTGACCACCTAGTACTTTAATTTATCTTATTTTATTTTATTTTATTTTTTTGGCTTGCGACATCTTAGCTCCCCGACCAGGGATTGAACCCACGCCCTCGGCAGTGAAAGCGCAGAGTCCTAACCACTGGACCACCAGGGAATTCCCCATTTATTTTAAAATCAGAAGAAAAACGACTTTTAGGTCACAGACAATGTTTTATATTTGTCTTTATACCAATGAAGTTGTAAAATATAACGTTTAAGTATACTTGTATGGGGGAAGGGACCACAGAGGCAAAAGTGCCCAGGGCTCATAAAAGCCATGATACAGCCTTGGGACAGAGCTTGAGGGCTGCTTTAGAGTGAAGATCGGGGACCATCTCCTGAGGGGATACCTTGAATTTGAGGAGACAGAAAGCTAGAGAACAGAAGAGTGGAATAGAATAAGGATAGAAGTTGAAGAAATAGAGTCCGGTGAGCCCTGTCTGAGAGCAGTTGTCCCATCCGGTGGTTTGAAGGTCCCTGGTACCCTTCAGTAGTAGACAACAGCAGAGTATTAAGAATGAGACGGCAACGGTTTTGGAGGGGATGGAAGGAAAGACTAGGAGACTTCCTTAAAACTACAATGTTGGGAAAAGATTGATGGGATAATCCATGGAGGAGGAAACCGGGTTGAATATCTCCTGTGTTAGTGTTCCTTCACATTAACTTCTTTCGTGCGCCACAATTTCCACATATCTAGATGCTGTTAACATTGTCAGGGGAAAAATTTGTGGAACTGAACAAATAATTGAATCCTGTCCAAATGGTACTTCAGTCTTCATTGTGCTCTATAGAGCCAAAGCCCACGCCTGCTAATGTTGGAGAGAAGGCTAGTGAACTAATAAAGTCTAATGAAATGACTTTGCAAACTGTTCTCTCTTCTTTTTGGACTTTTCCAGTCCTTAGGATGAGTTAATGTGACAGTCCCTATCTCATGTCACATTTGCCTAAATAACTTCCCCCTTCTCATCCTTCCCCTGATATTATTTAAACTCTAGTGAAGGAGATTATTAGACATCTAGCTCCTGACTCACTGTCACTGCAGCCAGCCTCATTAATCTTCGAGAACGTTTTCATTTACCAAAGAGTCTGTGACTCATGCAGACACACAGAGCAGTCAGCGGTAAATTGAATTGGGATCTGTCTCCTACCGCTTGGCCTTTCCTTTTTTCCAGCTGTACTGCTCAAAAATATTGCTTAGACCAAAGTTCTGAGAACTAAAACAGTGATTTCTTTCTCAGATGTTATGGTGCTAGCCTGTGGAATACTTACACACTTGTCTTTCAAGAGTGCACTCGAGGGCTTCTTATCCTATGAAGGATTTTCCTCACTGTCCCTCAGCCTCTTGCTCTACTTGGAATTAACTCTTTCCTATTTTATACCACCCCATTCTGACCATCCATCATAACGGCTAAAGAGTCTGAATTCTCAAGTGAGATCTGCCTGGGTTACTTCACTTCCTTTTGACTCAGTTTCCTCACTTCTAAAATGAGTACAGTGTCTTTCCCTAGCATCACCCTTCGAGGATTATTTTAAGAATCAAATGAGCTAATACATGGAAAGCTCTTAGAACTTATTAAGAGTCAATACATGTTAGCGACTTTTTAATATATGTCCTTCCTAGATTGTAAGCTACTAACTTGAATAAGTAGTATGATCCCCTGTTATTTCCCCAGGTATGGTCCTGGGGAAATAACAAGATCCCAGAGGAGAAACGTTTGCATAATGTTTCTAGGAAGCCTGGCAGTTTCCTGAAGCATGGTATGTGAGCAACAGAGTAAATCACAAGTAGCCAAGAGTAGCAAAAGTTATCCCGGAGATCTCTACCCCAAAGGATTCCGTGGGGCTTTCTGTGCTCTCACTGCTGACAGAGGACCAGATGGGAGATGGACATGTCACAGGGACTGATGTGGCGGAAGGATAGGGAGGAGGAGACAGACCATAAGACTGCCCATCCCCAATGTCAGTACTATTTATACCCCAGAAACTTAGACCCAACCCTAAGAGAAGGGCGGAAATGAGATCAGAATTCTGAAAATAACTACGATCCTGTTTTTGTCACTCCTGCAGATTAGGAGCAGGTCAAAATAATATGTAGGTTGAATTATATAAAAATAACAAAAAATATCTTTCTTGCATGCTTGAGTAGTAGGCTGAGACTATTCCTGGTGTCAATGGCCCTGCAACTACGGTCCAGGCAAGGTCAAAATAGTCAAGAGAGGAATGAATTGTTCTCTCTTACCCTCTTCCTGGGACAGGGAAGAGGATGAGGTGGGCTGCCTTCTGCTTTTGTATCTTGTCCCTCTGTCTTCCATTGTGAAGACAAAGTGTGTAGCTAGGCATGATGTTCTTAAAGCCACTGTGGTATTCCTGCTGGCGGCCATGGTTTTTCCCAAAATAGTATTTCAAGAGTCACTGTACTTTTAGTCACTATTTGAATATCCCATCGCAGAACCAAGAGCTGACCTTCATGCTGGTTTTGTTCATCTGTGTAGTCAAGCTGAGAAATTTATGTCACCTCAGTGTGTCCTAAAATAATGCCAAGTGTCTGTCTGACTAACTAGCTGGGTAGAGTGGACAGTTCTAGAAGAAGAAATACACAAGCTTTGGAACCAGTCAGACTTAATTCTAATCGTTCTTTTACTTAATAGCTATGTTGGCTGGAATGTCGTTTAACTTGAGTCCCAATATTCTCATATATATACTCTAAGGTATAAAATTAATTTACTAATACCTGTTTGGTAAGGTTGTTGTAAAAAAGTAAAATAATATATGTAAACTACTTAATGTAGTTCCAGGCTCACTGACGCTTCTCAATAATAATCTATCGATGGCCGATCAAAAGTTCTTCAAATTAAAACAAGAAGCCAGGAAGAAAAATGCCAACAAAATTCTAATGTCTTGTACCATGAAAAATAACACATAGGGAGAACTTGTGAAAAAAATATTAGGTCATTTTCAGGAGAAATCAGGAGACGTGGAATTAATTTAAGGCTTCAAGTGTTTATACATCTATGCACAGTGCCTGGGCGAAAGTCAAATAAACCTGTAACTTTAAAACAAGTATCAATTCAGCTTAATGAATTCATGTTGGGTATATTTCAGGACTCTTCTAGCCTCTGTATTTTACAAAGATGAATATCACATGGCTTCTGGCAAGTAATTTACAACCCAGAAATTGGATGGAGGGCGTGAAATTCATGACTGAAATAAGACAACTAGAAGGTAAATTTCATTCAAAAGAAACAGCTCCAATAGAATGGACTAATCATGTTTCTCCAAAAATACGTATAACATATAAAACGTCATGAAGGTAAGGAATGGTAGAAAACATTCAGGTGAGGACAAAAGGAAGAGAAACAAGTGATACTATTATGATTGTATAAAACAGATTTCCTGGCCAGGTAGAAGGTATCGAGGATGGCTCTTATTGGAGAATGTAAACTGTCTCAGAGGGAAGATGAAACTGTGCAGAAGGCTTTCAACTCTCAAAACATTCTGCGGAAAGCAGAACATCCGACTCTTTATTGACAATTCCGTCTGGTAGCTGGTAGAGGAAGTAGCAAGGAAAATTGCTATTCTGTACTTAATTCTAACCAACAAGAAAGAGCTTACTGTTGGAGTAAAAGTTATATGAACCTTGGGAGAAATCAAGCCATCCTGGAATTCATAACAGGATGAAAAAAGGAAGCAGTGGGCTCCATCAGACCTGCGCTCTAGACTTTAGGAAAACAGATTTTTCAGAAGTTCATAAAAAGGCTGGCGTAGTTCCATGGCTAGAGAGTCCGAAAGGAAATACAAAAGTAAAAAGAGTCAGAAAAAAATATTATTTAAAGGACTATAGAAATAAAGGTATGGATATTAAACAGTCAAGAAAGAAAAGGACAGAAACAGGGACAGAAACAGAGAGAGAAGAGAGTCGACGGAGGAGACTGACATGGACAATGAGGCGGAGAGACAGAGCCGGGGAGGGAGAGGGATAGGCTAGGGAAGCAGACAGCAAACTTAGGTACATCCCAAGGTTCTGGGAGGGTGGTTCCAGCTTCCTGTGGTGTGGAATCCTCTCGCAATCAGAAGGTCAGGGGAGCCGAGAGCAAGTGACACCCACACTCACAGGTGACCCTCGATTCTCACCCTCTCAGGCTCACCTTAAGCCCAGAGGCTGCTTTCCCCAGGAAGACTTCTCTGCCTAGGGGTGTATAATGTAGTGGTGTGTGACCCCTAACTGGTGTCTCCCAAAGAGCACAAAAAATAGCTCAGCTCAGACATTTCCCAGGCATAGACTCAGCAGAAAATATCATCTACGAGGAATGTAAAGTTTCAAAAATGAAACTATACAATCACAAATGTTCCCCATTGGGAAGAAAAGGTATAGGCAGCCAAAGAAATTCACATTTAGCTGCACAGGAAGCTCTCAGATGATCTTAGATTTAAAATACATATACAAAAGTAGGAGGAAACATTACATAACTAAAAGGGAAAAGAAAAATGAAATACTAAATATGGCATAAAATATTCTTAAAAATAGACTCAAGTAGCAATCCAGAATGAGTCGAAACTTTGGAAAAATGCTGAGAAGGACAAGAAATCAAAAATTCTAGATCAGTTCTTATACTTTAGATAACTCAACAAAATTCTAGAACGTCATTCACTTCTTCAGTCGTTCAATAAATTTATTCAGGACACTATGATAAGCAGGGCAAGATTGAGGTATTAAAATGAATGGCACAACTTCTATTTCCATGAGCCTGTGTTCTAATTCGGAGGCTGTGAAGAGACTCCTACCCAAATAAGTATAATGCACGGCAGTGGTGGGTGTTGGAGAATGTGTCGATCCCACTCTGGAAGCACAGAATAAATAAAATTGGGTAATGTGTCATCATGAAAGATTGTGAGCTAGGCTTCAATATGGATAGGATTATAAATAGCGATGGGAAGTGATTATTAAACTACTTTATGGTTGCATTAGTTACGGGTCGCTAGGCTGAAGTAATGAATGTACTCAAAATGTAAACAGCTCAGGACCATTTTGAAAAGAATACGTGCTCTAGGAGCCAGCATTCATGCCAAATTAACTATCGACATGCAGTGTGGTATAAACCAAGGATATTTTAATGTCGAAAGGTATTTATGAAGAATACTTAATACATATTGACCATCCAGTGGGTCCCAGGTTGCTACTGTTGGTATGCCCATCTTATCCATGAGAAGCCTGAGCCCTGAACCATTTAAACACATTGCCCAACATCTCACAGCTGGTGATAGAGCTGGAATTTGAACCTGACGTATTTGACTCAAGGGCTTAAACTCTCAAACATTCTTTTTTTAAATTTACCATATTATCTACATGGGTAAGGTGCATGATAATAAAGTCAGGTTGGAATAGTAGTAATTAAACAACATACTTAAAATGTTGACTGAATATTCATTGTTAACCTGAGAGTGCCAAGCGGCGTTGTATTTGGTCCTTCGTCATTCAGTAGATAAGTAATTTAAATAAAAACACCAAGAACATAATAAAAAAAAATCTATAGTTTTAAAAAACCTGGGGTATACACTTAATGTATCTATACATCAGTTATTTTTACAGTAGTATTTCACAGTATTTATTTACCTCTTTTTAAACAGATAAAGAAACTGAAGCTCAGACATCAAACTTGACCAAAGTCACTCAGCTTTAAACAGGGGAGCCTGGATTCGAACCCGGATTCTATCTGACTCCAAAGCCTGTGCTGTTCCACACGTGAGAGAGACCACATCACCACATTGGTGTCCAGTTCCGTTCCGTTCTGGCCACTGTATTTTAAGATGTCACTAGTAAATGATAGTGCATAGGAGGAGAACAGGAAGGGCTCATAAAATCATAAAAATAGAATTCCACCATCATCTCTCAGGTTCTTTTCTTTGGCACTCTGCCCCTAAGTAGCAGTGCTATTGAGTCCTAGCTTTGGATTCCTATAAAATGTTTTGAAGCAACTGAACACTCAGAATACATAATTTTACTTATTTTAATGACTCGGCATCCCACACTTGGCCATGTTGCAGACCCAGG
Organism: Physeter macrocephalus; assembly: GCF_002837175.3. Taxonomy (NCBI): domain Eukaryota; kingdom Metazoa; phylum Chordata; class Mammalia; order Artiodactyla; family Physeteridae; genus Physeter; species Physeter macrocephalus. The sequence continues at coordinate 76,020,437 of NC_041228.1, forward strand.
GGCAGAGTTCTGAACTAGAGTCAGGGGCCAGGGAGAGTGATGTTTTCTACACGTTGCTCTGTTCTGTTACATTCAGAGCTGAGCCCTTGATTATCATGACTAGTGGGGAACTTTTTATCTTTACTGAGAAAGGAAGGGAGAATTCTGAGGGGCGTCAAGAGCAAGAATGAACCCAACAATGACAGAGCATACACTATTTGCATATTACCTCTCTGTATTCCCATCCACCAATTGTTCACTGAGTACTGAGATACCTATCTGTGGTTCCTACAAGAGTAACCAATTTCTGAATTGGTGAAATTCAGAAATTCAAATTCTGAATTTGCTCCTACTTGCTGCTTTCTGCCTCTAGTACTAGCATTTTCTGATGTTTTATCTGAACTTAGCCATAAAAAAAACCTGTTTTGGTCATAGTCTGAAGGAGCACATTTTAACCAATATTTGCTGCAGCCTCAGTATAAAATAGCACTTGCTTTCCCATTATGGTTTTCTGTGATCCGAGACTCATTGATAAAATATTATTCACCACGGATATAAATGTAATCATAAAAAATATTACGGAAGAAAACTCTACCGAAATGCCAACAGGTTTAAGATAAAGGGTACCACCTAGGAATTATACCATTTCACCTAAGCTATGATGATGGGGACAGTGGTGATAATAACTTGGGGATGGCAATCTGTAGGGCAGGCTGCCCTTGGTTGAACCGTGAACCAGCCAGAGAGCCCAGCACAGGACCTGGCACGCAGTAGGTATGTACTGAGTAATGGATTCATAATAATGAATTCATTGGATGAAAAATGATGCCTCTTGTGGAGGCCCATGTGAAGTAAGGTCTCGCTCGGAATAGAGATCAAGCAAGTAAGTCTCAACGTTAATAACAAAAAACAGTCCAGGGACGGAATGATTCTAAATCACAGAGGACACCCTTTGTTATTGAAACTGAGGGTGGCAGTGATGATGGATGGAATTAATTATAGTAAGTTTAGTAAATTTAATATAATAAATTTTTGTATCCCGTGGGTGATGATAAAAGGTAACATTGATTGAAGGACTAACAGAAGTCAGGTATTATGTTAATGATTTACATATAAAATTTGACTGACTTCTCAAATCAATTGTGAGCTAGATATTAAACCTAGGTTGTTGGTAAGTAAGTTAGAGATCAGGGAAGTAAAGGTATTTACATAAGACCACTGGCTCAGGACTTCCTTGGTGGTCCAGTGGTTTCGACTCCACCTTTCCAATGCAGGAGGCCTGGGTTCGATCCCTGGTCAGGGAACTAGATCCCACATGACTCAACTAAGAGTTTGCATGCCACAGCTAAGGATCCCTCATGCTGCAACGAAGATCCAGCATGCTGAAATAAAGACCTGGCACAGGGACTTGCCTGGTGGTGCAGTGGTTAAGAATCTACCTGCCAATGCAGAGACACGGGTTCCAGCCCTGGTCTGGGAAGATCCCACATGCCACGGAGCAACTAAGCCTGTGAGCCACGACTACTGAGCCCGCTCTCTAGAGCCTGCGAGCCACAACTACTGAGGCCGCATGCCACAACTACTGAAGCCCACGCGCCTAGAGCCCGTGCTCCACAACAAGAGAAGCCACCGCAATGAGAAGCCCGCGCACCGCCACGAAGAGTAGCCCCCGCTCGCCGCAACTAGAGAAAGCCCATGCGCAGCAAAGAAGACTTAATGCAGCCAAAAATAAATAAATAAATAAATAAATTTATTAAGAAAAATAAAAAGACCTGGCACAGACAAATAAATAAATAAATAAATAAATATTAAACCAACCAACCAACCACTGGCTCTTACGACGTATTAGAATCAAATCCAATACTTGTCCCTGTGCTATGATGTGGTACCTTCCAAAGAACTTTTTAACTTACTAATCAAAAGACCAACTGACTGACTGACACATTCCCTGTTTACAAGCCCTTTCTGGCTATCTTGGGCCTTTTCACAAAGGGCCCGCCTTATACTTTTTCCACAGACCCAGTGGCACAGTGGGTGGTACCTCCTCTCCAGGAGCCTTGGCCACAGGAAGAGGCGGCTCGAGCACAGGGAAGAGCTGGGAACTGCTGTGTCTTCTAAGGTGGAAACCACATTCACCGCCCACTTCCTCCAGGTTCAAGTTCAAACTACTGTTAAGGAAGAGAAAAGTGGCTGGCATTGGTCCAAAAGAGAACTCGACAGAGGAGAAGCACTCAGGTATTTCCATCTTTTTCGGTCTCTTCGTAGATCTGTCTCCACTTTGGCCTCGATTGCATTATTCACCATCTCTGGGATCTGCAGAATGCGGCTTCGAATCTTGCTCCTTAATTACCTGGGTTTTTATCTTCACAGCCTGTTCAATAAAGCTCTGAGCACAACATTAGCAAGAGACCTTGATTATCTATTTATTTAGGACATATTCGAAGGCATCAGAACCTCTGATCTGTCCTTTAAGGGTATCAGTATCCAGAGGGGTCTGATTAAACTCCGAGAAACTAGAAATGACAAGGTTGAAGCTGAGACTAAAACAAAATACAAGTTAATGAGGATGAATTCATCACACAGATGAGGACATTTTTGTGGGTGGGCAGCCTGTTGTTCTAAGATCTATACTCTGATGTTTTTCACCCAATTATCTAAAAAGGTAATTAAAAAACTTTTTCGATAAGGGGAAAATAAGTTAATCTATAATAATTTGTGGGTTATAATAACAAAAAGTATAGAATCAAAATTTTAAAACCACAAATTATTAATGTAGTATATTCTAGTACAAAACCACGTTCTAACAACTACCTGAAGCTTCAGAATAACACGCAGAAGCCAGTAAAGAAACTCTTTTTAAAAAAATCCATGAGGATAACTAATATTTGTATAGCAAATGATTGTTTGAAAAGTGACCTTTCTTTATCATTTAGATTCTGAAGTGCTGAGGTCAAGTATGCCCTGGAGTTGAAATGACTCCCTACGTGAAAGAACTGGAGAACTTTGAAAATCTGAATTTTTCTGATAGTCTTGTATCTCATTTATGAGTTTCCTCTAATGCTCCCTAACCAGTGCAAATCTTTCCTCTTTATTTCTTTACACTCAATTCTCCATCTAACTTTAAGAACAGCTGCGGCTGGCATCTGACACAGAGCCTAGTGGCACTTGCAGTGGGGTGGGGTCCCCTAGGGGGTTTCCATATCCCCCCAAGAGCACTAAGTTGGCTCTTAACTTAGTGAGTTCAACTCTGCCCAAAGTTTGCCCTTAACATCATAGCCTGAAGAATATGATATTTGTCAACGTTCCACCAATGAACTGATTAAGAGGTGCTAGTTCATACTAATAAAACTCACCAGCCTGTAACGTATTAATTTCCAATGAGAATTATTGTTATCAAGGGAAGTGGATGATGCCCTGACCTGCCTCGTACAGGAGAAGACATACTTCGGTCCTCTGCTTGGTGCTGGCCTGGCTCAAACGTGGACTAGCGTTAGCTTTGGAAGCCTGCTGAGCCCTTGGAGAGGCTCAGTTTAGGATCCCCATGTTGACCTGGGAGGTCATCTTCTCCCCTGTCCTGTGCCTGAACGGAATCTGTGGGCTACTGTCTCTAACCAGCTAGTTTCTTTGCATGTGTATAGTCTTTCTTCAAAAAGGATGGAATATGATTAATTAAATTCCTTTTCAATAATCACATCTCAGTTTTGTCTCCCAGAAGTTAAACCCAGGATACATTGAGGTTTGAGATGTTCCTACACTTGTTAGAGATGCACTTATGAACACAAGGCATTAAGGACATCTGTTTTATGTGGAGATTTACAGCCTAAAGTTCAAAGGGTGACTGAAGTCCAAGGTTCTTAAGCCTTCTCATGCATACAGACACTGAGAGGAAAACTGAACAGGAGCTCTCTAGCCGCCATTGTCCCTTTTTTTTTCACTGAATTTTGGTTACCTTTCTGTCAGTGATGTATTTACTTATATCTGTCAATTACTTGTTACCTGGAAAGGGGAGTGGACACGCAGCTGATCCGGGAGTATGCTGGGAGACTTCCTTGTGTGCATTCTCTGAAGCTGGAACCCAGACACTGTATGTAGGTGCCTTGTTCCAATGAGGCATCTGATGTGTACTCTCAGTTGGTATTAACAAAATGTTGCCCAACTGTATTTATAACTCTTTGTTTAGTCTTATGGGAATTTAATCATGCCACACTTCAGCCTTGCAATTATCTGAATAATCATCTTCTCGAATTATCTTTTCTGTATAGTGTTGGGACTGAAATCATGACTTTATTCCATTAAGTCACCAAAAATCAAAGAGAAAAGTCTATCAACACACAGCTGTCAGCTACAGTTTTATTCTGTGGAAGGCTAAAAGCTACCCTATTTTAATAATTTTAATTCATTTCTGCTGCAAAGATCCATTTGTGATAGTTTCCTTTTAAATTTAAAAATATTTAATATCCCTCTTCTGACTGATGCTGTTATCTGCTGTCACACAGATGGTGTAGCCTAGGAGATATGAAGCCAGCTCCGACCATATCACATCTGAGCTCTCTTCCTTATTCTGTCTCTGACTTATTTTATGAAAACTGGTAAGTCACTTAACCACTTTCTGCCTACGCATCTGAAAAATAAGTTGGATCACTATTGTCAACAAACAATGCATGCTCTTTATCTGCTGTGCATCAATTCTGTCACTGCCACGGCTCACAGATGCTCTTTGCTCAGTCGGGGAGGCAACCATCAAAAGGCAGAGAACAGCTCAGCGGCTGATGATATTCTTGATGTCAATACATCTTCTGTAAGTCGTGTCTTTAAAACGATGATCTAAATGCCAATGGTTTTTTAAATGCCGTTAAAAATGAGGTTCAACTTTATTGTTTATTTTATTTGTTTTCAGACGGATGTTGGGGAACCTTATTACATTAGTCCAGTTTTACATTAGTCCCTAGAATCCACCTACACTGATGCTCTGTGTCCTATAAATTTCCCAGAGAGTGAAGGCAAGCATCTCCACCTCCACCTTGCCCACCTCTGCAACCCTTGAAAAAGCCTCTCCACAACTTCCCGCCATCATTCCCTCCTATTTCCCACATGCACAGCATCCAGGTTTTCGCCTGAAAATGATCAAAAATTGTTCTCTCTTCCACGTCTTTAATGCCCTGTCCCACCTACCCTGCCCTGTTTTCCTCGACTTGCTGGGAGTCAAGATGAGGAACATAAAACTGACTTTCACTTGTAATGTCAAGTCATCATTGGTGAAGATAAATTTATACAGAAGAAATTACCAGGAAGAAAAAGAGCTTTTACCGACCTTCCAAAAGTTGGAGAGAGTTGATTAAATAACTAGTTCACAATGTCCTTTCTCATTTAGCTGGAAATTGAACTGATGTAGATTTTTCTTGGCACATAATAACAGTAATATTTGGGGATAAAATGGGGTGAGGGAATCATTTTATAAAATAAAGCAGAGAAGAATGTTGTCCCTTGTTTGCTTTACTCTGTAATGTCCCTTCATCATGGCCTAAGTTTAGATGGGGATTCAAGGAATAGGCAAGGATGCCTGAAACCGAATACAAAGACTTTAAGTGGGGATTCATAACAAAGCAGAGAAAATCAGACTTGCAGCTAAAGAGCCTAGTGTCCTTTCCAGATAAACCCTCATATGCTCATCAGTGTTAACTAGAAGATTATTTTTATCTCTCTGCTGTGTTTCCCCATGTAAAAACTATATTTCTCCCATGGAAAAAAATCAGTACTTTATTCCATTAAACTCCTACCTGTGGAAATAAACAAATACCAACCAACTGAGAACAAGCAAAGCTTATTTATTCAGAGCTTGCCTTCGCAAGGGAGTCAACCACCATCTCTCTTTCTTCACAGAGACTCAAAGGCAGGCAGAGGAGAGGGAAAGCTCTATAGTGGAAAGAAAGGAAGGCTTCAGGTCTGCCCCAGTTGGAAGTTGTAGGGAACTAACTAGAAGTGAGGCATCCTATATGATTGGTTTGGGGTGCATATTCGGCTTTTTCCTATTGGTCCCAAGTTGGAAGTAGGAACAACAATTATGAAAGGTATCAATTATTAATCAAGTCTTGGCCATTTGGGGCCAGTTTTATAGGGGTGATTGTTTGGCCTCCCTCGGTTGTTCCTAGATATAGTGGTCTGACTTCCTACGAGTCTGAATTGCGGATAGGAGGCTGACTCCTTGGCCTTGTTATTATAGCTATTGGGTTGGTTTCCTAAACTGGTTGCTAAAGGTTGGGGGATAGAGTTCTATTTCTATATATGGCCTGGCCATTGTTCATTTGTATATTCATTGTTTCATAGGATGATGCTGCATCTTTGGGGAACCAGACGGAGAGAAGTGGGCTTGAGTTATCTTATTCTGAAACCATTTTACGTTCCCTGGAAGACAGATGCACGTAAAACATCCTTTCTGCCCATGACTTGGGGAAGCAGAGCATGAAGTTTAGACCAAGATCCAGGGCCCAGGAGGAGCATCCCGTCTATACCTACAGGTTATAATCATGGATCAAAGTGAGACATAAAAAGTTGAGAAGGTCTTTCTACAGCAGAAGGAGACTTGAGATATAACTGGTATTTTCACATATTTAGAAGAGTATTGTGAGGGAGAAACCTCTACTATAACACGCTGAGACCAGTCAAAAGAAATAACAGGGACGTAAACTTAGGGCAAAGAGAAGGAAGATCTTTCCAAATATCAGAGCTCCCTGACGATGCCGTGAAGAGCATCCTCAAGAAAGAAATTTCTCCCCATTCGTGGGCTCCGGCAGAGATGACCATCTAAGGCTGTTGTATAGGAGGTCCCACAGAGAACAAAGGGTGGCCGCTGATTCTGGGATTGTAGGAGTTTAAATGTTAAGGCATGTCCTGCCATTCCCAGTAGATAATGAACGGGATATTGAGGGAAGAGTGGCAATTAGGTGATGACGTGGTGTAAGTGACCAACACATTACCAAATGATAAATGGCAGGAGAGAAAACTCGGGAAATAGATCTAATAAGAGAGAGACAAGGGGAAAGGAGGAGGTAATCAGAAGAGACAGAGAGATAGAGAAAGAGATGAAGTAGAGAGAGGAAGACTGAATGAATATGAACATTGTGTGAGAAAGAGAAAAGAACGAGGCATAGGAAAAGTCAGTGGCTACGGGGAGATAAACACCAGGTGTTTCTTCCTGTGAGTTCTGGGTGCTTGGTCACCTCTTATACATACAGGACGGGGATATCTGAGTAGGTGATACCCGTCCCTGACTCGTGAGCTGGACCTTCCTGTGGGTTGCCATTTGTGTGGATTTCTGGGGAGATGCAGTTAAAGAATTCTAGAGATAATCATCATAGGGAATTTACAAGAATTAATTTCTGGATTGAATTACTGCCATTCTGCAAACCAACTCTCTTCAGGAATTTTATTTATTCTGCTCTTACATTCCCTAATTACTCATTATTCTCTATGATGAGTTGAAAGAAGAAAGGCACATTTTAGCTATCCTATTTCAGGATGAAATCTGAACAGGGCAGCACAGACTTACTTAAGCACAATGGAAGGTCTGAGAGGAAGTCCTAGTATTTACTGTGTCTTGAGCCAGACACTGTGCCAGGCCTTTTACACACAAACATTGCTTCATTTAATCCTCTCAAACCCCCCTAGGAGAGTATAATTACCCCAGCTGTTTAAGTGAAGAAAATGAGGGTCGGTGCGGCCTTGTAACTTACAAAGGTAACTTTGTTATAAACGAGCAGAACCAGGGTTTATAATCAGATTTATACGTGGCTCTAAATCCGTAGTACAGACACTCTAACAAGCAACAAACCACAAACAAATAAACCATACATACTTATACATATCTTAGCTAATACTTAGAAATAAAGCAGGATGAGTTAAGGAAGTTTAAAATATAAATTTCATTTTTGCATTTCACTGGTAAGATGAGAAATAGATACATATATTTTTTTGCAGTACACGGGCCTCTCACTGTTGTGGCCTCTCTCGTTGCAGAGCACAGGCTCCGGACGCACAGGCTCAGCGGCCATGGCTCACGGGCCCAGCCGCCCCGCGGCACGTGGGATCTCCCCGGACCGGGGCACGAACCCGCGTCCCCTCCATCGGCAGGCGGACTCGCAACCACTGCGCCACCAGGGAAGCCCCGAGAAATATTTTTTAATTAAAGCTTGCTCATATGTTCTGATATTGATAACTGGTAACCTTCATATGACATTTTATGCATTTTTTATAGCAATGTCTAAAAGGTTATTGAGAATCTAGTATGGCAGAATATTCCATTACAACATTATTTACATTTGTTTTCTAATTTACAGGTTAGTCATGAAAGAATGAAAAGGATCTTTCTCGCTGGCGACAGCCCCAACTTCCGGTAGAGATGGTCTGGTTCCTGACTGCCAAAGAGAGTTGACATCTTCTGGTATTGTTTTAGGATGAAAGCAAAAGGTTTCTAGGCAGAGTGGACTAGGTGGAAAGTGGAAAATAAGAGCCTTTGTTGTAGAAAACATAGGTCCAGGAGGAAATTAAGCAAGATCATCCAGAATGTGCTTCAAAATTTGACAAGAGAAATGACCTCAGCCCTGTGTGGTAGTTATTAGCTTTCCCCAGACACTTCTGATTCTCCTTGGAGGCATACGGAAGGGTTCCCTTCCTGCCCTGGATTTAGGTGTGGTCATATGACTTCTCCGACCAATGACGTGTGAGAGGATGTGGGATTGCATCGCTCTCTTCCTCTGATTCTGACCAATACCTTTCAAGGTAGTGGCTAAGGAAGCAACTTAGGTCCTACAGGGAGGGCTCTGCATGGACATAAAGCACAAGTGAGAAATAAACTTCGCTGGTTTTAAGCTGATGAAATTGGGTTGCTACCCCAGCATAACCTAACCAATCGTGATTGATAGACTCCGGAAGGATGGATGCCCCTGCCAAGGAGATGGACAGCCACACTTCAGTGTGCACGTGTGCATGGCTGTGAGTGTGTACAAATATCTTTGTCATCACCATCAAGCCACGATCGAATGATGATGAGTGCTTGCTAAGCTAGGCTGGGGGAACAAGAAGAATCTGACGCAGAGAATATTCAAGTAAAGTAGCAGAGACGGGACACGAAATCTAAATAGCAACATTAAGTGAACGAAAAATCAACAACAGAAAACTGTCTACAATTGTTTGTCAAAAAGGTTGTGATGTTAATCCTGTCATTTTCTAGATGAAAGAACTAAGGTTCGGAGACACAGCCAACCTCCTGATTCCGAATCCGGCCTGTCCCTTTTCCCTTCTTTCTTTTCAGTGTTTTAAAAGTTGGACATGCTGTTTTATTGCTCTTCTTCTATTCCACATTGCCTTTCTGGTTTATTTTTTCTTCTCACAGAGGTACAACTGTTAGTAGTTTTCTCAGAAAATATCTGCGGGCAGTATACATTTAAAGTCCTTTTATTTTATAAGTTGGTGAAATACAATTCCAGGTTGGATAATTTATCTGTCCAGCATGGGTATTTTTGTTGGTAGTACCAGGAAAAATACTGTTGGCCTGAACTTGCTCACGTGACAACCCCACCTGAAGAACGATCATCACATTGTGTGGCTAGGCCCCGGTCAGGAGCTCATGGCCAGAGTTTGGGAGAGGAGTGCCAGTGGGTAGATGTATCCCCCCCTGAAATAAATAGAATGAAGGCAGGTAAGGGGTTCTGAGGTTTTGTTATCAGAAAAAAAAAGGGGACTAGGTGCTGGTAATGTGAACGTTTACCATCACCTATGACTGGTACCTAGTAGAAGTCCATCAAGTGAGAGTTGCTATTGCTATTGTTTTTGTCATTAACATTACTGTTAGTCAGAGATGCTTGCCTGCAGCTGGCTTCGTAACTCCCTGTCCTGATGCCGTCATACTTGAAACAGAAATATTTGACAGACTGTGCAGCCTAATGAGGGGATTACATACTAATTTAGGATTTGTAAGCCCAAGGGTGAATCCTGGATCTGCCATGTACAAGCTTGAACAAGTTATTAAACCTCATTTATGTTTTCCCAGCTAGAAAATAAGGGCCAATGATAATAATCTCACAGGGTGTTCTAAGTTTTAGAAATAATACATGATAAATTCCTAGCACAGTGTCTAACCATGAGGTAAAATAGTGCTTTTAGAGCATTTAACTTAACTCCTGATATATGACTAGGGCCTAATAATTAACAATCATTGTGGTTGGCTTTCCGTAACTAGCGATTATCACTATTCTTATTGTATCTTTAGAAAATGGCTTCGCTGGGCTCTGAGTTAAGAGTTAAGACCACAGGGCTACTATGTTGCTGCCATTAGTCTGGGTATGAATGGTCTGGCTGACGATCAGACATGAGTGTAAGTACGACTAGGTCTCCGCCTGGTGGCTTCTCGTGGGCCATCCCCGATCTGTGCTCGGCCAGGCTCGCGAGAAGACCTCTGTCTTGGTCTCCGTGCCTTAATTTGAACCAATTTATTTAGCACAGTGCTCATCACGCTAAGTTATAACGGCTCATTTTCTCTCCCACTAGACTGAAATCTTCCTAAGACGGTGTGGTTCTATCCCCCAGGCAGTGTCTCCCAGCCCCCAGCAGAAAGTCTGGCAAATGGTAGGCTTCCAGATGACGTCTGCTGAATGAATGAGCGAATGGCTCAATCAGTGGGTTAATAGGTGATTCCTGATCGCTGCCACCAGCAGGATTTTCTGCTGCTGGGGTGCCACACAAGTTTTCCATCGCCTGGGGCCCACAGTTACCTACATCACACTTGATTTTGCAGGATCCTTTGAGTACCAGGTGTCCTGTGGTTGTATCCCTTGGCTCTTTTTCTGATCTGTCCCAGGGAGCTGAGCTGGGACAGCGCTCGCTATCTTCTGCCCTGAATGGAGAAGATTCGTTCTCCACATCACGTTACAGCAGTATGTGCACGTCCGTTGTGTGTCAGCTTTATTTGTTTTAGAAACCACTTTGACAAAAGACTTTCCCACTGTAATGTTTAATACCACAGGAATTTGACGCTATGCCAAAATATTAAACATAATCAGAGTAGCTCTTACGTGTTTAGTATGGGGCAAAGAACATTTTTTCCTCAAAGGTATTTTGACTACAATCAATACCTTTCTGCACAAAAATAATTGACCTCAACATTATGTCTGATGTACTCAAAATCATTTAAATTATTAATTCCTTATTAAGACTTCCTTTTAGGGTAGGCTTTGGATCAATGATCCTGAATGTAACTTATGAATAATGCATAGGTAAATTAAGGAAGTTTTCAACAAGCTGAAAAATGAGATTGAAGCATGTTTTAGAAAGGATGATTTGCTACATTGGAGTCTATACATTTGAAGTGTGTTCTTTTAAGTGGCATTAATTATATCTATATATGCCATATACAGTTGGCTTCAATCGTGAACATCCAAGGTCATGTGAGTTTAGTTTTGAAGGTTTGATAAAATCATCACAGATTAGTTCTATATTTTTATGTACTTATGTGGCCTGATTTTGAATTTATTTACATGTTAATTTTACTGTTATTCCATTTTATATGCATGTGGTAAGCTTCTCCTCAATTCTTTGTAGAAAATGCTCATTCCCATAAATGCAACTAAGACAAGGAATCGTAGACTAAGAAAAATAAGCAAGGTCCGGTAAAATTTGTTTGTGTCAGGTCAGTAATACCTGTAAACTAATACTTTTTATTCAGTTATGTTTTGTCTTCTTGACAATGCCCCATCAATGACTTCTACTGTCACGCATGTAGTTTAGAGGTGGTGTAAGAAGGCTTGCTGTCTGAGCCACAAAGAATGTACTCTCTCGAGACACCCAGTGAGGGCCTGCTGGGGTTCACGTGGATTTATCGAAAGACAGGCAACATCCTTACAGCATCTTGCCAGTGGCCACAGAGGGAGGCCAGGCTGCACTTCCTGACCAAAGTCACAGCTCCCATGTCAGTAACTGCCTGTCTCCTCCCCTCCTGCTCTTCCTGATTAGACGGTCTCAGCCCGGCCTGGGGTGTTACCTTCTGATCCCCACAACTTCCCAGTGCAGGCACTGCGCCCCAGATTTCACAGGGAACTAGCTGATTGCTCTGCGCCCCAGATTTCACAGGGAACTAGCTGATTGCAAACACCTGAGGGCTCTTGTCTGATTTACCCTGTATGTGTCTCCTGAGGGATGGCTATGGATTATGGTTCCCTAATCAGACCTGGAATGAATCTTGAAATCTAAAGTTTCAGAGGGGAAAATAAGAGAATTACCGGGAATGAAACCAGTACCGGAGAACTGAACTTGTGCAGTTTTCTTTGACAGTTAAACTTAAGGCATATGTGTGCTAACGTGTCCTACGAAGATATGTACGTGTGTGTGTGTGCATGTGTGTCCCAAATATTACATAAACACAAAACTGATTACTATTAGAGGTGTGCCCTATAATAATAATAATCCTTGATCTTTGATAAAAGGACCCTTTGAAAATCTGGTGAATGATTGGAACTTGTGTGTAGAAAGACTTTTATTTACACACAATTTGACAGAGGATTCCCAGAATCCTTGACGCTGGGAAATGAACTAATAATTATATGCAGTGTCCCCAGAGGAAGAAACAATCCCCAGACTAAACACCAAGGTAAAGGTCAAAAATGTCCTCTCCGTTTATTTTCCGGTCGGTCGTCTGTGTTGTGATTGTATGAAGCGGATTGTTTGTGGTCTCGTAAGAAATAGGAGAGGGAATTGGATACCTGTTGACTGTGGCGAGAGCTTGGAGTATACACAATTTTGAAAAAGCTTGATTGTGAGCTGATTTTGAGGCATTTCCATCCCCAAATTCATGTCAACAGACATCATGATGTCAGAAAATTCTGATTAGATTCTTCTATCCAAACAGGCTTCTGACTTTATTCCTTCACCCTAGATCTGAAAGACTTGCTGAGCAGTTGCTAAGGGAACTCCTATGTCAGGAGAATCCATTGGTCAACAGCTTACCTGGTGGATCAGAAGATTCTGGGCAGAGACACATACAAGGGACTTTTTTCACCCGATTTCCTAACCCTATTGGAGATGATGCTATAAGAAACTCACATGAATGTGCGCATCTGAGATTTATTTAAGATTTTTGAGAATTTTGTTTCTTCCCGTATGCGAAAAGAAGGTGCAAGGTTTTCTCTCTTATGTATGTTGGTCCAACCATGGTGCGCTGGTGGGATAACTGCATTATAGACCTTCTGATAGCCTGTGGGCGGCAAAGCAAACACACTGATTTTCCAGTACAGAAGGCAGTGATTGCACCTTGGGGGAAATGGCAGATCAGAAAATCAGCTTCCTCACGACTCTCCATTTTTTCATCATTGCCCAACTCCAAAGCAGCTCTGAAACAGAAGTGGTGAGAAGGGAGGCTTTCTGACGTATGTCCTAGTCCCTAGATAATAGCTGCTACCTATTTTCTTTGCAGGAAATCAAAGTTGCCCTTTAATTTCCCCTCTGGGTAATACAGTGATATCTTTTTATCCTCTAGCTTATCAGAGAATACTAATCAGCTGATGACATTAAGAGGACTTCAGAAGCATAAAACTCAATACGTATTTAAAAGGAGTTACCTGGTGGATGAAGAAAGTTTCCTAAGTTGTGAGTTGCTTTCATGTGGCAAAGTGAAGTAAAGATTGTTAACACTCCCAAATATATATGAATGCCATCGGATTGTGAATGTGGTGCTCTATTTTACAGTAGTTGCCTATAGAAAAAACTCAATGTAATTCAAATTCTCCTACTTTCACCCTAGGAAGATATTTATGTTATACCTATTCAATTTTCATGAGAAATGTAAATGCATTTTTGCAACGCGTGAGGGACAATGAAGATAGACGTTTCCGTTTTGAAAGAGGGCACCATGATAAGCAAGTGCCAAATTATTTCATGTCTTAGTCCTGTATTATGAAAAATACACGCTCTGCCCAATGACTTCTTTACCTTGAAATGTCATGGAACTCACCCACTGCCTGGCATCGCTGCAGAATTTACCATTACAAAGAGCTAATCTCACGAGGGTCACCCAATTTTGATTCAATTTTCCTTTCTCTTTTCATCTTAAATCCTCCCTCTATGAAACTGAGTTATTTTTAATTTTCCTATCAAGGCCTATATCTTTCACCTTTCAATGTCTCAGGCCCATAATTTCATTTGACCAAGCAATTCCCAACTTCTAAATGTTCCAAATCACCTGTTATAAATTGATGGTTCAGAATTTGCGATGCACTTGCATAGTGCAATCAAAGGGTGCTTATTTTCCTAAACCTACACAGATTACTTTGTGAACGTGTGAGAACGTGTAATGCTGTGTTAAGGTGCCCAAGAGGCTAAATTTGCAGTTGTTTCTGGAGAAAGAGTTTCTCTAGCTCCAGCTGCAGAATCACATCCGGCCCAGTAGCCTCTGTGAGAGCAGAAGCTGAAGCCCTGGCTCTCTCTACCTCTAGGACATCAGTAACGGCTCTCAAGGGAAGAGGCTGCGCCATCTGCACGGTGGACACGGACCTCCAGGGAATTAGAGTGAAGACACTGGCGAAGGTGAGCTGGGAGGCATATCAGGACAGGACTGAGATCCTTGCCGGAGCATCCCGGTTTGCCAGCCCTCCTTCCTTCTCCTTCCTGTCATTCCAGCTTACTTTTGTCCCGTGAGGGTCTCTGGAAGGATGGCGGGAGTCCTCTGGCCAGAACGGGTTCTGCTCTTGTCTTCTGACCACTAGCCTTTATCAGCAGTGCTGTCGCCCTGGGGAGAGAGCTATTCATAACTAGAATGCATGAAAATGTTTTAAAATCAAAAGTTCCATCAGCTCTTTAGGTTTGCCCTCCAGTCTCGTGCCTGGGCATACCTTAGCTGCTTGAAGATTATCAACAGCTATTTGCCTGAACGAGCATTTTGACTTTAAAGGCATACAAAGAACAAAAACTCTAGACATCAAAATGCCATGTTGCAAAATGAGTCAAGTATGGGGAAGGGGAATCTAATTTTGAATTAGATTACCGAATATACCAAAAGATGTAGCCCTAATTATCTACTCTTTTCCTAGGGAGCAAAATGTTTTTTCTTTTTTTTTGGGCGGGGGGTAAAAATATGGACTGCTTCATGAATTTGTGAGTCATCCTTGTGCAGGGGCCGTGATAATCTTCTTTGTATCATTCCAATTTCAGTATATGTGCTGCTGAAGTGAACACCAAACAATTTTTTTTTTTTTTTTTTTTTTTTTGCGGTACGCGGGCCTCACTGTTGCGGAGCACAGGCTCCGGACGCGCAGGCTCAGCGGCCATGGCTCACGGGCCCAGCCGCTCCGCGGCACGTGGGATCCTCCCGGACCGGGGCGCGAACCCGGTTCCCCTGCATCGGCAGGCGGACGCGCAACCACTGCGCCACCAGGGAAGCCCCAAACAATTTTTTTAAACAACTTTATTTTGGAATACTTTTGGATTTGCAGAAAGGTTGCGAAGATAGTCCAGACTTTCTGTGTCTCCCTCACCTGGTTTTCCTCCCTCTGTTAACATCTGACGCTGCCATGGTACTTTCACAAAACTGAGAACCTGATATTGAAACTTCGGTATTCAGTAAACTGCAGGATTTCACCCGATTGTCCAGGATCCCACTTGGGGGCAACACCACCTTTTTTGTTCACACATCTGCTTAGTTTTCGCTGGGCTGTGACATTTTCTGTCTTTCATGACCTCAACCGCCGTGAGGGGGATGGCTGTGGATCCAATCTGGTTCATCTGATGTTTTCTTCATGGTGAGACTGGGATTATGGGTTTTGGAACAAATACCGTAGAGGTGAAGTCCCATTCTTGTCACTTTCACCAGGAGGTACATGACTTCCAGGTGGCATCTCTGGTGATGGGACCCTTCCTCACTTGGCTGAGTGTCTGCAGTTCTCTTACTGCAAAGTTACTCTTTTTCCCTTTGCTACTCTATTATTTGGAAACAGGGCATGATGTCTAGCGGTCCCTCAGGAGTAGAGAGGGAGAGAATGAAGCTCCATCTCCTGGAGGGGGGAGTGGTATTTGGAATTTTCCTATAAGGAAGAGCTGTCTCCTCTCTCCCATTTATTTATTCATTTCTTTATATCAGTTTGGATCATGTATATTTGTTTCAGACTTTGGGTTGCACGCGAACTTAGTTTAAGAGGACTAACACTCAACCCCGTCCACTGGACAGGGTGCACAGTGCCCTGAAGTGAGCGTGGGAGCCGTAGCGCACACACAGGGGTCCCCAGTGGGCCCAGTGATCCATCAGTGAGAGGGGACTCAGTCACAGCCTCTCCCCAGACACCGCGTGCCACTAGCCCATTTAGCCTGTGCTTTTATTACTTGCAGCCGTGTGGCTGTCCAGAGCTGTGTTCCTCAGGGAAATGCTCTCTGCTCTTATTTCTGTTTCCTAAGGGCTCCTGGACACATGCCTAATAAAGAATCAGCCCCCTTGCTGTCCTTCTTCGTATTGAGAAATGAAGCATCGTATCCTTAGCTTTTATTCCAGAGGTAACAGGGAATTTGACAAACATAGTCCCGCAAATCCAGAAATACATCTGTTCTCCAAAAAAACACTGGTTTGTCAAATAATGGCTGAAGGGTTCAACTACACCTGGGAAAAATTTGAAATGAGTTGTTGTTGTTGTTGTTGTTGTTTTTTAATAATTGAAAGGACATAGGTTTGTTTGTATTTCAGGGTTTTTTTCTTTTTCTTTTTCTCCCCCCATCTAAGAGGTTTTCATTTTATAACTTGAACTTTAGAAATTTAGAATGTTGCCACATTCTAAAAGATTATATTTAGTGCTGACAATCAGAGACAATCATTAGGCCCTCAAAACTTGCTCTGTAAATGTCTGTTATGTGAGTCAGAACACACTGTTTCCCAGGCAGAGAGCCTAAGATTAAGTGCGGAATGATTGTGTTTAGGTAGAATTAGGCTGAGCAAAAGCTTTCTTGCTTTTGCTTATGTATATAAAGCACCTGAAATGAAGAAATGGATTAAAATACAGGCACCACTGTGCTTCCCCCTGCAGGAGGGGAGGGAGCCCCCAGTAGAGCCTCTGGTTTCCCTGTCCTCTTCCCTCATCTACTATCTCATCTCCAAACCCACAGGTGAGAGTAAAGACGCCCCTGGAACACGGGAGTCTGAGGGATTTGGTCTGAATCCTGCCCACCTCCTATGACAGCAGAGCTTGGGCAAGTCACTTAAACATCTGAAAGCCTCAGCTGCTCTATCTGTACCGTGGGGTTAACAGTACCCCTCTGAAGGGAGCTTTTGTGGAGATTGAAAGAAATGATGTACAGAGCTTTGCAGGGGGCCTGGGACATAATATGGGCTAAACAAATGGCAGCTCAGATGAGTTTGGAAGAAACCCCAGGCTGTCCCTGGATGTCAGTAAAGAATCATCTTGGGGGACTTCCCTGGTGGCACAGTGGTTAAGAATCTGCCTGCCAATGCAAGGGACATGGGTTCGAGCTCTAGTCCAGGAAGATCCCACATGCTGCGGAGCAACTAAGCCCGTGCGCCACAACTACTGAGCCTGAGCTCTAGAGCCCACGAGCCACAACTACTGAGCCCACGAGCCACAGCTACTGAAGCCTGCACGCCTAGAGCCTGTGCTCCACAATAAGAGAAGCCACCGCAATGAGAAGCCCATGAACCGCAACGAAGAGTAGCCCCCGCTCGCCACAACTAGAGAAAGCCCACGTGCAGCAACGAAGACCCAACGCAGCCATAAATAAATCAATAAACAAACAAACAAATGAAAGAATCATCTTGGGGGAATTCCCCGGCGGTCCAGTGGCTAGGACTCCGTGCTTTCACTGCCTTGGCCTGGGTTCAATCCCTGGTCGGGGAACTAAGATCCCGCAAGCCACGTAGCAAAGAAAAAAAAAAGAATATTCTTGGGCATCTATACACTGCAAAGAAGGAACACTCACAGGGTCAGTCAACAAACTCACTACTCAATTAGCATAGTTTGCAGATTCGCAGCCTCAACTGAAGTATTCTATGCGGCAAAACGGAGTCTTTTCTGCTGTGAGTAAGCTGACTTCCTCTTATGAAATCTTCAATGTTGAAGAAAATGAAATTTACAGAAAAGGACAATAGCAAGAAAACTATGTCAGAGACTATGGGGTCATATTTCAGATGATAAAATCACGGCAGAGAAAACTCCAGGCTCCATCCCATGGCCCCTTTCTGGGAAGGAGGGTCTCTATTGCAAGAAGATATTAGAGGCCGGGGAGATGCATGGAGAGCTGTCCAGGGAGGGGAGGGGGATTCAAGTGGAGAGCTGGTAGGCCTGCAGATGCGATGAGAGGGGAAGAGCACACTTGGGGAGAGGGAGAAAGAGAGCTTCAGGCCTGTGTACACTTACAGGCTCACCGAATGCTGTAATTCTAATTTCCTTTAAATCAGAAGAAAAAAATAAATAGAAAAGTAATTACTGTAATACACACTAATAAACACAGACTGATTATATTAGCATATATACCAACACAGCTGTAAAATGTATTAATGTGTCTATTACTACAGGGCCTTCTTGGTGACCTCAGTATGGTTCCCTGACTTCGCATGTATCAATGTTAATTTCCTGAGGGAGAGACGTTTCCTGCTGTTACATAGGAAGATACCTTTGTTCTTAGGATACATGCTGAAGTATTTAGATGTGAACTATTGCAAAGTCTGGAGCAAATGATCAGGGAGACAAAGAGATATTAGTGAACCTAGATGATGGGTATCTTAGTTTACATCATGCTGAAATTTCTGTAGGGTTGAATTTTCAAAATTAAAGCTTGAAGAAAATAAAATGAGAAGATTTGGACTAGACAATTTAAGAGTTGTGTGGAATGCTGTGAGAGGTAACACTGCTCAAGAGAGCTGCAGTCAGCACCTGCTTGTCTCTTCAATGCTTTTGCAGTTGAGTATATGGAGGGTCCTTTTAGAGCAGCCATTGGTGTTAAAGCAAGAGCAGCGTAATCTTGAAAGGCTCCAGTTCATTTGGGTTATGGCCACACTGAGCTGTCTACCACAAGCAAGTTGGATACGAACTGGGGCACCTGGACCAGGAGTTATGCTCCAGACCAGGCACGGTTGGAACATCATGTTGAGGGTGATGACTATGTTGCCTGAAGAACTGCTTCTTGGGACCCCTAGGATTTGGAACTGTAGGGTGAAGGGGCCTCCTGGCCCCGGGGAAAGACAAAATGGAAGCCTTTGGATCTTTGGAAGAAGATGCCCCCGATGATAATATTCCATGCGATGCAAAGGGAAGGAAGTGCTTTCTGAAAAGGAAGGGACCTGTACCCTAACTGCTGTTCCCTGAGATCTGAAGTCAGGGAACCATCCTGGGGTCACCAGGAAGGCCCTGTAGTAATAGACAGCAAGAGGGCAGAGGACAACTAAGCTGAAGATCCTGGCTCAGGATCAGGGCTTAAGGCTTTGAGGGTGAGGGCTGGCTTCAGATAGGGTGCCACTGAGTCTTGTGTTCCGAGGGTCTAGCTACCCTGGTGTGGTACGGTCGTTTGGGGAAACAATGCTGAGCCCCTGAGTGTGGACAAAGATCCAAGTGAGGGTCACTATTCTCGACCCCACAGGGCATCAGGGCAGGGGCGAGCTTTTGCAAGGCTGCAGAGGAAGAGTTGATAACAGCAACACCCTGTGGCAGCAAGAAGCTGCAGAGAATCAGAAGCCTGTGTTAGAGACAGGATGGCATCTGTTCCTCCTCACCTCCAGCTAGCAAGGTGTGAACCCCCGGGGTTGTTTTTCTGCTTGCTTGTTTCTTTCTTACAATTTGGGTGTGGTCTTAGGGTAGAAAAGGCCTCAAAAAGGCTTCTCCATGTTCTACTAACAATTTAGGGGATTTGAACAATAATCTGAGGAAGTACGAGGTGATGGCATCGTAGTACCCTGAGCTGGCAACGTCATTTATATGAGTTACAGGTCACATTAATATTTGAAATGGGGACTTCCCTGGTGGTCCAGTGTTTAAGACTTCGCCTTCCAATTCAGGGGGTGCGGGTTCGATCCCTGATCTGGGAGCTAAGATCCCACAAAACCAAAACATAAAACAGAAGCAATACAGTAACAAATTCAATAGACTTTAAAAATATATATATTTGAAATGGCGTCATGTGGCCTGACTTTTGGAAACTACCATCCTTCTTTCCTAGCAACTGCGTCTGCTTTTGTCCAACCTCTGCAGCATCTGTCTTTCTGTCGATCCTAATCTACTTTCTCCACCTCTGTTGATGGAGCAGACATGGTTCTGAATCAATCTTCAATATCAATTCCAGATTGTAATCAGAAAATATCGAGATATAATGGCAATGAGAATAAAACTGATACAAGCCAAAGATAAGTGCTGTCACAAAAAGGGGAAGAACTGATATCGTTTCCTGGAGCAAAGCAGTTCAGCATCTTAGGTCAACTTAGCTCACTTCCATCAGCTCTACTTAATTCAGAGTATCTATGATAACTTATGGAAATACAATGACAAATAAACAGGACTGTGCTTTTCTACTCAAGAAAATTCCCAGTCTATGAAGCAAGAGAGAGTATAAAAGTCCGGTTTAAAACTAAGGGCAGTGGGGCTGTCAGCAGGAATGAAACATACCTGTTAGAGAGCTTGTCACCTCAACTTCAGTTTTAGTTGAATAATTCAAAGTTTTGCAAAGTTATTCCTCGTGATGAGCAAAATTCTGCCTCCCTGAAATGGGCAGAGACCTTCTCAGGGGCGATGCAGAAGAAATCTCCTTGCTCCGTAGCGTAACTGACTTCAAATATTTGCAGGTCACTGGCATATATATTATAACAATCTGCCCACCTCCTGGGAGTTCAGGCCTTCGTTTCCTGAAGTTTGTTCCACTTTTCTTTGCATCAGCCTGGTCTGACGTTCTAAGACACACTGAGAGAGAAAATTTAAGCAGTCCGAACCCGGGAAACTCTCACCTCGTGATGAGAGTCCACAAGGAAACGCCAGCACAGGCCGTGAACAAGAAGGAGCTCAGGCCCTGGGCACAGTCCCGGGGAACACTCAGGCCCTTCCAAAAAATACTCTCAGGTCTGTAACTCCATCAGCTGTAAATAAACCCGATCATCAAGGCTTTTTGTATAATTATATCAATCTGCACTATGCCTATGGCCACCAACTTGTCACCATCCTAATGGCACTTAACATTTCCTAGGAAATGTCATAAATAAAAAGCTCATTAACAGAAATCACTATTTCTCTACACTCACTACTTCCGGCGCCGTAGGTGAGGGTTTTCCACACCCAATGATCCTCTAAATCTATGCGGACACCAACTGGGTGCCCTACAGTTCGATTATGACACTAACCATCTGTGTAACCGCCCAGGAGCCCGTGGGGCCTTCCCGGGATGGGACAGCCCTCCCCCCTATCCTCTGCTTTAGCTCCTCTCTGAAGTACCTGAATAGTATTTCCTGAGCTGTTCTACAGATGTGAAACCCCCCCCACCCCCCCACCCCCCGGCAAATGGAAGATGTTAACTACTTGGTGACCAGGAGCGCACAGCTCCCAGGCTTCGCGGAGCCTGAGGACTGATCAATGTAACCCCTGTGACATCACCCTGTTCCCCCATCATCACCCAATCAGAGAATTTTGCACTGATCTGATCAGGCGCCCTGCGACTCTCCCCGCCCCTGACACACCTGGTTTTTAAAAATGCTTTGCCAAAACACCTTGGGGAGCTTGAGGCTTTTTAGGGCATGAGCCACCTTGCCTCCTTGCCTGGTCCTGCGATAAACCTTTCTCTGCTCCAAACTCCAATGGTTCCGTTTGTCGGGCCTCACTGTGCATCAGGCAGGTGAACTTGCGTTAACACCTGGACTTAGTACAGACCCTATGGCACACGGTAAGGGCTCAGTCCCACAAGACCTCCCTCAGCTTCAGATGCTAATCCCAAGTCCCAGTCTGTCACCTGGACTTCTGACTGCCAGACCTTAAATCGATGGTTCCCGTGACCCCTCATCAGGTTTGATAATAGGCTGGAATGGCTCACAGAACCCAGGGAAACAGTTTACTTACTATTACTGATTTATTACAAAGGATTTTTCAAAGCCAGATGAGGAGATACATCAGGCGAGGTCTGCAAAGGTCCTGAACACAGAAGCCTCTGTTCCGGTGGAGGTTTGGGGTGCGCCACTGAAACGGAGCAGGACCCTGTGGGGCTCCTGGCACAAAAGCCTTTCTGTGTCCCCTTCCCTGAGTTCCACAAGTCAGGTTCAAACAGTTGCTAATTAGGGAAGGGAGGGGACGCGGGAGACAAGGGAGGAGCAGTCAGGAAACAATAGTGCAGCCTGGGGGCAGGGTCCCGCTCCCCCACCCCCTCACCCCCCCCCCCCAGGGATACACATCACAGTATCTTTGAGCTCTTCTGCAGAACTAACACCCCCAACAAACTGAGGAATGTTAACTACTTGATGAAGCATTCTTCATTCCAGAGAGGGTCAGAGTTCACCCATCATCACCTGGGGCCAAATGATCCCTGAATTGAAAGACGGAAGGCCCTGCCCCCAGATCCTTATGCAGTCAGGAAACAATAGTGCAGCCTGGGGGCAGGGTCCCGCTCCCCCACCCCCTCACCCCCCACCCCCCCCCAGGGATACACATCACAGTATCTTTGAGCTCTTCTGCAGAACTAACACCCCCAACAAACTGAGGAATGTTAACTACTTGATGAAGCATTCTTCATTCCAGAGAGGGTCAGAGTTCACCCATCATCACCTGGGGCCAAATGATCCCTGAATTGAAAGACGGAAGGCCCTGCCCCCAGATCCTTATCAGCACCCCTGCCCCTTGATTGTAAAACTCCTCACAACTGCCCTCCCCACCCCGGGTTGGGACATACAGTTTTGAGGGCACTAGCCTGCTGTGGCCCCCTTTGCCTGGCAAAGCCATAAAGTTATTCTTTTCTACTTCACCCAAAACTCTGTCTCCGAGATGTAATTTGGTGTCGGGGTCAGAGGCTCTATCCAGCTTCACCACCCTCCCGGCACAGAGATGCATTCTTGTTTGTCAACCTGGAAGCTCTCTGAACCCCTTCCATGAGAGTTTTTACGGAGCTTCCATCACATAGACATGATTGATGAAGTCATTGGCCAATGGGGATTGAGCTCAATCTCCAGCCCCTCTCCCCTCCTCAGAGGAAGTGGAGGAGGGGTGGGGCTGAAAGTTCCAAGCTCCTAATCCTGAGGTTGGTTCCCTTGGCAACCAGCTTCCATCCTTAGGGGCTTTGCACAAGTTTATTAACATAATCTCAAGTGCGGTTGAGGGGGCTTGCTGTGGATAACATAAGATGTTTGTCAACGTCATTGCCCCATTCCAGAACTATTTCAGAAACTGGGGACGAAGACCAAATATCAAAACAAAAGATGTTCCTGTCTCTCTTACCACTTAGGAAACGACCAGGGTTTTAGGAGCTCTGGCCAGGAGGTGGGGATGAAGACCGAAATACATATTTCTTATTATCTCACAATATCACATGTGAGATATTCTAACATATAGGTACTGTTTGAAAGATAGTAATAAAGGACACGTATATCTACCCCCAAATTTAATAAACGGAACAGTGCCAGTACTTTATAATAATGTTTCTTGAGCACTGTTTTATAATTATTTCCCAACTTTTCTCAAAAGTAATTGCTGTCCCAAATTTTGTTTGTCATTAACTTTCCTTGTTTTACGTTTTTACTACATACGTATATATGCATTAGAGACAATAGTTGAATTTTTGAAAATGTATATAAATGGGATCTTAATACCCTATGTGTTTTGATGTGAATTACTCTTTTTTCCTCAGCATAATATTTTTAGATCCGTCACATGGATGTTTATGGCTACATCTGGCTCATTACCACATTCAATTTTTTAAATATTAATATAACTTTTTCCTTGCATCCAGCTTTTTGCTGTGATGTCAAATACTAGGCCCATTCTTCCATATGTGTGTTCTGTTAGACAAGTACAAGGGTTTCTTTAAGGAACATAACTGGGGGTAGAGTTGCTGGTTAGCGCATGTTTTCATGTTCAGATTTACTGAGTCATAGCAGAGGATTTTCAAAATGATGCATCCATTTACACTCTGATAGCAGAGCTTAAAAGTTCCTGTTACCCTACAACCTAGCCAAACTTTGTTATTTTAAATTTATGCCATGGGGCTGAAGTAAAGTGGTATTTCAGGGTGGTTTTAATTTGGTTACTAATGAGACTGAGATTTTGTTGATGAACATTTTGGGACATGCCTGTTCATGTGCTTTTCTACGTTTTCAGTTGGGTTGTTTATTATTTTCTTATTAATTTTTAGAGTTCATACATTCTGGATATTGATCTTTTTTGACAAGCATAAGTCTTGAAAATACCATTTTTTTCCAGTTTGTGCCTTGTTGTAGTGTGCTGTTCTTGTTGCAGTGTCTTTTTTAATAAACAGAGATCTTAATTCACGTTTAATTAAGATCATATTTAATTCTTAAATCTTAAGAATTCTTAAATCACATTTAAATCTTAATAAAAGATTCACACTTAATTAATTAAGATTTAAGTAATTCACATCTTAATTCTTTTAAGAGGCTCTTAAAAACCTCTAAGATCTAGGTTATAAAGAGATTCTCTTAAATTTTTCTCTTAATAAATAACCAAGTGCCTCAGTACCATTTAATGAATATTATTTCCCTTCTTAACTGAACTGTGACAGCAGCTCTGCAGATATCAAAGTTCAACATATGTGCACATCTATTTCTGGGCTTTCTATTCTCTTCTGTTGGCTTCATATATCAATGCACCAGCATCACACTATCTTGATTACTAGTTATTGATTTCTAGAAGGCCAAATCTTTCTACCCCTGCTACCACCTTATATTTCCCATGAAAGAATAGGTTGGCTATTTGGGGGTCCCTGCTTTTCCATAAAATAGAATCAGCTTATCAAGTTTCATGCAAAATCCTACTGAGATTATGCTTGGAAAGTTCCTTGATTCAGTTTATCATTTGGGGGAGAATTAACATCTTTACAATATTGAGTCTTCCCATCAGTGACAATGAAATGTCTTCAAATGTCTTTCAAGAAAGGTATATACTTTATTTTCATAAAGGACTTGAACATCTTTTGCTGGATTTATTCCCAGATATGAATCTTTCGATGATCTTTAAGCCAGCGGTCCCCAACTTTTTGGCACCAGGGACCGGGTTTGCGGAAGACAATCTTTCAGCGGATGGGGGTGGGGGTGGGGGGTGGTTCAGGTGGTTATGCGGGTGACGGGGAGCCGCGGGTGACGGGGACCCGCGGATGATGGGGAGCCGCGGGTGACGGGAGCCGCGGGTGACGGGAGCCGCGGGTGAAGCTTTGCTTGCCCACCTGCTGCTCACCTCCTGCTGTGCAGCCCGGTCCACAGCCGGGGGTTAGGGACCCCTGTTTTAAACGGTATCTTTTTCAATGTTGCCATTTTCTAAGTGTTCTTAGATCGCCATCTTTGAGCATTCCTGTGCTTTTATGTTTAGAACTGCTCCCAGTGAGAAAGGTGTTCTGCCAGCACATGGGGCCACTACACATTAGATTTTCAGTTTGGGGACTTCCAGGTTACACAGGTAGCTGGGATTCTGGTTGCAAATTGTGCACCTGCTGGCTTGTGATTAAAAGACTTCTCCACCTCTCCCCGGAGCCCCAGGGCAGCACGTGGCAGATCTGATCAGATGTCCTGGGCTTTGTCTGGGTGCCCACCCACGGATGCTTCTTACAGACCAGGTTGGGCCACCAAACTCAGGCAGATGTCCTCGGACGAGCACAGTTCCCGCCCTACCCAACCATGTGCGATCCTGCCTCTGGCTTTTACATCGTTTGTCCTCCTTTACCCTCAGCGCTACCAAGGTTTAAAAGGGTAATAGTTTTAAAATTTTAGTTAAATTAAGCATTTTTAGGCATTTTATCCTAGGAGGAGTTTTTCTGTTCATCTACTCTGCCATACTGCCAGAAATAGAAGTTACTCTCCACCTCCTTCTTTTTTCTTTTTTTTATTTTGCGGTACGCGGGCCTCTCACCGTTGTGGCCTCTCCCCGTTGCGGAGCGCAGGCTCCGGCCGCGCAGGCGCAGCGGCCACGGCTCACGGGATCCTCCCGGACCGGGGCACGAACCCGCGTCCCCTGCATCGGCAGGCGGACTCTCAACCACTGCGCCACCAGGGAAGCCCTCCTTCTTTTCACTTAGAAAGGAAAAAGGAATTAAGATTACTTGGCATAATTTTCTTAATGAATTCCTGTTGATTCCACATTCTCTTTAACTGCTCACAACAGTTTTGTTTGATTATCATTTTAAACGTTGTATGCTAAAGTCATCAAACTATACTTTCCATTTCTATGCTTTTCCCCTTAAAAATGTAGACATGTGCTTTCTTCCAGTCCTGGAATCTCCCCAAGGATTCATGCTGTTCAAATAATTCCCCAGGGTGACTCCGATGTCACAGCTGCCATCTCTTACAATAGCCTCAACATAATTTATTTGAGCCTGGAAATTGGAAATCCGAACAGTCCTCTCATTATCTTCTCAGATAATCTGAGTATTTCCCTCTACTTTTCCACTTTGCAGCCTGGTATTAGGGCTCAGGGCGAGCCTGAGGAAGTACAATGAGCACTGAAATGTGAGCAGAATTTCAGGTCCAGGACAGGTATGTATGACCACCCAGAGCTCTAGATTCTAGGACAAACCCTAGGTGCTCTTTAATGCAGAAGCCCCGAGAGAGTAGGGTCTGGGGATCTGCATTGTAACAGACTCCCCATGTGTTTCTTAGAGCAGAAAGCTTGAAGACCCCTGTTTTAAAAGGATAAGTACAGAAATTCCAGGGATAATAAAATTGAAGGAAAATTTGCCTGCTTCTCTGAAAGGACTCCATCTCTCAGTGGACAGCTCTGCAGCTCTCCACACTTTCTTGTCTTTTAGGGCAAGAGAGAGAGGTGGGGAAGAGCGAGAGAGAGAGAGAATACCACGCGTCGGGTCAAGTAGTTTACCCAAATCACGGGGCTAGTATCACAGTAAGAAAACGGTTAGATTCTCTCCACACACTTCTGTTCCTGTTCCTGACATTCTGAGGTAGCACAAAACCTTATAAGCCTTTTTTTTTTTTTTTTTTTTTTTGCTAATCAAACTGTATTTTTTTCTTTCATCTGAGAGACAAATTTCTTCTGATACTACCAAAAATCTCCACTAGGCAGTGGAGGCTTATGCATCTAAAATACCTCTCTTCAAGCTTTTTGGTCTAATCAAACTGTATTTTTTTCTTTCATCTGAGAGACAAATTTCTTCTGATACTACCAAAAATCTCCACTAGGCAGTGGAGGCTTATGCATCTAAAATACCTCTCTTCAAGCTTTTTTTTTTTTTCTATTCTTTTTCCCCTTTGGGCAGAAATACTGAAGTTATGATAGGAAAATTGGTAAAAGTGGGCCTTTTCAAATGACGCTTGAAATAGACAGTGACACCTCTAACCAGCAAAGGAGTCCCGTCTGGAAAACTAACTCATGCAGCCTCTCACACCACCATCGCTTCACCTCTCACACCCCCATCACTTCACCTCTCACACCGCCATCGCTTCACCTCTCACACCCCCATCGCTTCACCTCTCACACCGCCATCGCTTCACCTCTCACACCGCCATCGCTTCACCTCTCACACCGCCATCGCTTCACCTCTCACACCGCCATCGCTTCACCTCTCACACCGCCATCGCTTCACCTGGGCCCAAGTAGGCACTGCCCCTTGTTGTCACCTGAAGCAACTGGAACTAAATTCTTCATCACCCACTCAGAGTTTTAAACCATTCCTTTTGGAAGATTCCTAATGCTTGTATTAGAAAAATGAAATGTCTCTCAGCTATTCATTATTACTCAGTTTAATTCACATTTAAGCTCTTTTGATACTGAGGTCTTTCTAGTAACACTCCAAAGGACGCTACTATATTAAATGAAACAAATTCTGTTAGACAGGCCATGATACACATGGGACACAGAACACAACAGAATAATGGGAGGAGCTAGATTTTAACCTAAGGCCATAATGTCATCATTTAGATTTCATTTCAAGTGGCTTTCTCATCTTTTACCACAGGAATTCATATCCTTGGTTTGCAGCACCATAAATTTCTTCTCATTAATATTTTATTTTCTTTCTAATTTAATAGAAACTAAAACATTTTAGGCCAAATTGATTTGAGTTAATATAATTTTTTAAATGAAATGTATATTATTATACATTTATAATGCATAAATTATTATATTTATAAAATATTGTGCAGTGCTGCAATATTAAAGCAACAGATGTGACTATCCCCTTATTATTCAAAACAATTGTGTCTTTGGGTTTCATCCCTAGTTTATAATAAAGGCTGATAAATATCTGGTAGGGTTTTTTCTTCTATTAATTGACCTGCTTCTCTGTTCCGTTTCGTATTGGTTTTATCATAATATGTTGGGATTAAATAGATCAAGATTCATTATATTTGTGCTTTAACTTTATTAAAGCATTAATGTCCTACATAGATCTTCTTATGTTCTTTTGTAAAATTAGCTACCGGGTATAATTTTGTTGTCTTTGTTATTTCCTTAATAGACTTACTTTATGTCTTTATCATTGAGATGTTCTCTTTCTTTTTTCTGTACAAAATACTCAGAAAATAAGTGGAGTCTTTCAGTTATGCCACTTTTGGGGGTAAATTAAACTCCTGTGTTTTTAATTGGATCTGTTAAATTTATTTTTTTAATCTATATTTTGTTTTTTAATTAATTTTTGCTGCAGTATAGTTGATTTACAATGTTGCATGAGTTTCTGCTGTACAGCAAAGTGAATCAGTTATACATATACATATATCCACTCTTTTTTAGATTCTATTCCCATACAGTTCATTACAGAGTAATGAGTAGAGTTCCCTGTGCTATACAGTAGGTTCTTATTAACGGTTAGATTCTCTCCACCACACTTCTGTTCCTGTTCCTGACATTCTGAGGTAGCACAAAACCTTATAAGCCTTTTTTTTTTTTTTTTTTTTTTTGCTAATCAAACTGTATTTTTTTCTTTCATCTGAGAGACAAATTTCTTCTGATACTACCAAAAATCTCCACTAGGCAGTGGAGGCTTATGCATCTAAAATACCTCTCTTCAAGCTTTTTTTTTTTTTCTATTCTTTTTCCCCTTTGGGCAGAAATACTGAAGTTATGATAGGAAAATTGGTAAAAGTGGGCCTTTTCAAATGACGCTTGAAATAGACAGTGACACCTCTAACCAGCAAAGGAGTCCCGTCTGGAAAACTAACTCATGCAGCCTCTCACACCGCCATCGCTTCACCTCTCACACCCCCATCGCTTCACCTCTCACACCGCCATCGCTTCACCTCTCACACCGCCATCGCTTCACCTCTCACACCGCCATCGCTTCACCTCTCACACCGCCATCGCTTCACCTCTCACACCGCCATCGCTTCACCTCTCACACCGCCATCGCTTCACCTCTCACACCGCCATCGCTTCACCTCTCACACCGCCATCGCTTCACCTCTCACACCGCCATCGCTTCACCTCTCACACCGCCATCGCTTCACCTCTCACACCGCCATCGCTTCACCTCTCACACCGCCATCGCTTCACCTCTCACACCCCCATCGCTTCACCTCTCACACCGCCCTCGCTTCACCTCTCACACCGCCATCGCTTCACCTCTCACACCGCCCTCGCTTCACCTCTCACACCGCCATCGCTTCACCTCTCACACCGCCCTCGCTTCACCTCTCACACCGCCATCGCTTCACCTCTCACACCGCCCTCGCTTCACCTCTCACACCGCCATCGCTTCACCTCTCACACCGCCCTCGCTTCACCTCTCACACCGCCATCGCTTCACCTCTCACACCGCCCTCGCTTCACCTCTCACACCGCCATCGCTTCACCTCTCACACCGCCATTGCTTCACCTGGGCCCAAGTAGGCACTGCCCCTTGTTGTCACCTGAAGCAACTGGAACTAAATTCTTCATCACCCACTCAGAGTTTTAAACCATTCCTTTTGGAAGATTCCTAATGCTTGTATTAGAAAAATGAAATGTCTCTCAGCTATTCATTATTACTCAGTTTAATTCACATTTAAGCTCTTTTGATACTGAGGTCTTTCTAGTAACACTCCAAAGGACGCTACTATATTAAATGAAACAAATTCTGTTAGACAGGCCATGATACACATGGGACACAGAACACAACAGAATAATGGGAGGAGCTAGATTTTAACCTAAGGCCATAATGTCATCATTTAGATTTCATTTCAAGTGGCTTTCTCATCTTTTACCGCAGGAATTCATATCCTTGGTTTGCAGCACCATAAATTTCTTCTCATTAATATTTTATTTTCTTTCTAATTTAATAGAAACTAAAACATTTTAGGCCAAATTGATTTGAGTTAATATAATTTTTTAAATGAAATGTATATTATTATACATTTATAATGCATAAATTATTATATTTATAAAATATTGTGCAGTGCTGCAATATTAAAGCAACAGATGTGACTATCCCCTTATTATTCAAAACAATTGTGTCTTTGGGTTTCATCCCTAGTTTATAATAAAGGCTGATAAATATCTGGTAGGGTTTTTTCTTCTATTAATTGACCTGCTTCTCTGTTCCGTTTCGTATTGGTTTTATCATAATATGTTGGGATTAAATAGATCAAGATTCATTATATTTGTGCTTTAACTTTATTAAAGCATTAATGTCCTACATAGATCTTCTTATGTTCTTTTGTAAAATTAGCTACCGGGTATAATTTTGTTGTCTTTGTTATTTCCTTAATAGACTTACTTTATGTCTTTATCATTGAGATGTTCTCTTTCTTTTTTCTGTACAAAATACTCAGAAAATAAGTGGAATCTTTCAGTTATGCCACTTTTGGGGGTAAATTAAACTCCTGTGTTTTTATTTGGATCTGTTAAATTTATTTTTTTAATCTATATTTTGTTTTTTAATTAATTTTTGCTGCAGTATAGTTGATTTACAATGTTGCATGAGTTTCTGCTGTACAGCAAAGTGAATCAGTTATACATATACATATATCCACTCTTTTTTAGATTCTATTCCCATACAGTTCATTACAGAGTACTGAGTAGAGTTCCCTGTGCTATACAGTAGGTTCTTATTAATTATCTATTTCAAATGTAGTAGTGCGTATATGCCAATCCCACTCTCCCAACTTATCCCTCCCCCACCCCCTTTTCCCCTTGGTAAGCATAAGTTTATTTCCTACATCTGTGGCTCTATTTCTGTTTTGTAAATAGGTTCATTTGTACCATTTTTTAAAAATTCCACATATAAGCGATATCATATGATATTTTTCTTTCTCTGTCTGACTTACTTCACTCAGTATAACAATCTCTAGGTCCATCCAAGTTGCTGCAAATGGCATTATTTCATTCTTTTTTTATGGCTGAGTGATATTCCACTGTTTTTATGTACCACATCTTCTTTATCCACTCCTCCATCGATGGACATTTAGGTTGCTTCCATGTCCATCCTGAATGAGCCCAATCTCGTCTGATCTCTGAAGCTAAGCAGGGTCAGGCCTGGTTAGTACTTGGATGGATCTGTTAACTTTAATTGCTTGGTTTTAAAGACTCCGACTTGACTCCCATTGTACTAAAATCTTAGGCCAGAGTAGAATCAAAGAGAAGCTTACATTTCCAAGAAGAAGTCCGTGCCTTAAGAGGAAACCTACTAGTTGAACCCCCATGTCCAGTCCCCGAATCTTATCAAAGGTTACTCCGGCTGCATCCTTTCACCTCTGCAAATTTCCCTGAGGACTCCACACAGCCAGCCTCTTCTGGCAGCTCTTGTTAGGTAGAGCCTTTTCTGTCCTATCTGTGGATGCCTGGAAAAGGAACCGTGATGAAACTCCCCACACAGTCCCTCCCACACCGTGTATTTGGCCTTCTTACCAGGCATAGAACTCATATATATTACATATTACTCATTTCTGTGACAGTTGGAAGAGTGATCAACAACAGTGAAATAAGCTAAGGTGTGTACGATGAGTAGAGACTTTCACTTGTCAAATTATTTATAATGCCTTGTGAAAAATAAAGGCTTACGTTGAGAATGAATAAGCCACATTCTAGAATACACTTACACTGTTTCTTTGTTTTTTGCCCCAGCTGGTGGACAGCTCTGTTCAGGTATGCAATGATCCTGGGCCCCCTTCTTCCCATCCCCCCTTTCCTCTGACTCCCAGAGAAGGGACCCCCGTCCCCACCTGTGCAGACTCTGAGATGGATGTGACTTGGAGAGACGTAACAGCACACGCCCTCAACCTCTGAATCACAGTAGGCTGGTTCTGCTATGGTTTCTTCTCTGACTTTTGGCTCCGTACCCGCAATTAGATCCTTGTCCTGTGATCCAACAATGCTGTGTCCTCAGTTGTAGCAAATGAGTCTGTCCTCGGGTCTCTCACTGACCCTAGTGTGTGGCCTGGCCTTTCCTTTCTTTCATGACCCACTTCCCCACCCCAGCAAGTCACCTTCCATTTATCCCAGTTCCCTCAGCGTTTTTATTCCTGATCCATCCTAAGTAGCTGAATGGCCCAAAACACGATGATTGTTTACCTGAGTGTCCACCAAGAACTGAACTCCCCACGTGAGAAACTGACATAATAAAACAAATATTATACACTATCATTAAGTACATGCACACACACTTGAACATAAAGCATGTTCAATAAAAGTGATGGATTTTAGTTCTTGTTTAAAGAGTCAGCATGCTTCAAGCCCATGGATCTGTCTGCTCAGCTTGGATTTTTGTTTTTACTGAATCACGACTTAACTCTTTCAGCGAAAACGATTTGTTCTGAGCCAGTTATGACATACTTTCCCTGAAGTTGGTTCCTTAGAGCCTTTAAATGGAGGACACGTTCAACTAATGAAAGAAGAATATTACTCAGACACCTTGTATTACTCCAAGTTGAGAGCGGAAAGGGTGACTTTCTGGGCACATGTGAGAGCCATGGAGACGCGCCACCCAGATCTCCCTCCGAGAGGACCTGCTCCGAGGTTCCCTGTTGGCTGTCGCACCTCCGGATTCTCTGCGGGGTTCGTGTCCCAGCCACACTCCCCTGCCTGCTTCCAGCAAGAGCCTGAGCACGGGGGCAGGGGGCGGGGAGTGAGTCCTACGGCTCTTCCTGAGACTCGGGACCCCTCTTTTTACCGAGTCCAAGCGGGCTCTGCTCGCCGCACGACAGGCCCATGAATGGGAGGCGAGGTGCTGAGGCAGGGAAAACGATTTTATTCGGAAAACCGGCAGACCCAGAAGATGGCAGACTAGTGTCTCAAAGTAACCATCTTATCGGGGTTTGGATGCCAGTTTCTTTCATAGGACAGAGGTGGGGAGGAAGTGAGGAAGTAAAGTAAAAAGGCCGTAAGTTTTGTAAATATCACCTGAATGGCCAGCCTCGGGGAGGGGATGTGTTAATTTCTTCTCTCTTGCAGCCATCTGCAGGTGGACAGGGTCCGGATGCTTCCCTGAACAAAGGCACTTCGCTTTAACATTCAGGCAGAGGGTGCCCGAGGCAGGCCATTATGTATAGACAGTATCCTGTTAGTGAACAAAAGCAGCAGCGGAAAACAAAGGTTAAAGTAAAAGGAACAGATCCAACATGTTAGTCAGATTTGGCCCTTTTTTGTTACACTGACCGGCATCCTTCAGCCGGGACCGACCCCCATCAGCTCGGCTGGGACCTTCTCAGGAAGCACTGCATCTGATGCTTCTCCAACTCTGCTTCCTTCTCCCTCTCCTTTTATGGGTGTCAGACCCACATCACCCTCCCTGCCTGCTCCGTTGTTCTTATCTCCCCTTCACAGGCTCTCCCCCATAGCCTGGACGTCTAACTTTGAGGACCCGAGCTGACACACTGCATTTAGTCTTTACTCATGAAAACACTTGTAAAACCAGTTCTAGCATCGCAAGAAACAAAGCCTACTATAAAGGAATCCCATGCACTTGGATAGAAATCAGTTGAAGACAAACAAACAGGGGGAGGGGGGTGGGGAGGGATGGACTGGGAGTTTGGGATTAGCAGATGCAAACTATTATATATTGAATGGATAAACAACAAAGTCCTACTGTAGAACACAGGGAACTATATATTCAATATCCTGTGATAAACCATAATGGAAAAGAATATGAAAAAGAATAAGTATATATATAGATAGATAGATATAGATAGATAGATGTGTATAAAGGAATCACTTTGCTGTCCAGTAGAAATTAATACAACATTGTAAATCAACTATACTCCAATAAAATAAATTTAAGAAAAAGACAAACAAAACTCGAAAAGCCAAATTCATCAGAAGGCTGGCTGTACTTTGATAAGCCAACTCACGTGTAATTAGAAACTGACTTATTTTAAAATTTCAAAATGCTGTTAAAAGGAAAATTATTTTCTCTAGTCTGTAAATAAAGTTATTAACAAGATGTAACCTAAGTCTATGAAAGCAGAGCCTTGAAGGAAATCTACTTTTGTGTTTATAATCTTTTGTTTCTAGTGGACAGGAGAAAAAGTTGGGGCTATATGTCATGATATTAATTCAGAGTAATCTCAGTTTGGGTAACTCTTGAGGCAGTGTTATCTCCCACGAAGCAAGGCTTTCACAACTGTTGAAAGAATAATCAGGGAAAAGGGGAAAATCAGGATGGCGTCCTACTCATAAATCACAACAACTGATTCAGAAAAGACAGCCGGAGAGAGGCCAGAGGGTTAATAAACACTGTCATTTGCAGTTAATGTAACTGTCAAAGGTTGCGGGGCGGGTTCTCAACTTCATTTTGTCCAGAAAATTGCTCTGAGAAATAAACATCCAGAAAAAGGGGCTTCCCTGGTTGCACAGTGGTTAAGAATCTGCCTGCCAACGTAGGGGACACAGGTTCAAGCCCTGGTCCGGGAAGATCCCACATGCCTCAGAGTAACCAAGCCTGTGCGCCACAACTACTGAGCCTGCTCTCTAGAGCCTGCGAGCCACAACTTCTGAGCCCATATGCCACAACTACTGAAGCCCGTGCGCCTAGAGCCCATGCTCTGCAACAAGGGAAGCCACTGCAGTGGGAAGCCCGAGGACTGCAATGAAGAGTAGACCCCGCTTGCTGCAACTGGAGGAAGCCCATGCGCAGCAACGAAGACCCAACACAGCCAAAATATAAATTAATTAATTTTTTTAAAAAAAGGATGCACTTCAAACACCCAGAAAAAG
The DNA here is from genome assembly GCF_002837175.3 of Physeter macrocephalus. Taxonomy (NCBI): domain Eukaryota; kingdom Metazoa; phylum Chordata; class Mammalia; order Artiodactyla; family Physeteridae; genus Physeter; species Physeter macrocephalus. The sequence goes on from NC_041228.1 coordinate 76,055,710, forward strand.
AAAAGCTCCCCTAAAATGTTATTTTAGGAAAGACATTTTCCTAAGGGCAGTTGCAAAAAGGGCTAGCTTTCTTGGTTAGGGTCCAATAATGCAATTTATTTTTGTTGTCTACTAAACCTTAATTTTTTAGAAAAGCAGCATGTCATCTGGCAGTTAAAAAGAACTGCTGCCTTAAGAGCTCTCTCGGTTCCTTCATGACAAGAAAAAGTGCCCAGTTGTCCTAGTTAGGACTACAAAACTGATGCTTCATCTTGAATTTGGTGACTATTATGAGAAATTACTTGGGCGAAGAAGTGCTTAAGATATATTAAATCAGTCTTGTGATTTTCTTCAGAGCAAATGCTTCTGTAAAGGGCTCCTGGAAGACAGGTCATGGATATGAAATCCAAAGTCTCGAGACTGGGCTGAAACACTGCTGAAATTCATGTTAATTTTATGTATGTTGTGTATTTTAAAAATTCTTGAAACCCTGAGAGTCAGAGAGTGTTCTGATTCTTGGCAAATCTGTCATATGAGAGGAAATAAGGACAACCTTTACTGGGTTTAGTGTGCTTGATTTTTTTTTTAACTTTTTATTTTATATTGGAGTATAGCTGATTAACAATGTTGTGATAGTTTCAGGTTAGTGTGCTTGTTTTTTTTTTCTTTTTACTTTACTTATTTATTTTTGGCTGCATTGAGTCTTCGTTGCTGTGCGCGGGCTTTCTCTAGTTGCGGCGAGAGGGAACTACCCTTCGTTGTGGTGCGCGGGCTTCTCATTGCCGTGGCTTCTCTTGTTGCAGAGCACGGGCTCTAGGCGCGTGGGCTTCAGTAGTTGTGGCATGCAGGCTCAGTAGTTGTGGCGCACGGGCTTAGTTGCTCCGCAGCATGTGGGATCTTCCCGGACCGGGGCTCAAACCCATGTGCCCTGCATTGGCTGGTGGATTCTTAACCACTGCACCACAGGGAAGCCCAGTGTGCTTGATGTTATGAAATGACTTAGGATAAGGTTTGGACATTATCCTGGGAAAAGTGAAATTCGAGCAGGCTTCTAAGCAGCAGAAGGTCAGGAGGATGATGAATGTCAGGCTTTCAACTTGGTGATTTCAGGGCCCGGGAGATCCCCTGGGAAGGCTGGTGCTACTGCAGTAGCTCAGGGGTGCCGTCCTGAGCTTGAATCCGAGTACAGGGAGTCAGAAATGGAGGGAGGAAGGAAAACGGAGCATTGCAAGTGTGGTCAACTGTTTGGACTCTTAATGTCAAGTCTAAGAAATGGAGAGAAAAATTGCCTTCTTCATCTGATTCTTCTCCCTTTACCACTTGGATCCGCATTCTTGATCCCTTTTGTAAGAGCAACAGAAACCGACACTTGTATGGTGTTTGCTTATTTTGATATACTTTTCGAAAACATTTTGAGGAAACACAATTATTATTTCCCTCGATTTTTAATGATAAGACACTAAGATTCACAGAAATTTAGGGATTCATCCCAAGAACTGTAGCCAGTCAGTAGCTGAGTTGGGACAAGACACAGGTCTTCTTATTCTCTGTGTTTTGTTGTTCTTGTTGTTTTAACTTCACGACAGAGCGTTCCATGATGAGTCAGGACAGAAGCCTAAGTATGATTCAACCACATGTTGGCAAAGGTCACAGGCTGATTTATGGAAGAGCTCTGTGTGGCGAGCCCAGCAGGGAAGGATGAGGCAGATGACACCAGACAACATACACGGACAGAATATGACACATAGGTAACCCTTAACTTCTGTTTTCCCAGGAAGGGGTCAAATCCCCAGCAAAATCAGCATCCGCTCTCCGTGCCATGGCAAAGAGACTGGGAACTTCAAAACTAACAATGTCAAGACTCCAAAGGGAATTTTATAACCTGTGTGCTTGAGGAATCTAACCATCTTCTTATTTAGATTATACGAGAAAAACCCTTCTTTAATCAATTACTTTTGTGTTACTCTTTGCATGTGAATCACCAGCCTTCACCAGTGGTAACAATCACAGATACAATCTGTGCCCCAGTGGAAAATCGTAGCCCTTGAGGTTATTGTGTCATTGCTGGAGTCCAAAGGCAGGCTTGCTGGAGGGCCAGGCTAGAACCCTGAGAGGGAGGCATTTCCACCTCATTATCTTGAGCAGCAGGGATTCTAAATTCTCTCTTAAAAAATAGGTCGGTGTTGGGGGAATAGGAGGGCACTAAATCTAAAACCATCTGGCTGATGACAAGGAAAAATAGCTGTGTTATCACTGAAGGCACAGCACCAAACGTGGGTAATTAATAGTTTTAACGTGCTGGCATTTATATACAATGAAATATCTAGCAGTGATGAGTTTTGAAATTTTATTTTATAATTTACATGCAGTAAAAATTTACCTTGTTTTAAATTTGGGTTAATGAAATGCCTGAATAAGAATGTTTTGTGTAAATAAAGAGCTTTCTTTAAATTCTCAAGTGTAAGCAGTAATATAGACAGTAACTAAAAGGCTGTTTCCAAGTAGAAATCCAGATAAAATAGACTTCCTTGGGAAGGAACAGTGTTGTTATAGCAGAAATGCAAAAAGAAAGGGTCAATAGCCGTGTCAAATACAATATATATCAGAGATATATGAAACTGCAAGAGAGCCTCCTTTTAGGGAAAAGGAGGGTAAGGGTTCATGTTAATCAAAAGATAATGCCCCAAAGAAGCAGGTGTAACACACAGACAGAAACAGATGACTATAAAGAGAATAAGTAGAGACCCAGGCGATTCTGGAGGAGGGGATTAGGGCTGGCACGTTTGGAAGGGTGGGGGGAATGAAAGAGACAAGAGGAGAGAGGCCCAGGGATGCGTGGACCAAGAGGGATTCTGGTAGGAGACACTGCACAGCTCTGCGCAAGTGACATCATCTGAGGCCAGCACCCGGCATGAACACTAGGGCGACACACACACACACACAAACAGCCATATCTTCTCTCAGTCTGCTTGAGCTGCCAAAAAAATTACCACAGACTGGGTGTCTTAAGCTACAGACATTTACATCTCAGTTCTGGAGGCTAGAATTCCAAGATCAAGTTTCCAGCCAATTCGATCCTCGGTGAGAGCTCTCTTCCTGCTTGTAGATGGCTTCTTTCTCACCAAGTCCTCACACAGGGCATGTGGACGGGGGGACAGGGCTGGGGATCAAGCCCTCTGGTTTCTCTTCTTCTAAGGATACTAATCCTACTGGGTCAGGCCTGCTATGGATTGAATTGCGTTCCCTCCAAAATTCATATGTTGAAGCCCTTCAACCTCCCCCCAGACAGTGGGACTGTATTTAATCCAACTGGGCTGGCGCCCCCATAAGAAGAGTAGGAGACGCCAGAGCGCTCTCTCTCTCTCTCTCTCTCTCTCTCTCTTTCTGCCATGTGAGGACATCGAGAGAAGAAGACAGCTGTCGCGCGCTCTCTCTCTCTCTCTCTCTCTCTCTCATTCTCTCTCTCTTTCTGCCATGTGAGGACATCGAGAGAAGAAGACAGCTGTCTTATGAGCCAGGAAGAGAGTGTCACCAGAAACTGTATCAGCCAGCACCTTGACCTTGGACCTCCCGGACTCCAGAACAGTGAGAAATAAATGTCTGTTGTCTAAGCCACCCGGTCTGTGGTATTTGTTATAGCAGCCTGAGCTGACTAATACAGAGCTTCATCCTTATAACATCATTTAACTTTAATTACCTCCTTCTAGGCCCCATCTCCAAATACAGTCACACTGAAGGTTAGGACTTCAACATGTGAGTCTGGGGGACACACACATTCAGTCCATAGCAATAGCTGTTTCAGTGGGTCCAAATGTTGCCTGCCCTTGACCTCTGCCAGGAACGTGCTTCACAGCCCCCTGGAGAGGACATGCCACCTGCACAGGCCTGCACCTGCCCTGACTGCCTGCCTCTGCCTGCACACCAGGCTCAGCCCATCCTAAATCACTTCACTCCAGGAGCTCCAGCTTCAATGGCAAATGACACAAATAAACTTCCTTCACGTGGAGGGAGGAGCTCTGGGCTCCCCAAGCAAGTGGTGTTGGTGGTGGTATAAAGGGAAAGTTCCCTCATGCATTCTTATGTTATCTAACTACACCAAACTGAGATTTCCCTCTGTCATTGAAAAAGAGATAAAACCCATCCTCTCTTTGAGACAGCTCCTTTTATACCCCCTACACTGTCATTCTAGAAAAGTCTGTAGAGTCGGATTGCCCAAATTCCATTTTAGCATCTTCTAGATATTTAAATCCATGAAAGAGCGTCCGAATGAACGAGATTAATTTTCTTCTCAAAATCTCAGGAAAATAGTGGGTGGAAAATGAGTTACACAGAACCACACTGCTAGTCAAGGAGGATGATGTGATTACTTCAGCACCATTCTATGACTTATTACTTTAAACCAATGCTTAATTATCAGTAGTAATGGAAATAACTAATGAGACATGAGTAACTGGAACTGCAGATTCTTCCAAATATTAATTTAGCAATAGATTTCATATCTGTCCCCATTAAAACTTTCAGGGATGTACATCCATTTCCCTGCTTCAGCTCTCTGTGTGAGATGAGCACAAATAGTGACACGGACAAAAACAGGTTGAAAAATTGGTCTGAAAAATCCATAAAGATCATAATCAGCCCCTTGTTGTTTGAGAATTAATTATAGGCACATTTCTCTCTCATATTGGGGACACCATATATTGTAAAGGTGTAGAAGGAATTTTAATGAGAATGTTGAGTGTGGCTCAACCTGAAGTCGAATGAATGACGTTGCATTGCTCTCCTCTTGAGTCTGTAAGGGTTTCTCAAGCTTTCTTTTTTTTTGTCCCCGGGGATAGCAGCATGAGCTTTTGGCAGGATCTTTCTGTGCTTCAGACTTCAGTGTCTTAGGTTTTGCTGAAACTTCGCATCCTAAGAGTGAAGATGACACTAAGGAATGAAATGGGACATCGATGGCCACTTCATTGGCCACACACTCATGAACTTATGAAGGGATCATCTATTGTTTCATTTCGGTTCAAAGAACTGCCTCTAAGTTCTCAACTCTTTCTGTCTAAGGAAGGGCGTCCTCTGCTACCGGCCTCACTCCCTTTCCCTCCCATCGTGCAGGTTGACGTGACGAGGAGAGACACAGACTGAAGGCAGGATGAGGGGCTTGGAAGCAACATGTACCTAAGGAGACAGTGGCGGGGTGGGTAGCCTGTGGGAACAGGAGGAACACTGAGAGCAGAGGGGAAAAGCACCCGAGAAAAGCTCTGGACAAAATAAGACATGGCGACCAAAGAGCAAAGGAGGGGAGGAATCAAAGACAGTTCCAATATTTCCACGTGGAAGATGGGAATTCTGTTCTTACGCTAGGGAAAGAATTTTTGAAAAATGTACCCAAAATATTTCCAAGTTCCAAAGGGCACTGGAACAGTAGGGTGGATTTGAGCAGAAAATGGTATTGATACAAGTTACAAGGTTGGTAAATGTTATAGGAGACAAATATAATTTAGAAATGGGGGGGGGTCACCTCTTTTTCACTCTTCTGTTATAAAGATTATGACCAGGTCCAGCCATGTAAGGGGAAGTTTACCGGCATAAAGTGAAGCATATTTTGCTGAAGGATGGGAGATAAAATGATCCCTTCTGTTTCTTACTCTTAACTCCCATGATATAGTAAGGAAAATAAAATAAGAATTTTGAATCTGGGAAGGTATTTTTGAAACAATTCTATAATAAAGAAAAAACTAACAGGTCAGTCTCTTCCTTCCATTCTTGTGAAAATTTTATTTCAGAGAAAATAAAGCATTGTATGATCTAATCGTTGACATGCTGATTGTGTAAATTAATGCGAGCTAAAATTTTGAAATTCTATAGGAAACAATTCTACATAATTATAACTGATTGTATTCATTATTAGGGAAAGTTTACGTCAATAAATTTAATGAAATAATAACACAGTAAGCTCCCCAAATGATATACAAGGTTTCTCAGACACAAATCACTAAGTGTGGCAAAGGAAGGCATTACTGGGTGAGAGTTCTAGAATAGAAAATCAAACTTAATTATATTAGATGGTAAATTGCTACTGAGTTACTGGCCGTTCTCCCTGAAGTCTGGCAACCTGACTCTGCTCCCTGATCCCTTGCCATCAATTAATATTTAAGCAACTGCTTAAGATGAACAATCACAGCATGAGTTAACTTAATTTTGCCTGTGGTTGAAGCATAATTTGCTGTTCTCCATTACTGTAAAAGCCATAAAACCACATCAGAAATATATTAAGAGGCGGACGCAGCGACACTGAGATGGACTGCTGCAATTCTTTACACATAGGACGGAGTTGGTGTTTTGTCAACTGTGATCTTAGAAGTCCTAACTTGTTCACGTCACACTATTTTATTTTTGTTATCAATTATCAATCCTTCTTTTCATGTTTCTGCTCCTGTCTTTTCTACTAGAGAGTGAGCCTCATCATGTTCAGAAAGCATTTGTCTTGTTTATGGCTGTATTTCCAGTGTCCAGAGCAGCACCTGGTCATAACAGAAATAAATGTTGTCCAATGAGAATAATGAAGCTGTGAAAGGGAGCTAAAATAATCAATCTAACAACAGTACAAAAAGAATTACAGCTTAAAGGTTTATAATGAAACTCTTAGATCATATAGCTGGTCCACTCCTCTGAGTGATGAGTTGGAAGCCCAGGCTTTGGATTTCCATGAGATTGAAAGTACGACTCATCTAATGGGAATAGGTGAGGCCCTGAGGTCAAAGCATGCTCCTGCATTGCCTGGTCTCCAGCCCCTGACACCACACTACACTCATATTTATGAGTAAAATACTTAGACCCATTTTTATGATAAATTTCAAGATGGAGCCTGGCTCATTGGACCCAGCTGATCGCCACTCCACTGCAATCCTCAGGGGCATGCAAGAGAACTCCAGATTCTTTCGTTTATGAACTTAAACCTACGGAAAGCTAACTCTCTCACTTTAAATGTTAGACCTATTCATTCTCTAATGTGATTTTTCCACACTTTTCAAAAGTTATTAGCTATACTTCACAAAGTTGAAAATCCCCAATGCTGGGTTGACCTAGAGTGTCCACTAAAATATTTTATGTTGGGTTTACCTAGAGTGTCCGCTAAAATATTTTATGTTGGGTTTACCTAGAGTGTCCGCTAAAATATTTTATGTTGGGTTGACCTAGAGTGTCCGCTAAAATATTTTATGTTGGGTTGACCTAGAGTGTCCGCTAAAATATTTTATGTTGGGTTGACCTAGAGTGTCCGCTAAAATATTTTATGTTGGGTTGACCTAGAGTGTCCGCTAAAATATTTTATGTTGGGTTGACCTAGAGTGTCCGCTAAAATATTTTATGTTGGGTTGACCTAGAGTGTCCGCTAAAATATTTTATGTTGGGTTGACCTAGAGTGTCCGCTAAAATATTTTATGTTGGGTTGACCTAGAGTGTCCGCTAAAATATTTTACGTTGGGTTTACCTAGAGTGTCAGCTAAAATATTTTACAAGCTACATGGAGCCAGATCGCAGCTCACTTTTTTTCTGAAAAGCAATTTACACTTTCAGTCTGACCTTAAAAAAAAAAAAAATCCCTGTACACCAAAATGCACAGATGTAGGAGATTCACTACAGAGGTGAATCAATCTTGGGATTTTTACTTGTAACAAAAAAGACCTTGCAAGAGTTTCACCCAGGATGGGTCCAGAGGACAGGCGTTATTCAATAATCTGTTTCACAAATATTTGCTCAGCTCCTAATGTGACCTAAAGGTACAGGGCAAACAACGTGGACCTGGACTCTTTCTGTCTTCCAGTCAAGAGGACAGAGAGATTTTGATAAGGCAAGTTCAGTGATATGAGAGCAATAATAAAGAAGGGAAAATACAGGGTGAGATGGTCTGCGAAGCAGGGGAACTTCAGACCTTCCTGAGGAAAAGACACAAACTGAATGAGTTGATCAGGCAGAGGAAAGGCAGGCAGAAAGAAAATGGTCCTTAGGGTCCTCCGATATCCTTCAATAGCTGAGTCTCTCTGAACTCTCTCATGAAAATTTGGAGGAAGGAAATTTGATGATCACAGCCAGGGTCAGATGTTCACCTTTAGTCCAGTCACGCCCATGGAAACTGTCTTTATAGGGCCTCTTACAGCCGGAGAGGCACCCTCTTAGGAGGGAGGAGGTGGGGAAGCAAGGCCTAGCTGGCTCAGGAGACGTTTTTCTCTTATACGAAATGCCAGTTCTTGCAGGAGGTAATACTCGCTCCCAAGGACGCTGATGTCATTGTGGGGCGAGGGCCCCAGAACCACATCCCCGGTTTGACTATTGATGCGCCCATGGGACTCGGCAGACAGTTGTATCACGGCTGAGACTGATTCCAGTGGAAGAATACAAAGCAACAGCATCAAAGGGAAATGCACCTAGGTTGAGTCGGGGGGAGACCAGGTGCGGCTTCCTCTCCCAGCGGGGTCACACAGGCTGCTCTACGTGCGCTGCAATCCGAAATGAGGTGTGACGGCTTGTGTGAAACACTGCCAGCCAGGGAGGCTCATCAGAGACTCAGGCCCAGGGCTTTGATCAGGGGCTGGCGTCATGGATTCTCCCCTGCTTACAATACACCCAAATCAGGACTCCCAGAAGGAAAGTGAGCGTTCAGCGTAAACCATGTTTTTGGGTAAACAGTCCAGTGGTCCTCAATGAGCCTCTTCTGTTGTCATTTAGGGAATGATAGCAACACTCCTGACACCCAAGGTCCCAGACACCAGGCAAGGACCGGCTTTGCCAGTGGGTCTTTCAAAGGATCATGGGCAGGCTTGCTAGGTTAACTCGTTCTCACACACAGGGTCTCAGCAAACGCCCTCACTCTGTCCCCTAGAGGAGAAAGACCGCATTTGTGTCCACACTCTAGGGTGCCGTTCCTATTTAAGTGACATTTGTGATGAACACGCATTTGCCGTTTACTGAGCATTGGGTTCTGTACCTTAAACTCGGTTCATTTTCCGTGAGTATCGAGGGTTTTGTTTACCATAAACCATCCTTGTAGAGCTACCGTCTGTCCAGACAGCTGTAGATTTGTCTGCTTGCACAGGCCAGGTCCACTCCCAGGAGAAGACGAACTGACTCTGAGTACTCCAAGTCCGGAGGATGGAGCGGGGGCTTCTCTCTTTGTCCCGGGATGCCTCGCATAACTCGGGTGGTCCCTTGTCTCTCCACCTTTCTCCTCCTCCACTCACCTTTACTGGCTTACCCTCACTTCATGGCTCAGCCCTCTCCTCCAGGGTCTCAGCTCCAGCCCAACAGGGCTCTGGAAAGTCCTCAAGTCGCTTTGACTGTGGAGACAGATGCATGAATTCTCAGCACATCCTTTACATTCTCCAGCATGGCAGATCCCAGATATGAACAAGTAGAAGCCTTCCTTCTGCTGAGATTGTTTACCTCTCATAGCATAACTCCAATGCTTAATTTGCCAACAAAGCCACTCCTTCTGCATTCTGTATCCCAAAGACTCCCTTCTCGCTAGAGAAGGGAAAGAAAAAGAGGTGAGTGGCGCAGAAAATTCCTTCCTGCCACCTCTGTGTCTTTCCACGTCTAAGGCACCCACCATGCTTACTCTGTCTGCTCTTTGCCCAGAGTGTAGCCCCCTGCTGACTCTGTGAGGCCCGTCCTCATGGGATTGTGGGGACAACAAGCATGAGAAAGTATGGTTCCAACCTTGATTCGGCTGATTTTATCTTGACATTTTGCTCTAGTGTTAGAGAAATGGCCTAACTTGGGGAACTTGGAAAAGGATTTCATTTGAAACAACACTGAGTAAGTTTGAATTGTAGCGAGGCCTTCCTGAATGCTTGTGGAATTACTTTTAATAAGAAACTTGAATGTACATTTTTTGTACATCCTTCAGAAAAATGAAATCTCTAACTGCTTCTGCTGTTTCTTTAACTCACTAGGAGGCTGTGTGTCACAGTGTCTGGAAAAATTAACTAGCTACACTTGAGTAATCATTTTTCAAGTTCTCTTGCAAAGCTTTTGCAGCTATAGAGTTCCACTTTTCCCCAAATTATGTTGAATCATATACTCCCTGATGAACAGTGCTGATCTCTAGGGAAGGGTGGAAGAGAAGAGGGCTTAAGGAGACTGTCACCTTTTACTCCATGTGTTTTTATATTGTTTGAATATTTTATGAGTATATATATATATATATGTCTTGTGTATTACTTGTATGTATTAATATAAAATATCTTAAGAATCACTTTGAATAAAAGAGTTCAAGATATATATGCCAACTTCTAATGCAAATTTTCATTATACCACCACGCCCACTACTTAAAAATCGATTGAATACTGTTTACTTGTGTACTATGTGTGATTGTTTCCAATTCGCAAAAAGTGCCATTTCATTCCAGTTATTTTTCAAACAGTGCAGGGCTACCTGGAGGAGCATCTCTTAACTTTGAGATGTAGAATAGTAACAGCCGTAAGGATTCCTGCCTTTTATTGAATGTTTGTTACTGAGATGGGTTCTATCATTTTCTTCTGTTTCCAGAGGTGTGCTCCGAGCTTCAGCTGGTCGAGGGAGCTTGCCCGTGGATTTGCAGCTCCTGAGAGCAAGAGCTGGGCTTGGCCACCAGACCAGCCTGCACACAGACCTGCAGAATGGAGGTGGTGTAGCCCATGGGCACCGAAAATTAGCAGGATTCAAACTCGACCTCCTCCACGTGGAAGCTGTGTGAGCAAGTTACTTCCTCTCTGTGTCTCAGTGTTCTTGTCTGGGACGTGCGGGTCATATTTGTAAACTCAGAGCAATAATAGAATGCCTCCTGAGGGGATTATGAAGATTAAAAGACAAGATGACCTTAAAGTACGTAGTAGAGTCTCCATAAACGTTAGCTACTAGTATGTCTAAAAGGCACTGTGCAAAGAACTTTATTTATTTACCTATTTATTTATGCAAAGAATGATATAATTTTACTTAGACTTCACAAAAAGAGGGGGAGGAGGTTATATCATCTTCATTTTTACAGACAGCTGAAGTTGAGAGAATTTGCATAACTTGCTCAGGACCATAAAGTTCGACAGTTGTGACACAGAGATTCAAATTCAATTTCAGAATTTTTCTGTCGATGCCCCAACTTTGCCCTCTACACCACTGGGGAACTGAAACCAAGTGAAGGAAAAAGTGCACTTGCCACCTGTGTGACTTCAAGTGAGTCTGGACTGTGTCCCTGAGCTCCTTCCTTGGCTGCAGGCTGAGGTGACACCAGAGCCTCCCTCCTGGGGGGCTGCCAGGGCGCAGAACCCCTGCATGGAAGTGCTGCATACAGGGCCTGGCCCGCACTAAGCGTCAGGACCACGGTTGCCTCACCAGCATCCAGCGATGCTCCTTTGATCATATACTTGATGGTGATAACAACTGTATATTGGTTCTGAAAGTTAAAATATCAAGTATATGTAAAAATCATTTTTTTACATTGAAAAGCCTTAACGAAATATATGATATCGCTGTTACTATTAAGATTCACGAGCACATTCTTTTGGTGTCATTACGACTATTCCCAGAGCCTGGGGGCGCCTGCAGGGCCACAAGACCACAGCGCCACAGATCGAACTTGTTTAGACTGCAGTGCCCTTGAATCCTCACAACTACTTGGGATCTTACGTGCGAAGCTCTGTGTTTGATGTGCTGGACGTGTCCTTCCTGCCAAAGCTTTTTAGTAAAAACCTTTGTTCCATATTGTATTTCCCTCAATAGGACAGTTACACATTTTTAAAGAATTTATTACTGTATTTGGAAATTAAGGCAAATTTTATGCAAAACACGCTCTTACAAAATCTTTTTGAAAAAAGCAAACCATCTAGTTTTCATGTGGAAGAATACCAAGAAGGAAAACCAAAGAGTTGCCGGGGCTTGACCTAGAGTGTCCGCTAAAATATTTTATGTTGGGTTGACCTAGAGTGTCCGCTAAAATATTTTACGTTGGGTTTACCTAGAGTGTCAGCTAAAATATTTTATGTTGGGTTGACCTAGAGTGTCAGCTAAAATATTTTACAAGCTACATGGAGCCAGATCGCAGCTCACTTTTTTTCTGAAAAGCAATTTACACTTTCAGTCTGACCTTAAAAAAAAAAAAAATCCCTGTACACCAAAATGCACAGATGTAGGAGATTCACTACAGAGGTGAATCAATCTTGGGATTTTTACTTGTAACAAAAAAGACCTTGCAAGAGTTTCACCCAGGATGGGTCCAGAGGACAGGCGTTATTCAATAATCTGTTTCACAAATATTTGCTCAGCTCCTAATGTGACCTAAAGGTACAGGGCAAACAACGTGGACCTGGACTCTTTCTGTCTTCCAGTCAAGAGGACAGAGAGATTTTGATAAGGCAAGTTCAGTGATATGAGAGCAATAATAAAGAAGGGAAAATACAGGGTGAGATGGTCTGCGAAGCAGGGGAACTTCAGACCTTCCTGAGGAAAAGACACAAACTGAATGAGTTGATCAGGCAGAGGAAAGGCAGGCAGAAAGAAAATGGTCCTTAGGGTCCTCCGATATCCTTCAATAGCTGAGTCTCTCTGAACTCTCTCATGAAAATTTGGAGGAAGGAAATTTGATGATCACAGCCAGGGTCAGATGTTCACCTTTAGTCCAGTCACGCCCATGGAAACTGTCTTTATAGGGCCTCTTACAGCCGGAGAGGCACCCTCTTAGGAGGGAGGAGGTGGGGAAGCAAGGCCTAGCTGGCTCAGGAGACGTTTTTCTCTTATACGAAATGCCAGTTCTTGCAGGAGGTAATACTCGCTCCCAAGGACGCTGATGTCATTGTGGGGCGAGGGCCCCAGAACCACATCCCCGGTTTGACTATTGATGCGCCCATGGGACTCGGCAGACAGTTGTATCACGGCTGAGACTGATTCCAGTGGAAGAATACAAAGCAACAGCATCAAAGGGAAATGCACCTAGGTTGAGTCGGGGGGAGACCAGGTGCGGCTTCCTCTCTCAGCGGGGTCACACAGGCTGCTCTACGTGCGCTGCAATCCGAAATGAGGTGTGACGGCTTGTGTGAAACACTGCCAGCCAGGGAGGCTCATCAGAGACTCAGGCCCAGGGCTTTGATCAGGGGCTGGCGTCATGGATTCTCCCCTGCTTACAATACACCCAAATCAGGACTCCCAGAAGGAAAGTGAGCGTTCAGCGTAAACCATGTTTTTGGGTAAACAGTCCAGTGGTCCTCAATGAGCCTCTTCTGTTGTCATTTAGGGAATGATAGCAACACTCCTGACACCCAAGGTCCCAGACACCAGGCAAGGACCGGCTTTGCCAGTGGGTCTTTCAAAGGATCATGGGCAGGCTTGCTAGGTTAACTCGTTCTCACACACAGGGTCTCAGCAAACGGTTGTGGAGCACTGGCTCTTGGCGCGCGGCTTCAGTAGCTGTGGCTCGCGGGCTCAGTAGTTGTGGCTCGTGGGCTTAATTGCTCTGTGGCATGGGGGATCTTCCCGGACCAGGGCTCCAACCCGTGTCCCCTGCATTGACAGGCAGCCCTCACTCTGTCCCCTAGAGGAGAAAGACCGCATTTGTGTCCACACTCTAGGGTGCCGTTCCTATTTAAGTGACATTTGTGATGAACACGCATTTGCCGTTTACTGAGCATTGGGTTCTGTACCTTAAACTCGGTTCATTTTCCGTGAGTATCGAGGGTTTTGTTTACCATAAACCATCCTTGTAGAGCTACCGTCTGTCCAGACAGCTGTAGATTTGTCTGCTTGCACAGGCCAGGTCCACTCCCAGGAGAAGACGAACTGACTCTGAGTACTCCAAGTCCGGAGGATGGAGCGGGGGCTTCTCTCTTTGTCCCGGGATGCCTCGCATAACTCGGGTGGTCCCTTGTCTCTCCACCTTTCTCCTCCTCCACTCACCTTTACTGGCTTACCCTCACTTCATGGCTCAGCCCTCTCCTCCAGGGTCTCAGCTCCAGTCCAACAGGGCTCTGGAAAGTCCTCAAGTCGCTTTGACTGTGGAGACAGATGCATGAATTCTCAGCACATCCTTTACATTCTCCAGCATGGCAGATCCCAGATATGAACAAGTAGAAGCCTTCCTTCTGCTGAGATTGTTTACCTCTCATAGCATAACTCCAATGCTTAATTTGCCAACAAAGCCACTCCTTCTGCATTCTGTATCCCAAAGACTCCCTTCTCGCTAGAGAAGGGAAAGAAAAAGAGGTGAGTGGCGCAGAAAATTCCTTCCTGCCACCTCTGTGTCTTTCCACGTCTAAGGCACCCACCATGCTTACTCTGTCTGCTCTTTGCCCAGAGTGTAGCCCCCTGCTGACTCTGTGAGGCCCGTCCTCATGGGATTGTGGGGACAACAAGCATGAGAAAGTATGGTTCCAACCTTGATTCGGCTGATTTTATCTTGACATTTTGCTCTAGTGTTAGAGAAATGGCCTAACTTGGGGAACTTGGAAAAGGATTTCATTTGAAACAACACTGAGTAAGTTTGAATTGTAGCGAGGCCTTCCTGAATGCTTGTGGAATTACTTTTAATAAGAAACTTGAATGTACATTTTTTGTACATCCTTCAGAAAAATGAAATCTCTAACTGCTTCTGCTGTTTCTTTAACTCACTAGGAGGCTGTGTGTCACAGTGTCTGGAAAAATTAACTAGCTACACTTGAGTAATCATTTTTCAAGTTCTCTTGCAAAGCTTTTGCAGCTATAGAGTTCCACTTTTCCCCAAATTATGTTGAATCATATACTCCCTGATGAACAGTGCTGATCTCTAGGGAAGGGTGGAAGAGAAGAGGGCTTAAGGAGACTGTCACCTTTTACTCCATGTGTTTTTATATTGTTTGAATATTTTATGAGTATATATATATATATATATGTCTTGTGTATTACTTGTATGTATTAATATAAAATATCTTAAGAATCACTTTGAATAAAAGAGTTCAAGATATATATGCCAACTTCTAATGCAAATTTTCATTATACCACCACGCCCACTACTTAAAAATCGATTGAATACTGTTTACTTGTGTACTATGTGTGATTGTTTCCAATTCGCAAAAAGTGCCATTTCATTCCAGTTATTTTTCAAACAGTGCAGGGCTACCTGGAGGAGCATCTCTTAACTTTGAGATGTAGAATAGTAACAGCCGTAAGGATTCCTGCCTTTTATTGAATGTTTGTTACTGAGATGGGTTCTATCATTTTCTTCTGTTTCCAGAGGTGTGCTCCGAGCTTCAGCTGGTCGAGGGAGCTTGCCCGTGGATTTGCAGCTCCTGAGAGCAAGAGCTGGGCTTGGCCACCAGACCAGCCTGCACACAGACCTGCAGAATGGAGGTGGTGTAGCCCATGGGCACCGAAAATTAGCAGGATTCAAACTCGACCTCCTCCACGTGGAAGCTGTGTGAGCAAGTTACTTCCTCTCTGTGTCTCAGTGTTCTTGTCTGGGACGTGCGGGTCATATTTGTAAACTCAGAGCAATAATAGAATGCCTCCTGAGGGGATTATGAAGATTAAAAGACAAGATGACCTTAAAGTACGTAGTAGAGTCTCCATAAACGTTAGCTACTAGTATGTCTAAAAGGCACTGTGCAAAGAACTTTATTTATTTACCTATTTATTTATGCAAAGAATGATATAATTTTACTTAGACTTCACAAAAAGAGGGGGAGGAGGTTATATCATCTTCATTTTTACAGACAGCTGAAGTTGAGAGAATTTGCATAACTTGCTCAGGACCATAAAGTTCGACAGTTGTGACACAGAGATTCAAATTCAATTTCAGAATTTTTCTGTCGATGCCCCAACTTTGCCCTCTACACCACTGGGGAACTGAAACCAAGTGAAGGAAAAAGTGCACTTGCCACCTGTGTGACTTCAAGTGAGTCTGGACTGTGTCCCTGAGCTCCTTCCTTGGCTGCAGGCTGAGGTGACACCAGAGCCTCCCTCCTGGGGGGCTGCCAGGGCGCAGAACCCCTGCATGGAAGTGCTGCATACAGGGCCTGGCCCGCACTAAGCGTCAGGACCACGGTTGCCTCACCAGCATCCAGCGATGCTCCTTTGATCATATACTTGATGGTGATAACAACTGTATATTGGTTCTGAAAGTTAAAATATCAAGTATATGTAAAAATCATTTTTTTACATTGAAAAGCCTTAACGAAATATATGATATCGCTATTACTATTAAGATTCACGAGCACATTCTTTTGGTGTCATTACGACTATTCCCAGAGCCTGGGGGCGCCTGCAGGGCCACAAGACCACAGCGCCACAGATCGAACTTGTTTAGACTGCAGTGCCCTTGAATCCTCACAACTACTTGGGATCTTACGTGCGAAGCTCTGTGTTAGATGTGCTGGACGTGTCCTTCCTGCCAAAGCTTTTTAGTAAAAACCTTTGTTCCATATTGTATTTCCCTCAATAGGACAGTTACACATTTTTAAAGAATTTATTACTGTATTTGGAAATTAAGGCAAATTTTATGCAAAACACGCTCTTACAAAATCTTTTTGAAAAAAGCAAACCATCTAGTTTTCATGTGGAAGAATACCAAGAAGGAAAACCAAAGAGTTGCCGGGGCCTAGGTGAGTTTTCTTATTCTTTTTTTTTTTTTTTTTTTTTGTGGTACGCGGGCCTCCC
>NC_041228.1:76072749-76078488 GCF_002837175.3 Physeter macrocephalus
CAGCGGCCACGGCTCACGGGCCCAGCCGCTCCGCGGCACGCGGGATCCTCCCGGACCGGGGCGCGAACCCGGTTCCCCTGCATCGGCAGGCGGACGCGCAACCACTGCGCCACCAGGGATGCCCCAAGTTTTCTTATTCTTTGCAATTAGGAAAGGTGGGTGAGAAACCATGCAGGGGTGGAGAATAGATTCATTTTTGCATGGAAACCAGGTGGACGAAGAAGATACTCATTATCTCAGAGGCCAGGAAGTGTGTCTGGGGCGGGGGACTCAGAGGAAGCCAGCAGACGCCAGGGTGCCCCAGCACATCTGACACCACAAAGGAAAGCAAGGATGCAGCGATAATTTTAGAAAAGCACAGCAGTATGAAAGCAAACAATGAATAATTGCCATAATCCGATTTTCCCAGTTCTCCTCTCTCTCTCTCTCTTTTCTTTTAAACTGGCATTGTCTACTGCTGACAGAGTAAATTTTTGTTTCTTTTTTTTAGAAAAAAGACTTCAACTCTAACATGTCTTGGGTTTGTAAAAGACCAGAGCATCCAAAGAATGAGAATATAAAGTTGCTTAAATTATTTTCTTAAACAGTTTTTTATCTTAAATTATGAAGGACCTAGCCTGATCACTCCAATGATGTTCTCTGTCTGGAGGTTTCTCTCATTTGCATCTAAAACCATACTTTCTTCTACCTTTTTAAAAAAATAAATTTATTTATTTTTTATTTATTTATTTTTGGCTGCATTGGGCCTTCGTTGCTGTGCGCGGGCTTTCTCTAGTTGCAGTGAGAGGGGGCTACTCTTCGTTGTGGAGCACTGGCTCTTGGCGCGCGGCTTCAGTAGCTGTGGCTCGCGGGCTCAGTAGTTGTGGCTCGTGGGCTTAATTGCTCTGTGGCATGGGGGATCTTCCCGGACCAGGGCTCCAACCCGTGTCCCCTGCATTGACAGGCAGATTCTTAACCACCTCTTCTACCTTTTAAGATTCATGTTTCCCCTCCTCCCACCTCCTCAAGAAAGCTGTTAGTTTTGCAATTTATATGATGTGTTGGATAATTGTCAGAAAAATCCATTATAGTTAAACTATTGTTCTATAACCTTTGTTTCATCATCAAAATCCTTGTCTTCTTTTCTTTTGGATAATAAAACCAACAACAATAAAACTGTGGCTCAGATTATGATCTTATTTGCAAGGTACAGTCGAAAAAATATTGAAAAGGGGAAGACATACAGTAAATGATGCCCGTTTATCTTGGGCACTGACAGGGAGGCTTTGTCTCTTCATTGAGAAATTTAGCAGTTGTGCCTCAGACAGGGATAACGCAAGTTATCAGTGTTGTGTGACTTTCGCTTTTGTGTGTTTTATTAATAATTGTTTTCCAGAATGGAATGGGTCTAGGGTTCTGGCCTTCATGGTTTGGGCACTGACTGACCTTCTTGGCATCTTTCTGTGTTTCTTAGCCACCAATTATGATAAAACTCAAAAGGTCCAGTAGGTTCTAAAGGAGTCGTGGGAAGTAAACTAGATATAGAGTTTTAATAATGTAATATAAGATGGATTGATAATTTACTTGATTTATCTGGTTAATTATCTGGATGATAATTAACTTGATTTTATAAAGACCTAATGCTGTCAAGATACTATAATATACCTGAGCGATGAATAGTGAAGATTTGTAAACAAACAGCAAAGAAATACAACTTATCTTAATTTTCCTCAGCATTTGGAGTCTTTCAAATCTATTTTCCACAATGTAAAAAGGAAATGGAAAGTCTGAAAAACATCATTGTAAAAAATAATAGGGGCTTCCCTGGTGGCGCGGTGGTTGAGAGTCCGCCTGCCGATGCAGGGGAACCGGGTTCGCGCCCCGGTTCGGGAAGATCCCACGTGCCGCGGAGCGGCTGGGCCACTTTTAATAAGAAACTTGAATGTACATTTTTTGTACATCCTTCAGAAAAATGAAATCTCTAACTGCTTCTGCTGTTTCTTTAACTCACTAGGAGGCTGTGTGTCACAGTGTCTGGAAAAATTAACTAGCTACACTTGAGTAATCATTTTTCAAGTTCTCTTGCAAAGCTTTTGCAGCTATAGAGTTCCACTTTTCCCCAAATTATGTTGAATCATATACTCCCTGATGAACAGTGCTGATCTCTAGGGAAGGGTGGAAGAGAAGAGGGCTTAAAGAGACTGTCACCTTTTACTCCATGTGTTTTTATATTGTTTGAATATTTTATGAGTATATATATATATATATATGTCTTGTGTATTACTTGTATGTATTAATATAAAATATCTTAAGAATCACTTTGAATAAAAGAGTTCAAGATATATATGCCAACTTCTAATGCAAATTTTCATTATACCACCACGCCCACTACTTAAAAATCGATTGAATACTGTTTACTTGTGTACTATGTGTGATTGTTTCCAATTCGCAAAAAGTGCCATTTCATTCCAGTTATTTTTCAAACAGTGCAGGGCTACCTGGAGGAGCATCTCTTAACTTTGAGATGTAGAATAGTAACAGCCGTAAGGATTCCTGCCTTTTATTGAATGTTTGTTACTGAGATGGGTTCTATCATTTTCTTCTGTTTCCAGAGGTGTGCTCCGAGCTTCAGCTGGTCGAGGGAGCTTGCCCGTGGATTTGCAGCTCCTGAGAGCAAGAGCTGGGCTTGGCCACCAGACCAGCCTGCACACAGACCTGCAGAATGGAGGTGGTGTAGCCCATGGGCACCGAAAATTAGCAGGATTCAAACTCGACCTCCTCCACGTGGAAGCTGTGTGAGCAAGTTACTTCCTCTCTGTGTCTCAGTGTTCTTGTCTGGGACGTGCGGGTCATATTTGTAAACTCAGAGCAATAATAGAATGCCTCCTGAGGGGATTATGAAGATTAAAAGACAAGATGACCTTAAAGTACGTAGTAGAGTCTCCATAAACGTTAGCTACTAGTATGTCTAAAAGGCACTGTGCAAAGAACTTTATTTATTTACCTATTTATTTATGCAAAGAATGATATAATTTTACTTAGACTTCACAAAAAGAGGGGGAGGAGGTTATATCATCTTCATTTTTACAGACAGCTGAAGTTGAGAGAATTTGCATAACTTGCTCAGGACCATAAAGTTCGACAGTTGTGACACAGAGATTCAAATTCAATTTCAGAATTTTTCTGTCGATGCCCCAACTTTGCCCTCTACACCACTGGGGAACTGAAACCAAGTGAAGGAAAAAGTGCACTTGCCACCTGTGTGACTTCAAGTGAGTCTGGACTGTGTCCCTGAGCTCCTTCCTTGGCTGCAGGCTGAGGTGACACCAGAGCCTCCCTCCTGGGGGGCTGCCAGGGCGCAGAACCCCTGCATGGAAGTGCTGCATACAGGGCCTGGCCCGCACTAAGCGTCAGGACCACGGTTGCCTCACCAGCATCCAGCGATGCTCCTTTGATCATATACTTGATGGTGATAACAACTGTATATTGGTTCTGAAAGTTAAAATATCAAGTATATGTAAAAATCATTTTTTTACATTGAAAAGCCTTAACGAAATATATGATATCGCTATTACTATTAAGATTCACGAGCACATTCTTTTGGTGTCATTACGACTATTCCCAGAGCCTGGGGGCGCCTGCAGGGCCACAAGACCACAGCGCCACAGATCGAACTTGTTTAGACTGCAGTGCCCTTGAATCCTCACAACTACTTGGGATCTTACGTGCGAAGCTCTGTGTTAGATGTGCTGGACGTGTCCTTCCTGCCAAAGCTTTTTAGTAAAAACCTTTGTTCCATATTGTATTTCCCGGCGCGAACCCGGTTCCCCTGCATCGGCAGGCGGACGCGCAACCACTGCGCCACCAGGGATGCCCCAAGTTTTCTTATTCTTTGCAATTAGGAAAGGTGGGTGAGAAACCATGCAGGGGTGGAGAATAGATTCATTTTTGCATGGAAACCAGGTGGACGAAGAAGATACTCATTATCTCAGAGGCCAGGAAGTGTGTCTGGGGCGGGGGACTCAGAGGAAGCCAGCAGACGCCAGGGTGCCCCAGCACATCTGACACCACAAAGGAAAGCAAGGATGCAGCGATAATTTTAGAAAAGCACAGCAGTATGAAAGCAAACAATGAATAATTGCCATAATCCGATTTTCCCAGTTCTCCTCTCTCTCTCTCTCTTTTCTTTTAAACTGGCATTGTCTACTGCTGACAGAGTAAATTTTTGTTTCTTTTTTTTAGAAAAAAGACTTCAACTCTAACATGTCTTGGGTTTGTAAAAGACCAGAGCATCCAAAGAATGAGAATATAAAGTTGCTTAAATTATTTTCTTAAACAGTTTTTTATCTTAAATTATGAAGGACCTAGCCTGATCACTCCAATGATGTTCTCTGTCTGGAGGTTTCTCTCATTTGCATCTAAAACCATACTTTCTTCTACCTTTTTAAAAAAATAAATTTATTTATTTTTTATTTATTTATTTTTGGCTGCATTGGGCCTTCGTTGCTGTGCGCGGGCTTTCTCTAGTTGCAGTGAGAGGGGGCTACTCTTCGTTGTGGAGCACTGGCTCTTGGCGCGCGGCTTCAGTAGCTGTGGCTCGCGGGCTCAGTAGTTGTGGCTCGTGGGCTTAATTGCTCTGTGGCATGGGGGATCTTCCCGGACCAGGGCTCCAACCCGTGTCCCCTGCATTGACAGGCAGATTCTTAACCACCTCTTCTACCTTTTAAGATTCATGTTTCCCCTCCTCCCACCTCCTCAAGAAAGCTGTTAGTTTTGCAATTTATATGATGTGTTGGATAATTGTCAGAAAAATCCATTATAGTTAAACTATTGTTCTATAACCTTTGTTTCATCATCAAAATCCTTGTCTTCTTTTCTTTTGGATAATAAAACCAACAACAATAAAACTGTGGCTCAGATTATGATCTTATTTGCAAGGTACAGTCGAAAAAATATTGAAAAGGGGAAGACATACAGTAAATGATGCCCGTTTATCTTGGGCACTGACAGGGAGGCTTTGTCTCTTCATTGAGAAATTTAGCAGTTGTGCCTCAGACAGGGATAACGCAAGTTATCAGTGTTGTGTGACTTTCGCTTTTGTGTGTTTTATTAATAATTGTTTTCCAGAATGGAATGGGTCTAGGGTTCTGGCCTTCATGGTTTGGGCACTGACTGACCTTCTTGGCATCTTTCTGTGTTTCTTAGCCACCAATTATGATAAAACTCAAAAGGTCCAGTAGGTTCTAAAGGAGTCGTGGGAAGTAAACTAGATATAGAGTTTTAATAATGTAATATAAGATGGATTGATAATTTACTTGATTTATCTGGTTAATTATCTGGATGATAATTAACTTGATTTTATAAAGACCTAATGCTGTCAAGATACTATAATATACCTGAGCGATGAATAGTGAAGATTTGTAAACAAACAGCAAAGAAATACAACTTATCTTAATTTTCCTCAGCATTTGGAGTCTTTCAAATCTATTTTCCACAATGTAAAAAGGAAATGGAAAGTCTGAAAAACATCATTGTAAAAAATAATAGGGGCTTCCCTGGTGGCGCGGTGGTTGAGAGTCCGCCTGCCGATGCAGGGGAACCGGGTTCGCGCCCCGGTTCGGGAAGATCCCACGTGCCGCGGAGCGGCTGGGCCTGTGGGCCGTGGCCGCTGGGCCTGCGCGTCCGGAGCCTGTGCTCCGCAACGGGAGAGGCCACGGCAGGGGGAGGCCCGCATACCACAAAAAAAAAATAATAATAAAA
>NC_041228.1:76085614-76160503 GCF_002837175.3 Physeter macrocephalus
GCGGCCACGGCTCACGGGCCCAGCCGCTCCGCGGCACGCGGGATCCTCCCGGACCGGGGCGCGAACCCGGTTCCCCTGCATCGGCAGGCGGACGCGCAACCACTGCGCCACCAGGGATGCCCCAAGTTTTCTTATTCTTTGCAATTAGGAAAGGTGGGTGAGAAACCATGCAGGGGTGGAGAATAGGTTCATTTTTGCATGGAAATCAGGTGGACGAAGAAGATACTCATTATCTCAGAGGCCAGGAAGTGTGTCTGGGGCGGGGGACTCAGAGGAAGCCAGCAGACGCCAGGGTGCCCCAGCACATCTGACACCACAAAGGAAAGCAAGGATGCAGCGATAATTTTAGAAAAGCACAGCAGTATGAAAGCAAACAATGAATAATTGCCATAATCCGATTTTCCCAGTTCTCCTCTCTCTCTCTCTCTTTTCTTTTAAACTGGCATTGTCTACTGCTGACAGAGTAAATTTTTGTTTCTTTTTTTTAGAAAAAAGACTTCAACTCTAACATGTCTTGGGTTTGTAAAAGACCAGAGCATCCAAAGAATGAGAATATAAAGTTGCTTAAATTATTTTCTTAAACAGTTTTTTATCTTAAATTATGAAGGACCTAGCCTGATCACTCCAATGATGTTCTCTGTCTGGAGGTTTCTCTCATTTGCATCTAAAACCATACTTTCTTCTACCTTTTTAAAAAAATAAATTTATTTATTTTTTATTTATTTATTTTTGGCTGCATTGGGCCTTCGTTGCTGTGCGCGGGCTTTCTCTAGTTGCAGTGAGAGGGGGCTACTCTTCGTTGTGGAGCACTGGCTCTTGGCGCGCGGCTTCAGTAGCTGTGGCTCGCGGGCTCAGTAGTTGTGGCTCGTGGGCTTAATTGCTCTGTGGCATGGGGGATCTTCCCGGACCAGGGCTCCAACCCGTGTCCCCTGCATTGACAGGCAGATTCTTAACCACCTCTTCTACCTTTTAAGATTCATGTTTCCCCTCCTCCCACCTCCTCAAGAAAGCTGTTAGTTTTGCAATTTATATGATGTGTTGGATAATTGTCAGAAAAATCCATTATAGTTAAACTATTGTTCTATAACCTTTGTTTCATCATCAAAATCCTTGTCTTCTTTTCTTTTGGATAATAAAACCAACAACAATAAAACTGTGGCTCAGATTATGATCTTATTTGCAAGGTACAGTCGAAAAAATATTGAAAAGGGGAAGACATACAGTAAATGATGCCCGTTTATCTTGGGCACTGACAGGGAGGCTTTGTCTCTTCATTGAGAAATTTAGCAGTTGTGCCTCAGACAGGGATAACGCAAGTTATCAGTGTTGTGTGACTTTCGCTTTTGTGTGTTTTATTAATAATTGTTTTCCAGAATGGAATGGGTCTAGGGTTCTGGCCTTCATGGTTTGGGCACTGACTGACCTTCTTGGCATCTTTCTGTGTTTCTTAGCCACCAATTATGATAAAACTCAAAAGGTCCAGTAGGTTCTAAAGGAGTCGTGGGAAGTAAACTAGATATAGAGTTTTAATAATGTAATATAAGATGGATTGATAATTTACTTGATTTATCTGGTTAATTATCTGGATGATAATTAACTTGATTTTATAAAGACCTAATGCTGTCAAGATACTATAATATACCTGAGCGATGAATAGTGAAGATTTGTAAACAAACAGCAAAGAAATACAACTTATCTTAATTTTCCTCAGCATTTGGAAGCCTGTCCTCCGCAACGGGAGAGGCCACGGCAGGGGGAGGCCCGCATACCACAAAAAAAAAATAATAATAAAATAAAATAAAATATGGAAAGAATGGGCCAAATAAACTATGAAAATGTGGTAAACAAATTAGAAGTTTCACCACCTTGGAGAAGTGGGGGGGGGGTGTGTGTGTGTTAGTCTGGTATGAATTCAAATGCTCGAGGTAGTTTCCCTTCCACCTGCTGGTTCAGTCCTAACCTTGGTGTTGAGGCCCTTCCTGCTCTGTGTAAGGGGGAATTTTAAAGACCTTGAACTCACTGACTTCTAATGCTAGTAACTGGGCTCTTTTTCTCACATTTTTGTTTGTACACTCAAATGGCAGCTTTTATGCCGATAACCGGAGGTAATATGATATGTACAATGTATAACAACTCATATGCTAATGTGAATTAATATATTAAATAATATGCAAGCCAAAACTAAACATACACACTTCCTTGTCTGATCATGGTGAAGTAGCCTGTATTGGATAGACTTCCTACAGAAAACAATTACAAAAATTGTATAGAATAGATAAAATTATGATTGCTGTCTAAAAGCATCAAGAGCCATCAAGGCAGCCAGGACTCAAAATGCCATGGTCCCTGAGAGAAGGTAAACATGAAGGGAGCTCCATTCATCCTGTTTTTTTTTTCCCCCCTTCAGGGTACTTGTTAATTTACAGGGCAGTGGAAGAATGCCAGCAGGAATTTGCAACCCTACTAGGCTGAGGAGAGAGAGGTTGGATTCAGGACTGTCAAAGAAGCTAGGTCTTGACGGGCCAAGTCCAGGAAAAGAAGGAACCCCAGGAAAGTAAGCCGCAAAATCTGTGTACAATCTCTTCTAAGGTGTTAGCCAACTCCTAAAGCGTTCAGTTTAAAACTACAAGAAATCCTACAGAAAGTAGCAATTGGGGCTATAAAGTACTGAGCAGATACTTTAGCAGCTGCAGGTGCTGGAAGACAGTGGTGCAGTTCAAAGTCTGTTTCGGAACAACCTTGGTAAACACCTCAGGCTCTCAGTTGAAATCACAGAAGGGCCACGGAAATAGACCAGCCCTGACAAACCTAAAACTAGGTAGTCTGCTTGCTCTTTATCTACCTTCCAGAACAAAACTTAACCATTTCAGAAGGAATAAAACACATTTCAGAGCATTTACAAAATTTAATACACATCTAGTATCCAATAAAAAATTACAAAGCGAGCTACCAAGCAGAAATGAAGAAGCAAACACCAACAGTATTTACACAGCTTAGGACTTTTAGTAAGCCTGCCTGAAAAGGAGGTACCTGAGCTGATGCTTCTGGGAGGACTGAGAGATGGAGGGAAGGTCAGGGATCTAGGGACCAGCACAAAGACCAAGAGGCACAAAACGACACAGTATGCCCGGGGAATCTTTACCACTTGCACAAGTGTTACCAGTGGGCAAAGCAGGCGAGTGAGTCAGAATGGGACAGGTTCTGGGCCACTGAGGGTATGTGCTTTAGGCCAGGATCTCAAGCTGTTTTAAGCCATGTAACCATTTATCTTCAAGGGAATCGTAGATCCAAGTCACAAACTAGAAAAAGAGGACTTTTTAAGTTAAAGGAGGAAAGACTTCATGGAAGCTGGGACATCAGCAGCCCCCAGGAGCCACCCCCAAACCCTGATTCTTCCCTATCCCAAGAGGTTCCTCCACAGAATCCGTTAAGGTTCAAACAGTTTAAAGAATTACTCTATGAGTGACGGGTAGACCAAAGAGACTTAACAACCGAATGATATTAGCCAGATTTCTGCTTTGGACAATAACCTTGGGAACTGAGTGGAGATGAATTTGAGAAGATCATAATGCCAAAAGAGAAGACAGATGAGGGACAATTGTAATTGTTCAGGTGAGAAATTATGGCAGTGGGGGGAGGGATGGAGCAGGGGTGGGGTTAGAGAAACACTTAGATGGTAAATTGGGACAATCTGGTGATGGATTGGATGTGAGCAGTCACAGACAACATTATCTTTTTAAAGAAGAGTCCCTCCAAAGTGAGTGACCATGGGATTAGGACCCGGGGGGCAACACTCTAAAGAGAGAGACTGAGTAAAACATCCTGCATTTGGAAGTGATTTCGGCAGACTGGGGGCAGGAGTATCTCTACGTGGGGAACGGGGGGAGGCAGGCAATGAAAAGAGAAGAAAGAGAGATCGTTCGGGCTGGTATTCAGGACACAGACAGAGGTAACCAGAGAAGTTAAGAAGAAATTGTTCATTGGCGACATCCCCAAACCTTTAGAGACCAGAATTATTCATGAAAAATATGTAATTGAGAATAACCGTGTTCTCAGCTAAAATAAATAAGCTTTTGTAAAGGTTAATAGATGGTTCAGGGTCCAAGGCTTTCCAGACCATGGTTGATCAACTGCAGAAATAAATTGTTTCATAAGCGAATAATCACCTTAATTTTCAAGGAAGACAAGATACCATATCGCCAGGAAGATGTACTGTTGGCACTTAAATTTAATACTTTGTTTTGCAACAGACCAAGACAATGGAATTGGTCCAACAGAATTTTCATTAGGTACATTTCCACAGCCTTGCCTGAGCTTAAGAATTTCCTTTAAATTATGAAAGGAATAGGAAAAAAAGTGTTCATCAGACTATGCACATTATCCTTGAAATTTGTTTTGTTTTTGGCAAATGTTTTAGAGAGTGTTCTTTTTGTTGTAGGCAGATTTGTCTGTCTGAAAACATTGAGCCCTCTAATCTTGTAGGAACACTGTGGAAACATTGAAACTGAGAATTTGTCACTTACACGGAATTACACACTATTTTTAAACACGTAAGACCCAATAATGAACATCACAACAAACGCACCTCTGGCTCCTATGAAATGAGATCACAGTCAGTGTTTAGTGGACAGGGTAGTTCTTTGGGTCCTTTGCTTCTAACTTTGCTTCTACCCTTGAGGTGGGAGATTATCCTGGATTATCCATGGGGTGAGGTGGAGAGGCTTAGGAGTCCAGTGGGCTGGGTGGGAACCCGGTGCTGCCCCTTAGAGCTTCAGCCTTCGCTCCTCACTTATAATTGGGCAGAGACCACCAGCGCAGAGGGCTGGTGTCAAGTGTGGATGTGAACATAAGGGCAAGGTGTTCCCATAGGGCATGGCCCATGGTGGGTGTTCAGGGTTTAATTCCCCTTCTCCTTCTCCCTTTGCTCCTAGAATGGGTCTCAATGCCGTAACTGGCTCTAAGCAAAATTGTGAAAGAGGAGAGGTTAGTATCTTTGTGAGCACCTCTCCTCTCCTTTGATGCTCCCATTTCCCCGGGGATCAGGGGGCAATGGTACCCTCACTGTTGGAGGGCTTCACAGTTTACTGAACTTGACACATACCTCATAAAGACATATCTCATAAACGTCCATTTCTTCTGATCTCATTGGCTTCTTGCTACAACTCTGCAAAGTCGAGATCCTTTGTTACAAACCAGAAACCTGAGGTGCAGATAGGATAAATGACAGCCTCAAAGTCACACAGCTGTACCTGGCAGAACATTCATGTTCTCCCTCTGAGTATACCTGGCAGCTCTCCACGCAGCTGGACGTGCTACTTCCGCCGTGTTGCTGCCCTGGCCATGTCTCCTGGAGCTTCCTCTGTGATCCACACCCCACTGGCCCATTCCTCAAATGCTCAACCTCCACCTTCAGCAGGCTCCCACAGAGAAAAATATGTTCTAATCTATCTCACTGTGACACTTCAGAAGCTGATATTCTTCCACGGGAGTCAGAATAATGCCCCACCCCGTACGAAGATGCCCATGCCCTAACCCCTAGAACCTCTGAATATGGTACTTACGTGGCAAAAGGGTCTTTGCAACTAGCGTTAAGTTGAGGACCTTGAGATGGGGAGATTATCCTGCATTATCCAGGTGGGCGCGAGGGAGTCACGTGACTCAAACCTGGGGAGACTTTCCTGGCTGTGGGCAGAGAGAGGTGTGACTATGGACGAAAGGTCAGAGAGATGCAACATCTCTGGCTTTGCACACAGAGGAAAGGGCACAAGCAAGGACTGTGGACAGCCTCTAGAGCCGGCAAAGATAAATGCGTCGTGTGCTAGGGCTGCCGTGACAAAGCACCACAAACTGAAGTCTTAAACAACAGAAGTGTATTATCTCAGTGTTCTGGAGGCCAGAAGTCTGAGATAAAGAAGCAGGCAGGGCCATGTCCCTGCCACGGCACTGGGGAAGGCTCTGTCCCCGGCCCCTCTCCTCCTTCTGAGAGTGGCCTGGCTTGGAAAAGCATCACTCCAGTCTTCACGTGGCTTCCCCCCGTGTGTGTGTCTGTATCCAGATTTCCTTTTTATAAGGACACAGTCATATTGGATTAGGGCCCATCCAATGACCTCATCTTAACTTGATCCTCAACTACTAACATTCTCTTCCCAAATAAGGTCACATTCTGAGGAACTGGTAGTTGGCACTTCAACATAGCATTTTCTTTTTTGGGGGCGGGGGGTGGGGCAGGAGGTACACAATCAACCCACAACCCACAGGACAGGAATTCTCCCCTAGAGCCTCCCTAGACGCAGCCCTGCTGATCCCTTGATCTTAGCCCAATGAGCCTCACTGCGGACTTCTGACCTGCAAAGCTGTAAGATAATAAACGTGAGTTATTTTCAGCCACTCGGTTTGTGCTAATTTGTTATTGGCAGTAATAAAAACTCATATGTCTCCTAAAAGCAATTTCCAATTTAAAAAAAAAAAACCCCAGCATGCTAAACGATGGGGTAATGATGACAAACCTCTCCACCCCCCAAAAATCTCAGAAATATCTACTAAGGATGAGCTACCATCATCAGCCCACTCACAACGTTCCAGAGGCCACTTCTCCCTTGTCCATGCTTCAGAAGGGAATAACTCAGCAGACAAAAGCCAGCACTTTCTTCTTTCCTTGATGTAGCCATATATCGAGGACACAGGTTATGGGTGAGCTGAGGCTACCCAGGCTTCCTCCTTCACTTCCACGATATTATCACATTAACTTCCTCTGCTCCAGCAGACCAGCTAGCCTGCGTGAAGCTAATGGAACATGCGTGTGAAATGAAATTAGGGAGCAACCTGATCCATGCTGTCTTGAAACCAAAGTGCAGATTTTAAAGCAGGAAGCAAAACAACAACAAAACAGGGCAAGATATCCATCTACGTTTCAAAGTTTGTTGACATTACAAACTCAGAGCATAGGAAACTGTCCAGGAGGTCGGGCCTCGGGTCTGTGCAGGAACTGGCCTGCTCGGTTTTCTGCGACTGAGTGAAGACTCTTCCATCGGATCCCCTTCAGGTGATGAATCTCCCTGAGATGGTGCCTGTGCACGTGGGTTCACGTTCAAGCTCTCAATGGTCTCCTTCTCGGCAACATCCGAATTCTTCTTTTCCGAATAGTTTAACGCAAACTTAGCAAAGCTTTCTTCAATCTTTTAAAGGCTGAGGCTCACCACTGGAAGTGAAGAGTCATTGTGAAAATGTCAGCTTGCCTCCTGCCTGCCCTGCTGGGATGCACGAGCCACATTGGGATGGCGCGGCCCACCCCTGCCAGCTGCTTGAGTCGGGAATGTTCTGACCACGGGACAGGGAAATATGGTATATTCCACACTTGTGTACCCAATTGCTCACCTGATCGCCTAGTAGACTGGTGGCCACATCTTGTTTCCTTCTTCCTGTCCTCTACCCATAACTCCCCCAGGAACCTGACGCTGTGGTAATGCTTGGCCTCCCAGTTAATGGCCGCTCAGCTTGCTCAGGTCTAAAAGTTTGGAATCATCTTTGACTCTTCAACTTTCTTCATATCTCATACTTAATTTATCCACAAATTCTGTCCCTTCCACCTCCAAAGTCATCCAGAACCTAAGAACATCTCAGCACCTCCACTGCCACCACTGCTCCAAGCCGTGTGTCTCATCAGATTACCCAGAAGCCTCCTCACCTGTCTTTCCACTTTGCCTTCAAGGTCCGCAATCTGTTGTTAATACCCAACTTTAAATTAACCTATGAAAACGCAAAGCAACTCTTGATCATTCAAAACTTTCCAGCAGCTCTCCCGTTCACTTATAAAAGAGCCAAAGTCCCTGCCTTGATCTAAAGGCCTTCAGGACCTGGCCCCTCCCTGCCATGGTCCCACCCACCCCTCATTGCTTCCAGCCACTCTGGGTCCCTGCTATTCCTGGCTGTTCTAGGCATGCTCTGTCTCAGAGCCTTTGCACCTGCTTCTGCCTCTGCCAGAACGGCTTTTCCCAGACAACCTCCTGGCTCTCTCTCTCTCCCTCCCTCGGCAGTTTTGGTCTCCTGCTGAGATGTTGCCTTCTTACTGGGGCCTTCCTGACCATCTTCCCCCATCCATTTTATCTGCCCAATCTATTACATGCTTTCTCATTTATTTTGCTTACTGCCTGTCTTTTCCTCACTGGAATGTAAGGGCCACGAGGACAGAGACGTCTTGCTTTGCTCCCTGCTGTATCTGAAACCCTAGAAGAAGGCCAGCTGTCCATCACTTACGTGGCACCGCAGGAGTGAGTGCACGGCTTTCAGAGACAGGAAGGGCATGTCCGGGCACCAGCCATCTCACTGTGCGACCGGAATTCCTGTCCCCCATGGGTGCCAAGACGCAGGGCAGAGGCCACTATCCTTAAGGGAGAGAGTAGTCGCCGCAGAGGACAGCATGCCTCTGATTTAATAGCGAGGGATGTTTTCCTAGGTGGGCACTTTCCCATCCCTGAAGCCAGAGTCGCTTTCAGAAGCTGAAGCACTCGAGCTCTAGACGCCAAAATGGTCCTCACCCCTCCTAGCTTGAGGCACACCATCTCAGATAACACAGAGGGCAGGAGTGAGACGTAGGT
Organism: Physeter macrocephalus; assembly: GCF_002837175.3. Lineage (NCBI taxonomy): Eukaryota > Metazoa > Chordata > Mammalia > Artiodactyla > Physeteridae > Physeter > Physeter macrocephalus. Next base: position 76,094,209 of record NC_041228.1, read on the forward strand.
AAGGAAAACGGACTCTCGTGCTGTTAGGACCAGCCTTTGGGCAAAGAATTATTTTGTAAAGGAAATGTTTTATGGCGGTTTTTCCTAGTGACTAATGGTCCAGGGGTTTGCCCGAGAGCGGCCGTGTCCAGCTGCAGGAGTGTGGCGACACGCTGGTAGTCACCCTTCGTTCACAAGTCTATGGCGAGCCCGGCGTCGTGCTGGGCACCGCAGGAGCCACGAGGAGGGACAGGGTCCGGTCCCCGCTCTCGGGAACTTCCAGGCGACTTACATACTCAACCATAATTCCTAAGAGGACGCAGAGGGGGCATTCGTGGTAGGGCCACGTGCGCTGGGTTGGGGGTAGAAGAAGACTTAGAGGAAGGCTGCCCAGCTAGTCCTGAAGCACCGGAAAGGACAGCGGCGTGCAGGGAAGCGAGGGCTCGGGAGGCTGCCAGGCTGAGGGCGGTGCTGGGTGAGACCCCGGGGAACGAGGCCTGCTCACCAGCGGCCGTACTCGCTGACTTTCCTGATGGAGGCTACATTCTTATTTTCAGGGGCATCTGATACCAAACGTAAGCATCTTAAAACCGTATGAGGAAGGGTAGGACATTTGCCTTCATGACTTGGAACCCAGTGGTTAGAGCAGGAAGCAGGTGATTAGAGACCATTGAATTAGATAACCCTAGAAATCCAATTCCCCGGAGAGGATGAATGACTCTAGGGTCACACGGCGAGGTGGCGGCAATGCGTAGCTTGTTTACAAGGTTTCTGGTTTCTATGTTATAATGATAACGTTTATATGAAAAATTTCCCAGAAGCACTCAATTTATGAACGGAATGAGTAATGAGTAATACCTTCTGCAGTGTAATTTCTGGATGAAAGTGAAATGAATCAGACTCTAAAGAGGACGTTTACAGAAGTGACTAAAGGAAGAAACCTTGTCATCGGTCAGACCACGCAGGGCGGCCAGGCTCTCTCAGGCCTCATACTTCTCCTTCCCAGCTGCTTGCCATCCTGTCCTGTAAAGGGTTCCTCTGGGCATCAGGGTTGGTAGAGACACTGCACATTTCACGGGCACGTGCCTGACACGAGCGAGCCCCGATCGTTTGGCAATAATAGCGACCTTGGCAGTGATATTGCCGAGTACTAAGAGGGGCGAGCGTTCACAGACACGGCCTTGGAGATGACGACTCAGGACTTACAGCCAGCCTCTCTCTGCCTTAAGGAGCAGGAGAGTTCCTCCGAGAGCAGTGGGAGAGTGCCAGGGGAGGCTCCTGACAAGCTTGCTTCTCAAGGAGCCTCGCGCAGGGGAAGGAGGGGGCTCGCGGTCGGTGTCAGAAGGCGGGAGAAACAGACGGGGACTGTCTGCCGGTGGAAACAATGACTCTCCTTTACTTATCTTCCTTTCATATATGTGTTTATATGTTAACAACCACATACAGTATTACTTTCTTTAGGTGATCGATTTCCCTGCCAGCGTGTTCCTGTGACGCATGGCTCCAGCTCTGATAGTGACTCATATATGCAGCCTCTGCTCAGGTCCTGAATGTAGAAAAATGTTTGATTTAATAGCAAGGTTCAGTCTCAGGGGGAAAAGAAAGCCTTACCTTCTTCTGTGCAGAGTTTTCTTTCTCAGATGCAATAAACGATACGAGAGCTATATTAACTTGGGGCTTTTGAAAAGACATTAAGAAGCTTCAAATACTGCTTCAGTTAAGTTGAAAAATGGCATGAAACTGCATTTCAATTGTTAATAGACCAATAGCAATGAAGCAGGAGTGAAAAATAAACGCTTGCATTTTGAGGAGAAACTGGCCAAAAAAAGGACTTTGCAGATGCGATTAAATTAAGGATCTTGAGATGGAGAGATTATCCTGGATTATCCAGACAGGCCCTAAATGGGATACATCTTTATAAGAATAAGATGTGGTATATATATACGATGGAATATTACTCAGCCATAAAAAGGAATGAAATTATGCCATTTGCAGAGACATGGATGGAACTAGACAGTGTCATACAGAGTGAAGTTAAGTTCGAAAGAGAAAAACAAATATCGTATATTAACACATATATGTGGAATCTAGAAAAATGGTACCGATGAAGCTATTTGCAAAGCAGAAATAGAGACATAGACATAGAAAACAAATGTACAGACGCCAAGGGTGGAAAGGAGAGGTGGGATGGATTGGGAGATTGGTATTGACATATATAGAGTACTATGTATAAAATATCAATAGATAACTAATGAGAACCTACTGTATAGCACAGGGAACTCTACTCAGTGCTCTGTGGTGACCTAAATGGGAAGGAAATCCAAAAAGGAGGGGATATATGTACACGTATAGCTGATTCACTTTGCTGTACAGCAGAAACTAACACAACATTGTAAAGCAACTATACTCCAATAAAAAAATTTTAAATAAAAGAGGAGGCAGAGGACGATTTGCAGAGGAAAAGGCCACGTGACATGAAACAGAGATTGGAGTGATGCGGCCAAAAGCCATGGAATGCCGGACTCTTCCCTGGGGCCTCGGGAGGCCGGACGGTCCTGCCAGCACCTTGATGGTGGCCCAGTGACACTGACTTTGGATGGCTGGACTCCAGAATTGTGAGAGGATAAAGTTCCATTTACAAGTTTGTGCTACTTTCTTACAATAGCCACAGGAAACTAATGCAGCACATGCCAGAAATACTTGCTAAATTAACCAGCAGAGGCCTGTGCTGCCAGCTGTTCTTTCCTGGCAAACATGTAAGGAAGCACATCTCTCCTGCCCACATGGGATGAACCTATTTAATAAAAGATGCAGGCACTGCACAAGCAAATCCAGCCCTGACATAAACCTCTGATGGAAAGGCATAAAAGTCAAGATGGTCACATCCTTCCCCTCCCACCCAGAACTGGTCCGGCACACCTCCTACCTTCTCTGCAGAAAGATTTTGAGCTTCTTTTAGAAGCACTGGGTTGGCCATTCGCATAGACATCAATGGTTTGTACTCTTTCTACCCAGAAGCTCTCTGTATGAGTGAAAGGACAGACAAAAACTCCAAATTCCTGGCTTTGTTTTTTTTTTTTTTATGCCAATATGGGAAAACTTTTATTTTATTTCTTAGATTAACACACGGTTAAGTTGATTCTTTTGTGTCTAGCTCTATGACCTTGAAAACAGTTATGTATTTGTGTAACCACCACCAAGATCAGGATGCAGAACAGTTCCATCACACAAAGGACTTCCTTGTGCTATCTCCCCACAGTTACCTTACGTGACGTAATAGAAAATATATATATTGATCCCTGCCCCCAGTTTCTGGTACGGAGCTCCTAAGAACCTTGCAATTTCCTGGGTGAAGGGAGTGTCTTCTGTTCTAATGAGGTGACTCTGGGTGGGCTTCTGTATGGGAGATGATCACCAGAAAGACCATGCCAGGCTTAGAAGGGTGGAATTTTCAGCCCCACCTCCCATCCTCCAGAGAGGGAAGAGGAGCTGGAAATGGAGTTTGTAATTGATCATAGCTATGCGATGAAGCCTCCATAAAAGTCCCAATCCTATGGGGTTTGGGAAGTGTCCATGTCGAACTCGTGGAGGTGCTGGGAGAATGGTGGGCTCAGGGTGAGCTTGGAGGTTCCACACCCCTTCCCACATACCTTGCCCTCTGCCTCCCTTCCATCTGGTTGTTATCTGTACCTTTTATCATATCCTTTCATAATAAACCAGTAAACAGTAAGTAAACAATCTTCCTGAGTTCCGTGAGCCTCTCTAGCCAATTGATGGAACCCAAGGAGAGGACCCTGGGAACCTCCCATGTGTAGTCCATTGATCTGAAGCACAGGAAACAACCCAGATTTGTAGCTGGCATCTGAAATGGGGGGAGAGGCTGTCTTGTGGGACTGAGCCCTTAACTGGTGGGATCTGACACTATCTTCAGGTAGGTTATGTCGGAACTGAGTTAAATTGTAGGATGCTCAGCTGGTGTCTCAGAATTGCCTGGTGGGGGAAGCCCCCTGCCCACATTTTGTGGCCGGAAGACTGAGAAGTGAAGCGTTTTGTGCGAGTAGCGAAGGAAAAACACAGGAGGAGAAGTGAAGTTTTCCTGTACACCGTAGGACCCAGCAATCCCACTGGTAGGTATCTACCCTAGAGGGATGCAAAGAGGTTCACACAAAAACCTCTGTGTGAATGTCCATCGCTGTTCTATTCATAATTGCTCAAACCAGACACAACCCAAATGTCCTTCAACGGGGACTGGATAAACAAACTGTGGTACATCTGTACAATTGAACAGTGCTCAGTAATTAAAAGGAGTGAACTACTGAACCCCACAGCTTGGATGCCTCTCAAAAGTACTAAGCTAAGTGAAAGAAGGCAGTCTCAAATTCCCGGCTTTAGAAGACTTCTAAGATTTGATCCCTGGGAAGAAGGCCTCCCTTCCAAAGGCTGCTGATGTAAAGGGAGTTTGCACAAGATGGAGAAGGAAAGCTGCCCCGCAGCCTTGGGGTGGCTGTGAAGGGGCACACTGAGCTGGTTCCTGCAGGGAGCGTTATGACAGCTCCTGACCACAGAGGCTGCTTCACTCCGCTTCCTCTAGCGCATAGCCCAGTGGCGTGCAAGGATGCAGCCTCATTGCAGAAATTCGGTGTGTGGAACTACAGTACAGAGCTTGCACCACGGGAAAGCCTAGCATGTAGCCTGACCCTCCTGGAAAGTCAACTGAGACTCCCTCACATCTCTTTCTTTTTCCTTGAAAGCTTCCTGCCTCAGAGGGAGCTGGCTGTGAGGTCATTTTTGACATGAAACATCTCATTTCAGGGGACTTGGAGCACCAAGTGTCAGAAGAGAGTTGGTTAACTGACTCAATTTCTCTGAGATCCAAAAAAGAGAGGGGTTAAACAAAAGACTAGGCGCTTGAATCACTTAGCAGGAGAAAGAGCCTGAACCCCTGTGGATGGGGATCCCGTCCATGGATGGTCCTTCACAGATGAAGATGGAGGTCTGGGGCTGTTTTCTATGACGCTACTGGCTTTAGAGAAGAGCTAAACCACTCCCTTTGTGACAGTTGTGCAGTGCTTCCTGAGCCCTTAGACTGTGTCTTTAAATTTCTTAGAGACTAGTAACGGCAAAACTATGGAGACGGTAAAAGATCACTGGTTGCTGGCAGTTAGGAGGAAGGGAGCAAAGAATAGGCAGGGACAGGGGACTTTTAGGGCAGAGAAACTATTCTGTATGATACCACATTTGTGGGTACATACATTCCTGAATTTGATGGTGCTAGTTAGGGTACCCTCTACACCCCACCCCTGGTGTAAGCAAGGAATATGTTCAGTTAAACCTCCACATCCATCCACCCATCATCAGGAGACTGAAAAAAGCAGTGTCAAAAATGGCTAGTTGGCAATCCCAAGAAGAATTAACACCAAATTTACAAAATCTCTTACAAACAGAGTGGCAGGAAATAGAAAAGGACGAAACACTTCCCAGCTCATTTTAGAGGCTAGTATTTATTATCCTAATACCAAAACTTGACAAAGATCACACCAAAAAAGAAAACTACGGACCCATATTTCTCATGAATTTAGATACAAAAGTCCTCAACAAATATTAGCAAATTGCATTCAGCAGTGCATAAAAGCATTACACACCACAATCAATGTAATACACCACAACAACAAGCTAAAAATGAAAACTCACATGATCGTATCATTTGACATAGAAAAAGCATTTGACAAAATCCGATTTTCATTAATGATAAAAACACTCATTAATAAAGGAATAGAGGGCACTTCATCAACTTGATAAAGAACTTCTACAAAAAACCTACAGCTGACATCACACTTAATGATAATAGAGTGAATGTTTTCCTCTAATGCCAGAAGAAAGTAAGGTTGTCTGTTTTCACCACTCTTATTCCGAATAATACTGGAAATCCTAGTCACTACAGTAAGGCAAGAAAAAAAAAGTAAAGTCCTACCAATTGGAATGGAAGACATAAAACTAAGCCTCTTTACCAACTGCACAATTGTCTATATAGAAAATTTCAAGGAATCTACATTTAAAGAAACACTTCCGGAACTGATAAGTGAGTTTAACAAGTTTGCGGGATTTAAGATCAGCACACAAAAATCAACTGCATTTCTGTATGCAACAATGAACATGTGGAAACCAAAATGAATACTTAATACCATTTACAATCACACCAAAGAAAATGAAATACTTTGTTGTAAATCTGATAAAACATGTATAGGATGCACTGTTTTGTGTGATGAAAACCACACAACTGATGAAAGAAATCGAAGAAGATCTAAACAAATGAAGAGACACATCATGTTCATGAATAAGAAGACTCAACATAGTAAAGATGTAAATTCTCCTCAAATTGATCTATAGGCTTAGTGTCATTCCTTTCAAAAATCCAGCAAGGAATTTTTTGTAGTCACAGATAAGTTTAACATAAAATTTACATGAAAGGAACAGATCTTAGAATAGCTAAAGCTAATCTCGAAAAAGATGAGTGAAGTAGGAAGACCCTGATTAAAGGTCAAATATATAGTTACAGTAATTAAGACAATGTAGGTGGAGGGAAAGACACATGGATCAATGAAACAAAATAAACAAGAAATAGCCCCACACAAGTATGATCAACTGATTTTGACAGAAGTGTAAAAGGAATTCTTGTAATTTATTTTCTCTCTACTCTCCTTCTGGGATTCTGAGTAGACATATCCTTCTCTTACATACATGTCTTACCTTCTTTTCTGTGTCATATCATTTCATTTCTCCTTATTGAACTTTGGAGAGTTCATTCACACTTACCTTCCGTCTCACTAACTCTCTCTTCAGCTGTGTCCAGTCTCTTAAACATACCCCCCACTGAATGTTTTAATATATTTCATCTCTTGTTGTTTAAGGTAAGAGGGTAAATCCAGTCTCTGTTACTACATCTTGGGCAGAAGCTGAAGTTTCCCCTTGAATTTTTTCTAACAGTTCCACTTTATTCTTTTTCTAATCTATCGTGTTCCTCTTTATCACTTTCTTTTCTCTGCAAATATCTTGCAGCTTGTGTTTTATTTCCTTGTACATAATCAGCATAGGTATTTTGCCGTCTGAATCTAGTAATCTCAATTCTTCAAGATTATCAAGTCCTTTTCTGTTTCTGCTCTTTCTCACTCATGGATTTTCCTCTTGTGCCTTATTATTGTTATCTTTTTTTTTTTTTTTTTTTTTTGCGGTACACGGGCCCCCCACTGTTGTGGCCTCTCCCGTTGAGGAGCACAGGCTCCAGACACGCAGGCTCAGCGGCCATGGCCCACAGGCCCAGCCGCTCCACGGCATGTGGGATCTTCCCGGACCGGGGCACGAACTCATGCCCCCTGCATCGGCAGGTGGACTCTCAACCACTGCGCCACCAGGGAAGCCCTATTATTGTTATCTTGAAGAGAATATTTGAAATATAATTTATCGGCAGGCGGACTCTTAACCACTGCGCCACCAGGGAAGCCCTATTATTGTTATCTTGAAGAGAATATTTGAAATATAATTTATGGAAACAATTTGGGCTTTAAAATGATGATATTTTTTCTCCAGAGAAGATTTGTATCTGCTTTTTGCCTGGAGATTTGGTCCACTATCAACCAAGCTGAAGGCCTGAGAATGATAGATTTGACCTTGGCTGTAATTCCTGTGGTCTGTCCACTTCTGGTTCACCTTAATCCTGGGAAATAACATTTTAGGATCTTATATTACTGTAGGGAAAGTCTTCTCTTACCCTGTCCACTCTGTTTTCTGTCCTGCGCTACTCTAAGCTGGTAAATGTTCTACTAATCCCCACCCCCATTTGAAATGCCCTCAGGGCTAAAGATTTTGTGCACCTTTATCTCTCTGCATTCTATTTTGTTCCACTTTCTTTTTTCCCCTCTCTTTTGTAATTCCTTCTTTTATCATATATTCAATGTTTCTATGAAAATTTTAAAATAGGTATTTTATTCCTATTTTTCAATGGGTTTTACAGGGAAGGATTGATCTCAATTGTCTAATATCCCATTATCTAATATAGAAAGTTACAGACCTATGGATATTTTTTTAATTAGGTAGGAAAGAGTACTTTTATGAAAGCTCAAAAAGTTTTGAAGGTATCATTTCTAATCTGGTAAAACTTGAGTGACTATGCTAATTAGTTTACATTCTGCAAACATCCATAAACATTATAAATTCAAGTCTAATTGGAAATTATGCAGACTATTTACACGTGCCCAAAGAAAACACATTACTCATTAAAATTTTAAATTACACCAATGATATGTGAGGGATGCTCACTGATTTTTGAAAATAAATTAGTAAATCTAAAAAAACAAAAGAAAATTGAGTCAAAGTTACTATAACTGAAAGGACATTTTTAATTTACTCTGATAATTTGAAATTTACTGGTCATGTCATTTAACACACTTATGAATAAGTATGTCATCGTCAAGATAATATAAACACTGAGGGATAGATGTCTTGGATTCACTTAAAGAAGGTTATGAGAGGAGGCATCTCACTTGTTTCCAGCTTCTTGATTTTCTAGTTAGTAAAAATAAGCTATAACAGCTTAATATTGTTTTCTGTGTTCCTAGAGATCTTTTCATGGCCTACTCCAGTGTTTCTAAGCTCCTGATTTCCTAAGTCTCCTGGTAATCCTCACATCTCATCTGTTGGATGCTATGGGTAGAGTCAGAGGTTTTCTATTTACTAGATAATCTAAGGCAGATGCTTGGGTCATATTTAACAGGAGGTCTGTTAATTAAGTAGAAACTAAGGTCTAAGACTGTCTGCAGGGCTCGAGCTGCCTACCTCTCAACAACCAAAGGAATCCTTTCCATGCTTAGTAGATGAACCAAATTCCATAATTTGGGGAATAATAACAAAAGAAGAAATCATACCATATTTAGAGTTTACAAAATACTTGCATGCACATTATACTATTTGATTGTTACAACAGTTGAATGAGTTGGGTTCAAAAAAGAAAGCAGCACTGACCTTATGCATGGATAACTTGGTCTCTCTGCCTAGCCTTTCTCACTATTACTACTCATTCTCCCAGCTGTGTGGTGGAGTGGTGATCAGTTAAAATAGTGGTTCAAGCAAAATCCACTAATCCCTTTAGAAAACAGGTATATATATATATATATATACACACAGAGAGAGAGAGAGAGAGAGAGAGAGAGAGAGAGTCATATCTTTCTCTAAGATTTTCCCCCCATGGGTAATATATTTCTCTTTTATTTTCCTTCCATTTATTAATTTTTCCAGCTCATATTTCTCCATCAGTTCCTTATAACCCCTTTCACTCAGTGCCTTTTTTATTTGAAATTTTACATAACCAGATCATACTTAGCATTTGAGAAAACAAAGGATTGAGAGTCAAAATAAGGTGAGGCTGACATTCAAGTCTAAAAGAAGGATCACTCTGGTAGTACAGATTTTAAGTTGAAACAAATAATTCTAAAATCCATCTCGTTTTGGAGCATTTTGATTTCCAGAAAATGCTAAACAACATAGATATTATACCGGGAAAATAGCAGGTCTGCCACCAGAATTTTTAAGATACATGATTGATTTTTTTCTCCCTGAGCAATATCCAGACCAGAGCCTCAGATGAGAGAACTGAACAGTTGCAATGTTTATTGTCATTTAATAAAGGCAGAATTACTTTCCATGACAGATATCGCCTTAGTTTTACTCATAGATAAGAAAGGTCAGGTTGAAATCAAATATACATTTTATGGATTAAATAAGGTAAATAATGAGATTTCCTTAAGATGGTGCCTGATAAAGAAATCAGCTTGTTATTTCATGCAGATCTACAAACTGGCTGCAGTTTCCAGAAGGCAGTAAGTATAGAACAGCATGAATAGGGGCTTTACACGAAACAGCACCAGCCTGAGGAAGCTTGACTTTTCCAGTCCCATGACAGGGCTGAGAGATGGGTGAGTGGAAATTTGGCAGGTTTAATAGCCAGTGCATTACATTTATAACCTCTGAAGAATATTGTAAGAAGGCAACTGCTGCCCATTTAGTTGTGTAAATGACTTTGATGTCTTACCTTTGAGAGATCAATAGAGTGTGAAATAAAGAAAAAGTAACTCTTCTCCTAAACAAGAGAGACTTCAGACAGGCACAAAACATGTATTCATTCAGCCAGCCTCATGAACAATCCATCGGCTGTAGACCACCATGACGATGGCCTAATTCCATATACCATTTACCACTGCTCAACATACATTCTGTTTCTCAGAATCTTTTTTTCTGCCCTGAGACTTAACATATCTCTTGCATAGCTACATAATCTCTCTCTTTCTAAATTACTAAACTTGTTGCCTCTGCTTGAATCATAAACAATAGGTAATGGTGATGGGGTGAGGGCAGATCCTTCCTTTCCTGTGAGGATATTTCATTCTCTTTTATTTCTTTCGCCTGACCCTGAGTCACAGAGTGATGATAGAACATCAGAGTTGGACAAACCCTTAATCACCATCCAGTACAGTGTTCCCCAAAGCATGAAACATGAACTACTATTTTAAACTTACTTGACTCCCATAGGGAGAAAAAAAAAAAATTCCCTTTGCAATTCTCTTTTAATCCTCCTCATAAGATAAAAGAAAAATTGTACTTGTGCTAGACTGTCCTTAATGTAGCTCTGAAATTTGTAATTTCTCTTTTTCATAAAGAGAAATAAAGGTTTCTGCTCAGAGCTTTTGTCAGACAAGAGAATCTGACTAGAATTTATTGACACTGCCTGCTTGAAAATATTTATTTTGCAGTTACTACCTATTTATAAGATATTATACTGATTATATATTTATAGAAACCATTACAATTTTATTAAAAATAGACTAAAGCAGAGTGGATCAATATAAAGAGAGTTTTTAAGTAAATAATACTGCAGGTAGAATGTATCTCTGGCAAAAATCATAAAGGTGATGGGGACTCAGACAATTGGAGTTTGGGAAACACTCCTCTAGCATCACCCTCTTTTTGGACAGATGAGAGAACTAAGGACAAGGGAGCTTCAGTGACAGGCCCAGGTTTACCCAGAAGCTGATGGCAGACTCAGAGGAGAACCCATGTCTATTTTCTCCCAATCTGGTTCATGTTCTGCTAAGTCACGTGCCTTTCCCCTGATGCAGGACATCAAGCTGAGTTAGTTTCTCCCATAGAAGCGGAAAATTTATAAAAGGCATGACCCACATCTTCGCTGTCATATGAAACATGAATTTCAAGGTTTAAGAGGAGGTTTTTATAAAAACAGTGAGTCATGACGAAGGGTCTAATGTCATTTTCAAGATAATTAAGACTAAGATACTAAAGTTCATGTTTGGGAATTCAGCCAAGTGCCCCTTGCAGAAGCCGTTTGGCTAATTTGACACAATCAGTTTCCATATTGACAAGTGAGGATCACTTATGTGTGCCCTGCAGTTAGTCCAGAAGTACTCAGTTACAGAGTGTGTCTGTGTGTATCTGTGTGTCTGGTCCTGGAGACCTTTTTGTCTTGCCTCTGTTAGTATGTGTATGTCTTCCTAAGGGTCTCTGAGCCCATCCAATAATACAAATATGTTTTGTTTTTAGCTAACAAAAGACTTTTGAAGATAAATTTTCTGATAAAAGTCTACTTTTTAGGAGACTAAAAATGTGAAATTTATTTTTATTGAAGTATAGTTGATTTACAATGTTTTAATTTCTGCTATATAGCAAAGTGATTCAGTTATACATACATATACATTCTTTTTCATATTCTTTTCCATTATGGTTTATCACAAGATATTGAATATAGTTCCCTGTGCTATAAAACATGACCTCGTTATTTATCCATTCTATATATACTAGTTTGCATCTGTTAATCCCAAACTCCCAGTTCATCCCTCCCCCGCCTCCTGCCCACCTTGGCAACCACCAGTCTGTTCTCTATGTCTGAGTCTGTTTCTGTTTTGTAGATAAGTTCATTTGTGTCATATTTTAGATTCTGCATATAAGTAATATCATATGGTATTTGTCTTTCCCTTGCTGACTTACTTCGCTTAGTATGACAGTCTCTAGGTCCATTCATGCAGCTGCAGATGGCATAAAATGCCAAATTTATTATTCTAAACTGTAAAGGCCATTTATTCCTACCCAGTAGTTCTCGAAACTGCTGTGAATTAAAATCACTGGGGAACTTGTATCTATGAAAGACTTTTTATTATAGTAAAACACACATAATATAAAATTTACCATTTTAACAACCCTTAGGTATACAGTTCAGTAGAATTAAGTGCATTCACATTGTTGTGCAACCATCACCACCATCAACCTTCAGAACTTTTTCATCTTCCCGAACTGAAACTCTACACGCATTAAGCTATAACCCCACCCCTGATTCCTTTCTCCCAGCCCCTGGCAACCACCATTCTATTTTTTGTCTCTATGATTTTGACTACTCTGTGTGCCTCGTGTAAGTGGAATCACACAATATCTGTTCTTTTGGGAGCTGGCTGATTTCACTTTAGCATAATATCTTCAGGGTTCATCCATGTTGTGTCACGTGTCAGAATTTCATTTCTTTTTAAGGCTGTATAATATTCTATTGTATGTATAGGCCACACTTCATTTATTCATTCATCTGTCAATGGATATTTGGGTTGTTTCTACTTTTTGGCTCTTGTGAATAATGCTGCTATAAATGTTGGTATACAAATATCTGTTTGAGTTCCTGCTTTCAGTTCTTTTGGGTATGTACCCGGAAGTGGAACTTCTAGATTATATGTTAACTCTGGGTTTAAGTTTTTGAGGAACGGTTGTACTGTTCTCTGTAGCAGCTGCACCATTTTACACACTCACCAGCAGGGCACAATTCCATTCCATTGTTAGGTTTGTTCATCCCTAAGTCAAAACCGCAGAGGCTAACACCTCAAGTACAATGCACCACGTAAGAGGTGATAGTTCATAATCGTCCTGCTCTTAATTTTAAAGGGAGTGTTTCTAATTTGTCACCACTGGGACTGATGTTTACTGGCAGATAACTTTTATCGGATTAAGGAAATTTCCTTATATTTCCTTCTTGCTTAGAGATTTTCAAATCATGAATAGATTATGAATGTTGTCGAATACGTCTTCGGGATCCATTGAAATGTTTTCCAACTTTAATCTACAAATGTGTTGAAGAGCCAAGCTTTTCTAACATTAAACCATCCTTCCACCCCTAGAATAAACTGTATGGCTTATATCACAAGCAAGGAAAGTCTAACAAGCAAGAAGAAAAATGACTGACAGATCTTTACCTCTAAGACTTGGAAACAGATTTGCAAATTGCAATAGCCCCTCCCTGGCCAGGCAAATAGGTTTTGCCAACTTCTAAAATGCAATAAACTTAAATTAGTTAAAAGATTAATTTCTTCTTTCACAAAACTATAAAGTTGTGTAAGGAAGATGTAAAAGTCCATTTATGTCTTTAATATTTTAGGTCTTTATGAAAGAAGAAAGTTTACTCATAACCATGCATTTAGTTACTATAAAAATATTTGGGGGCCTAGCAAGCCTCAGGAATTTTATTAGGCATCTGGCATATTCACCATGTCACTTTCTAATGAGAGTTAATAAAGCAGAATGAATGAGTACAGGATACTCTATGTGAAGTCATTAACTTTGTTGACAGTGAATGGAATTTCTGAAACTATAAAACAAAGTGATGCCTTTCACTTTCACTTATATTTACGGAAGAACCAGTCCTTTTCAAATGATTATGACTTGAAATAGTAAAGAAAACAAAGGCAAGAATACCCCAAAGCATATTCAAATGATACAGTGATTTTGCAATTTCCTTACGTTTGTACATAGGCATTAATATTTGTTAGTAATAGCTTCTGCATCTGATTCGGAATTCCCAGGGTAGACTTTTTTAATGTATTTTAATGATTTTTCTTTCACTTTGCCCACAAATCACATTCATTTATAAGAAATTAGTTTTTATATTTATTAAATACTCTGTATTTTGTATAGTAATTTCCTCTGCATGCCTCTGTACACTCATATTTAATAGTATTTATTTTAAATAAATGCTAACATAAATAACATAGTATTTATTTTAAATAAATACTAACAAGCTAACATGCTTGTTAACAAAATAATTATTTTTGAAATAAAGGACCAGGAAGTACAATTTAAATTCATAAAGTCTAATATTAATAAGTAATTTAAGCAAGTAGTAAGAAAAATATTCATTGTCCTTTTCATCAAAGATGTAATTCATCTTTAAAAATATTATTGTAAGAACATTGGGTTAGGAAATGTTTCCAATGAGCCCTTAAAATGAAAAAGAATGTATCCAAGTTTTCACATGTCTAATTTGCATAAAGCATTTCTTCTGCTAACCTTGACTCACCAAACCATGAATTTCTACTAACATAGAAGAAATTAGGTGGCCTCAACTTGTTCAATGTCTAAAGACCAGATTTCTAGTTAATGTAAAAAACAGCAGGGGTAAAACAACAGAGCCATTAAACTGCTCTTGCAGCAAATGGGAGACCATGTGTGAGCGTAGCAACTCACACTGACGCACATGTTGGGGGCTGCATTCCTTTGCTTATTGCTGGAAGGATCCTAAGAGATTATTCACTTGTGTTTTATTTCAAATATGACTCAAACAGGTTTTTTCTTTTAATTTTTTTTTCCTATAAGAAATCAGCGTTCTGATTCTGTCTGTATTTATTATCCAGCTATGAGAGCCTGGGGAAAGATAACAAATTCTGAACTCTGAGAAAAGTAGTCCTCCATTTTCTTGGTATCTCATCCTCATGGAATTCTTTATTCCTTGACAAGGCTTGACAAAAATAGATGCTAGGCTGCACTTGCTAGAACCTGTGATGCTGTGGGCCCCTCCCAGTTGTCCATCAGGGCCCACAGAGTCCTACCGTGTATCAAACTATGGGCATGGAAATGCTTCTATCACAGTTTAAGAACTGTTTCCTAACTTTTAGAAGTAAAAGATGGTTTCACATTTTTCAGATTCAGTAGTGATAAAAAAGGCCTTATTCCTACAAAAAAGAAACTACATTACAAGGCAAAGAAGCATGAAACACAGCATTCTAGAGAGATGAGGGGAAGGAGACACTTAGCAAGAGGGAGGTGATCCAAGAAGTGAGGTGTGGAAGGACCGTCTTCATAGGATTATTGCAAGGATTTTAAAAGTTAGCTATTCAAAAATTCTTCTATTCCTAGTATACGATGACTTTTCAACACATATTAGCTGTTATTAATGTTTTTTGTAAAATTCAAATATAGTTTGAAATACTCAGAAGTAGGGTCCCCCCACCAGAGGAGGGTTATATCTGCTGCATTTTATTTTGTCTGAGACACTGTAGGCTTTCAACGGGCATTACTGAATTCATTTGACCTTGTCAAGAATGCTGGGAAAATAAAGTTAAATTCAACAACTAAGTTATTTGAAAAATGTTTATAAAACAACTTTAATGAGATATAACTGATATATAATAAATTGCACATATTTAAAGTATACTATTTGTTTTGACATGTGTATATATAAATACACACACATGTATACACACATGTGTATATATATATGTTATGAATTATTGCCACAGTCAATATAATGAGTATACACCTCACCCCGCAAAAGTTTCCTTGTGCCTTTTGTAATCTCTCCACATAATACCCCTCCCTGACTCTCCCAGAGCACACTTTGTCTGGCTTTTCCTCCCTCAGCATAATGATTTTGAGATTCATTCATGTTGTTGCATGCATTAACAGTTTATTACGTGTATTAATGAATATTTCATTGTACGGATATGCCACAATCTGGTTATCTATTCCTCTGTCAGTGGGCATCTGGGTTGGTTCCAGTTTTTGTCTATTACAAATAAACTTGTTATGAAAATTCTTCTACAAGTTTTCGTGTGGCCATATGTTTACATTTCTCTTGGGTAACCTAGGAGTAAAATGCCTGGATCATATGATTATGTGTATTTTCAACTGTTTGATAAACTGCAAATGCTTTTCCAAAATGGTTGTACATCTTACCAGCATCATATGAGAGTTCTTGTTCCTCAACATCCTCAACTATACTTATTCGTATTAGTCATTCTAATAAAAGTGTGGTGTGTTTCATTGTGGCTTTAGTTTGCTTTTCCTTGATGACTAATACAGTTGAGCATCTTTTCACGTGTTCATTTGCAACCTTCTTTGTTGAAGTATATCGTCTTTGTTAAAGTACCTGTTCAAATATTTTGGCCCTTCTTTATTGGGCTGTTTGAACTATGAAGTTTTAGACTTCTTCTCTATATGCTGTATACAAATCTTTTATCACATTTATAACTTGCAAATGACTTCTCCCCGTCTGGTGCAGCTTTTCCATTATCTTAGCAGTATTTGTTTTGAGGAGTACAGTTCTTAAATTTGATGACGTCCAATTTATCAACTTACTCTTTCATGACGCATATGCTTCTGGTATTATATCCATGAAATCTTTGCCTAACCTAAAGTCACAAAGATGTTTCTTTATTTTGTTCTAGAAATTTTATCACTTTAGGTTTACATTTAGATTTATGGTTCATTTTGTGTTAATTTTTGTAAGTGGTGTGAGGTATGATTTCCGGTTATTTCTTTTTTTCTTGAGGATGTCTTTGTTAAAAACACGATCATTTCTCCATTTGGCAGCATTACCACTTTTGTCAAAAATCAGTTGTCAACATATGTGTAGATCTATTTTGGGGCTCTCTGTTCTATTCCATTGTTCTATTTGTCTGCCTTGATGCCAATACCACATGGTCTTGATTACTGTAGCTTATAATACGTTTGGATAGTGTTGATCTTCCAAATTTGTTCTTTTTCCAAAATCATTTTGTCTATTCTAGGTCTTTCCACTTCCATACCAATTCTAGATTCAGCTTATTTTCTACAAAACATCTGCTGGTATTTAATTGGGATTGCATTGAACCTCCAAATCAATTTGGAGAGTACTAACATCTTACAAGTACTGACTCTTCAGGTACGTGAACGTGGTATGCATCTCCATTTATTTAGGTCTTCTTTAGTTTCTCTCAGCAACACTGTGTTTTTTAAGTGTACAGATCTTGCACATATTTTGTCAGATTTATCACTAAGCATTTCATATTTCATGATATTGTGGTATTTTTTTTTCTTTCAATGTCCAAATGTTCATTTTTAGTACATATCAATACAGTTTGTTTGGGCATATCGCCCTTGGATCCTTCAACTTTACTAAACCTACTTATTAGTTCTAGGAGCTTTTTTGCAGATTTCATCACGTTTTCTATGTACACAACCATGCCATCTTCAAATAAAGATAATTTTACTTCTTCCTCTCTAATGTGGATGTTTGCCTGCCTGCCTTCTTCCTTCCTTCTTTCCTTTCTTTCTCTTTTCTTTGTTTCTTCCTCCCTCCTTTTCAATTCTCTCCTGCTCCCTCCCCTCCCTTCAGTATCTATGTTTTATTCCTGATTATAGGGATATAGCACTCTATCATTCACCATTAAGTATGTTGTGAGGTGTAGAGATGTAAATTTTTTTTTTTTTTTTTTGTAGATTTTATTTATCAGGTTGAGGCAGTTCCCTTCTCTTCTAGTTGGTTGAGAATTTGTATCATGATGGCTGCTGAGTTCTGTCAAAAGTTTTTGCTGCATCTATTGAGAGGTCCATAAGGTTTGTTAATGTGGTGAATTACGTTGGCTGATGCTTTAAAATGTTAACCCAACCTGTTTTATACATTGTTGAATTCAATTTACTAAAATTTCATTTATAAATTTTGCATCTACATTCATGAAGTATATTGGTCTGTCGTTTTCTTATAATGTCTTTGTCAGGATTTAGTATAAGGATAGTGCTGGCCACATAAAATGAATTGGTAAGTAATCCCCTCTCTTCAATTGTCTGGAAAAGTTTATGTAAAATTGGTATTCTTTCTTTTTTAAAAAACTACAGTTGATTTACAATATTGTGTTAATTTCAGGTTATAGCAAAGTGATTCAGTTATAGATATTTTTTCAGAGGATATTCCATTATGGGTTATTACAAGATATTGAATATAATTCCCTGTGCTACACAGCAAATCCTTGTTGCTTATCTATTTTTTAGTTTGTATCTATTAACCCCTTACATTCTATTATTTCTTCCTTAAATGTCTGATAGAATTCATCAGTAAAGCCATCTGGGCCCCGAGGTTTCCTGTGGAAAGGCTTTTACCACATTCAGTTTCTTTAATAGATGCAGGACTATTCGGGTTATCTCTGTATGAGTAAGCTTGCAAATTTGTCTTTTAAGAGCATGTCGATTTCATCTATCCAAATGATTGTCATACAATTCTTCATGATAATTACTTATTTTAATAAATGTAGAATATGTATTGATGTTAACTCTTTTATTGATGATATTGGTAATTTCTTTCTTCTCTCTTTTTCTGATATTTCTGGGTCAAGGTTTATGAATTTTATTGATCTCAAAGAACTAGCTTTTTTTTTTTTTTTTTTTTTGTGGTACGCGGGCCCCTCACTGTTGCGGCCTCTCCCGTTGCGGAGCACAGGCTCCGGACGCACAGGCTCAGCGGCCATGGCTCACGGGCCAGCCGCTCCGTGGCACGTGGGATCCTCCCGGACCGGGGCACGAACCCGTGTCCCCTGCATCGGCAGACGGACTCTCAACCACTGCACCACCAGGGAAGCCCAAGGATGCATTCTTTTAAAGGAGAAAATAAGTGGAAATATTTGAAATAAATTTTCGTTGAAATAAGAGATTTTAATTTGCTTCAGTATTTTAAACAGATATTTGTTCCAGCTGTGTTTACATAAAGTAGAACTGATTTGACTTCAATCTCTTATGCTCTCAGGGGGTCTCCAAACCAGTGGGTGTGGGTAAATGGTTAGCAAAAGGCTCTTGGGATGACAGGCTGATTTGTAGTTTTTTGCCAGTTTTGTGGTGTAACTATTCCCATCATGGTCAATTTCAAGCTACTGACCCAAAACTGGCCGGTTCGCAAAATTCTTGAAAATTTAACACTCAACTCTCATGGGCCAGCATGAACCAGCCCACGGCTCCAACCCTAAAGGCAAAGAAACTCTTCTCTGACTCATGGCAGATTCGCAGGCATCTGGACATACCCTCGTATAAGACAAAATTCCTGTCCTATAAAGGCTTAAAATCTAACTGGGAAGCAAGACTGTCATAAAATACAAATCACATGAAACAAACAATTTGCCAATACTTGGTATTGGAAATAAAAGCTGAGAGATTCCAGATAGATTCCATATACCTGACAATTTGTAAATTAAAATGGGACTGTATTCTCTAGACTTTTGGTATAACATCACCTTTGTTCAATTTTTTAAAGTGTTGACTTTGTGTTCAAAAACAAAATTGAAATGTGGGAGCGAGAAAATAAATGATCCTATGTTCCTTGACTGTGGCCCAACCTCAAGTTTAGGACAAATCATATGCATCTTTAGGACGTCCTTTTCCATATGAATTCATTGATTGATTCTTGAGCTTTTATATCACAAACATGCTAGTAGATGCTGAATATACTAGAAGAAATAGAGATACAGCCCAGTGTTAGTTTTCTAATGCTGCTGTCACAGTTACCACAAACTTTGTGGCTCAAAACGACAGAGATTTATTATCTTACAGACCTTGAGGGCAGAATTCTGGAACAGGTCTCACTGAGCTCGAGTCAAGGTGTCAGCAGGACTGCACTCCTTGTGGAAGCTCTAGAGAGAAGCCCTTTCCTTGCCTCTTCCAGCTTCTAGAGGCGTCATCCAGATCCGTCGCTCCACATTCAAGGCCAGCAAGCCAAGTCTTTCTCACATTGCTCCGCTCAGACACTGGCTCTTCTACCCTCCCTCTTTATTTTTAAGAACCCCTGTGGTTATGCTGGGCCCACCCAGGATAATTTCTCAATTTGAAAGTCAGCAGATCGGCAACCTTAATTCCACCTGCCACTTTAATTCCTCTTTGCCATGTAACCTACCATATTCGCAGGTCCTGGGGATTAGGGTGTGGACATCTTGGGAGGGGGGCGTTCTTCTGTCTCTCACAAGTCCTTATATTGAGGGAAGTCAAGTGTGACTTTCCTGATGCAGACACGCAAACATTCTCTTAATCCTTAAGTGTTGGTGACCCCTTGAGAGCCCTTTCACCTCTCCACGCATTCACTCACCCATGGATGGTTTCAGCCACTCCTTCCCTGTGGGTGTCTCCTAATCCTATATAGATTTTTCCCCTGAACATAGCATCACAGATCCAATTGCCTCAAATGTGTACCACCTGTATCGTGAACACACTGAGAGCCTTTTCCTCCTAAGCCTGTTTCTCCTATATTCTTTTAGCCATCACCACCGCCAGGCAAGTTGTGGAAACCTGAGGGTCAGCCTCAATTCCTCCTTTCTCATTGCCCCATCCTAAACAAATCACTAACCCCAAAGTCTTATCTTTACTACTTCTCAGATTAGCTTATTTTCTTTCTTTCTTTCTTTGGCTGGGCAGTGGGGCTTTCGAGATCTTAGTTCCCCGACCAGGGATGGAACCTGGGCCACTGCAGTGAAAGCGCTGAGTCCTTACCACTGGACCACCAGGGAATTCTCATCAAATTAGCTGATTCTCCACAGCCATCACACGCAATGTGCAGAGGGCAACGCCAATCTCCTTGGCATCCCTCCCAAGCACTATGCAGTTTTACGCCCCTGTGCCTTCGCTAGGGTAGTCTGTTGTGTGAGGAATGCTTTTCCCCTCTTGGCCTGACTAGCACTGAATCATCCCTCAGACTGGGTTAGGTTTCTCCCTCAGAGCTCCCCCAAATTCCCTATGACTATACCATTGCAAATATCTCCTTGTCCTATAGAGACTTCATGGTTTATTCTCCCTTACAAACTATGAGACACCCGTCAAGAACAGGAACTGACTCAGTCATCACTGTTTCCTATACCCCAGCACAAGGTTGGGGCATAATAGGCCCTCAACTAACATCTGTTCTAAAAATATTAAATAGATCAATAACTGATACCTGGGAGTCTTATAGGAACTTAGAATTCTTTTGTATTTAGATGCTGCAAGGATTTAGCATTTCAAAACACATAAAGCATTTTGAGCTCACTGGTAATAGTAGAAAAATTTAAGCTGTTAGTAATAATAAATACTAATAAGTTTGTCCTGTGGGACAAGTAAATTTTGCTAGCAATAGTCTGACTATTCATATCTTAATTACACCACTCCACAACTGATTTTAAACTCACTTGTTTGATGACATTGGTCTTTATTTGGTCTGCGAGCAGCAGATCCACAAGCTTTGGTCTGTAGGACAGGGCAGAGATTGGAGGCATTTCTGAGAGAATGTGCACTGTATTTCCACCGTACCCTCCTCTTAGCTTGATCCTAGAGGGTGGGCTGGCAAAGAGAAGGCAGGCAGGGCAGTGGTCAGGAGAACGTCATCCGTACTCATCCAGGGATATTAGAGTTAATGAAATTCTGAATAAGAAGAAATGATACTGAAACCAGTTTATCAAGACATACAGGAAAGCATCTAGACTATAAATGTGACTAAGAACCAGAACAAGCCGCCTCAGGAACTTGTCAGTTTTTCAAGCCTAGAACCCATAAATATGGACTACTGGGCAGGTATATTGGACACATTCATCTGTCTTCTCTAATTCATTCGCCATCCTAGAGTCAAAGGATTAGGCACAAAGACTTGGTAACAGACGAGAGTTTTGTCAGGACAGAACACTTCTTGAATTTATCTAGACAGGGAGTATTTTTTTTTATCCATTCAACATTTTTTTTTAACATCTTCATTGGAGTATAATTGCTTTACAATGGCGTGTTACTTTCTGCTGTATAACAAAGTGAATCAGCTATACATATACATACGTCCCCATAGCCCCTCCCTCTTGCGTCTCCCTCCCAGCCTTCCTATCCCACCCCTCTAGGTGGTCACAAAGCACCGAGCTGATCTCCCTGTGCTATGCGGCTGCTTCCCACTAGCTAGCTATGTTGCATTTGGTAGTGTATATATGTCCATGGCACTCTCTCACTTAGCGACAGGCAGTATTTTTTTACACTTTAAAGCTCTAACCTTGTCTCCGTGCAGGAGCAAAGCACTACCTCCATTCAATTAACACTCGTATGTAGCACTGAATAGAATGATGCCTGAAGAGTAGACGAGAGACATAAAGTGAATTATATCAGAACATGGATTAATCTCCAAGTACATATCTTTGTTTTCCTCTCCTGGAAATGAAATGGCTGGCCTGCCCACTAGTGAGATCAATCTGTTTTGGAACAGATTGATCATTGAGGTTCAGCATGCCAGCCGCATTTAAAATTCTGATATGCCCCCTGGAAACGCGATAAAGGATCAGCCCACTTCATCCGTTCTCAAACTTGTCCTCTATCACCCGAGGAGTCTCTGAAGAATCCCATTTCCTTTCTCCATGTTTGGTATCACATAAGCGAATACTTTATTTTTCTCAAGAATTTTTTCTGCCTCCATTGAATTCAGCTCTGTTTTAGAATGTTAAGTATTTTTTATACTCATGGAAGATCACGTGGTGAACACATTAGCTTTCCAGTATCATTAATCAGATTCAGATTATTGTTAAATAGACAAAATTTAGATGTACTAGCTAAACTAAGCTGTGAAATAGTTACTAAATAAAATACTATTTATTTTAGAAAAATAGATGACTATATAAATTAGTAAATACATAATTAATACATTTCTAAATAGACAACATTAAAATGTACTACATAAGTAGAAAAATTTCCAAGAATCGCATATTATGCGATTTCTTATTATATTATATATATATTATTCTTATCATATTATGCATTTCTTAAAGCAGTCAAGTGATATAACTAATGAATTCCCTCTCCTATGTAAACCAGATTAACAAATGTGAAATCCTTAGAATGGTATCTAGCTGTGCATTATATAACTAGTTCCTACTAGTATTGTTATCATTTTTATTATCTTCTTAAGGTAAGCATAGGAAATTTCCAGTGAAAATCTATTAGAAAAACATCTTTTGATGAATACAATAGGAGGGTTTTTTGTTTTTTTTTTAAGAATTCCAGGCAAAATACAAATGGCCAAACAGATTGGCTATTTGCAAATTTATCACACATAATATTAACTATGATTTATTGAACATTTTCTATTGCCAAGCTTTTAGCTCTTTTGCTAAATCATTTCACTCATTTAATCCCCATAGCAACTTAAATAAGGGAGGTTTATTAGCCTCATTTTACAGAAAGGTAATATAAGGCTTAGAGACAGAGAGTAATATATATGCACAATAGTCAGATTAGTTTATAAAGTCAAGACCCTCCCATTCAAGGCCCATGTTTTCAACCAGTACTCCTTCCATATCCTCACGGTTTATGTGAACTTACTCTAAAGAAGATTTATAAATGTAGCTGTAAGTGGTTGATCTGGTCATAAATTTAAATTCAGAAAATATTGATTGAGCATTTACCTTGTCATATCAATAAAATTGATTCTCTCCCTCAATTCCAACCAATCTACCTATTGTACTGGGATAGACATTGTCAAGGACGTGAAGGAATCTAAGATTGAACCACCTAGGGAAATGTGGAGTCGGTGAAATTTTCTTTGAGTCTTTGTTCTCCGTAAGAGTTATTAATTCCCTTTTTATATGATATCTCTGATTTTTTTCTCATTCTTATAACCAAAGCCCCTACAGTCATGCATGTCCTCAGGTCACCTTACATTGTGATATAAATGCTTCAGTGACACCTTGTTCTGTAATATTTAGATAATTATGAGAACTCATGGGTCAGACTGCACTCAACATGTAAGAAATCTAATTGCAAGGGCCTTTATGAGTTTGTTAACGTTTTCTGAGAATGGCCAGACCTCTGCTTGAAAACAGTTACTTGAGAAATAGCACTATACTCAAATGAGGATTGTGGCCATGACTCAGGATGCCGGCTGTCCCGGGAAACAGAAAGAGTCAGCCTTTCAAGGTAAGGCACTAACTGAGCAAATTAGTAAGAACTCACTGCTAACCTGACATTGAGCACGTGGGTAGTCACTGTTTTAACCAACTGGGGATTGACTAAAAGAGATGTGCTTCGAGCTGAGCTGAAAAATATACTACAATTGAGATTACTCATTTTTATTTTATTTTGTCTACTGCATTATGTTCAGTTCTCAGACGTACATTTTATGAAGGGTATAGGCAAACAAAGATGTGCCCAAAGGTAGATGGCAGGGATCTGTGAATCATGTCGCAAAGAACATGACAGATCTCCCTGGGGTTGTGTAGCCTAAGGAAGAGAAGAACAGATAAAACACATCAACTGTGTCCAAATATTTGAAGAATGTTTCATTTAGTTTTGAGTAACCCTAAGAAACAAATCAAGGTATAGGGAATAGAGAGGAGTGTAACAAATGTTGCCAGCAATTGAGCTGTCCAAGGAAAATGGTAGTGAGTTCACTATCATTGAAAACTATGAAATCTTTGTCCTATCACTAATTTTCTACAAATTACTTATTACTACCTAATCTGTAAAGTGAGGATCATGGCATTTATTAACTCACACACATTAATGATTGATTGGATAAAGTACAAATTAGGGGAAGATGCTGCATTAATTCAGCTGGCATAACACTTTTCTCCACTTGTAGTTTCACTAAAATGATGACGGGTCAATCGCCAATAGAACTTTGTCCCCTTATGAGTGTAACAGCTATTTTGAAACACCACAAATAGTCAGTTAATGAGAATCAAATCATCCACCTGGCTCTCGAGGCCCCTGGGCATGTCATCCTTTTCTCCCCTCTGTATCCTTGAGAACGGGCTCATTAGGCTCAATGCCACGGTCAATACAGGTTATAATTGGTGTCTGGCTAGCCTCAGAATGAACATTTTCAGAATAACACTTTATATTTTCAAAATTAGAATATAAAAATCCACACTTGATAATGACAAAACTCAGTAGAACCTGAAATATTTGACTAAACAGTTGAGAGTCAGAAATCTTGTTGATCACTTTCCATTTGTAGCTTAGGTATGTGTGATGGAATGAGTTTGTAATTAGCCTGGTCAGTCTCTTAGTGGAAGTGGGTTTATCTCAGATGACACATCTAACTTGGGTGTCTTGCGTGGTGGATGATAACTACCTCTATGTCCTTAATTTGGGGACAGTGAACCTCAGATATGGAAGTAGAATCTTTAGATCTTGAATCTCCAAAACTATGTCCTTTGTATTTGAATGTAACAAAGAGTTTTCCAATTTGGTTGAACTGCAGGTGTCAAGAATTGGTGTTAACATGGACGACAGTGAGGTCTGAGTGTCTATGGAAGCTCTTGTCCATTTGAAGACTTTTGGGCTCTGCCTTTATTCAAGCCCCTCCTGGATCACCACACAGCCTTCTCACCTGCCTCCTTGTTCCTGTCCATACCAGTTTCAGTCCCACTACAAAAGTGACTATGCTACATCACAAAAATCTAACCATGTTATTTTCCACCTTTTTTAAAAAAATTTATTTATTTAATTTATTTCTTTTTTTTTGGCTGCGTTGGGTCTTCGTTGCTGTGCACGGACTTTCTCTAGTTGCAGCGAGTGGGAGCTACTGTTCATTGTGGTGCGTGGGCTTCGCACTGTGGTGGCTTCTCTTATTGCAGAGCATGGGCTCTAGGGGCATGGGCTTCAGTATTTGTGGCACGTGGGCTCAGTAGTTGTGGCGCAGGGGCTTAATCGCTCCGCGGACTGTGGGATCTTCCTGGACCAAGGTTTAGAACCCGTGTCCCCTGCATTGGCAGGCGGATTCTTAACCACTGCGCCACCAAGGATGTCCCGTTCCACCTTTAAATTAACATCTCGTCAGGGCTTTCTGGCTGAAGTCCTAATTCCTAAGCATGGCGTTAGCCCTTCATGATCTAGTCCTTTCTTATCCCTCCAGTTTCACTTCTCACCGCCCCATATGTCGTGTCTCCATACACCCAGCTCACCATTCACTAGACCTGCCATGTATCTCTGGTTTTGTACCTGTTGTTTCCTCTGCCTGAAACTCCATTCCCATCCTTCCTCCACCTCAGCAGACCAATTCCTAATCACTCTGCAGAACATACTCTGCTCTTCTCATCTAGAAGATGCCTTCTTTACTTTAAATGCTTAGCTATGTACCTCACCATGTATCTGTACACTTTCTCTTTCCTCTTTTCGAAGAAGAGCTTTTTAGAGATAAAACTCACATACCAAAAAAATTCACGCACTTACAATGTAAAATTTAATGGATTCTACTATACTCACAGAGTTGGGCAACTATCACCATGATCTAGTTTTGGAACATTTTCATCAGCCCAAAGAAAACCCCATACCCACTAACCATTACTCCTCTTCCCCTACCCCTCCCAGCCCTAGGCAACTGTTCTTATTTGCCTATACTGAACATTTCATAAAAATGGAATCACAAAGTACATGGTCATTGGTGACTGGCTTCTTTCACTTAGCATAATCTTTCCAGGGTTTATCCAAGTTGTACCATGTATCAGTACTTCATTCCTTTTTATGGACAAATACGGTTCCATTGTTTGGATATACTGCATTTTGTTAACCCCTTCAACAGTTGATAGAAATTTATATTTATAATTTGATGAAGTATATTTATACAAAACATATAAAGGATAATAATTAATGAACAGACATCAAAAGCATTACCATTACATTTGAGGACAGAACAAGACAGTCTACTTGCACATCTAGTTCTTAACTTAGTTCTTAGGTGCGGCCAACGTACCAAGCCTTAAAAAAGAAAAAAAATGGGGGCAAAAAGAAAAAAAAATGAGTCTCATTATTATCTAGAATAACCTAGAAACCTATTAAAACCATTACAAAATTTTACTGTTTGTTGTATTTAAGATAAACCAATAACTTTCCTTACATCAATAACAGTCAATATGAAAATGTGGTAAAAATCTATTTTCTAATGGTAAAAACAAAATAAAACCATAAGATGCCTAGGAAAAACTTATGAAGAAACATATAAGATCTTTATGAAAAACCATATAAAGATTTATGTAAAAACTAATATATAATCTAAAATATACATAATTTTTGTTCAATTTTGTAATGTATAAACATTTTTCAAATTAGTCTTATTTAACTACCATCGAAATCTGCAAAGGATTTTCTTAATAGAATTTTATATGCTTGATTTAAAGTTATCTGAAGAGAAAAATCTATGAATATTGGAAAGAATATTTTGAAATACTAAAAATAAGAACATACTTCAAATTATGTTAATTTAAAATGTTTGGACTATCTTAATAGATCATAAATCAATGGAAGACAGTAGAAAGCGAAGAAACAGATTCATGTAAATGTGCATGTGACTATTTGATAAATTTGCTATTTTAAATTGGTAAAGAAAAAGTAAACTACTCAAAAAAATTAGTAATAACTAATTTGGGGGAAATTAGGGGAAAAATTAATTTAGATATTTATGTCATACCAGACTCAAAAATTAAGCCCAGATAAATTAATGAGTTAATATAAAATATAAGATGATTTTAAAAAACCATTTAGGAGCAGGACAAATTTCTCAAATAAGACAAAAAGTATCCCCCAGTTTGGAAATGACTGATAGTTCTGCCTATATCTCAAAAGATATCATGAACAAAATTTAAAGCCAATGAACTAGAAGAATACATTTCATATATATGTGTGTGTGTATAGTAATTTACAAAAGGAAAAGAAAAATGTCCCATAAACATGAAAATACCAGCAACGTCACTATCAATCTCAAATGCAATTTAAAATATGAGATGGTATTTTTCGCCACTAGATTGACAACATTTAAAAGGTTAATAATATCCAGTGTTGGCGAGGAAATGGGAAAAGAAAGATACTCTAATATACAATTGATAAGAGCATAAATTAGTATAGCCTTTTGGTTGTGTCTTCCAAAACCAGAATGAATATGTTCAGCAGAAAAATATGTGTGTGTATATAAGATATATGTCCAAAGATGGTGGCGTGTTTTAACAGTAAATATTGGGATGGTAAATTTCTATCAGTAAGAATTGAAAATATTTCTTATGATACACCCATTCATTCATACCAGAGAATATTTGTGATTAAAGAGCATGAGACAGAGGTTTGTTTCTGACATGGGATGATTTCCAGGGTATAAATATTAAAGAAAAGACAGAAGCTACAGAAAGTCAGTGTAGGGTGAACCACATAGCTAGGAAGAGAAAACAGAGACACACAAGTCAAGGGTGTGTATGTATTTAATGTAAATTAAAGAATCCATTGACAGTTTGCACATCCCAGTTGTGCCTTAGGAGAGGTTGAGGATGGAATGGGATGCCAAAGGAAGACTTGCCTTTTCTAGTTTTAATAGTTCTCTGTTATTTGAATCTTTCCGATGAGATGCATTCACTTCCAGGACTAAAAATAAATAAGGTAGCAGAGCAATCATACCCTTTCCCAGGTAAGACGTAGTCAATATTCTGGAGTCTTCTAGGGGAAAATGGGCAAAGCAAAGTTTTTAAGCACTGGTGAACAAGAAAGAGGTAGGTAGTGGCAGAGCTTTCAGGTGGGAATATATTAAATAAGGTTTAGCAAAAGCCAAACTCTTAGCTGCTTTTCACTGTGCTCTACCATATAGCTTTTTGATTCGGCATGCATAGATTATAACTAATAACGTCAAGCATAAGAAACCATACTCAGTATATATGTCAACCCTCCGTAAGTAAGGCCAGCCAGTTAATTGGAACTGTCCTTCGCGAAATGAGAATCAAAACAAACACTCCCAATTATGGGTCCCTAAAATGGATGTGACGATTTGTTTTTTTATTGGCTCCCAGTAACCAGCATCCTCAAGCCTGTAGAGTAGAATGTCAAAGAAAATGTATGCTTATGTTTAGTCCAGCACATTCTTGACCAAGACAAGCTAAGTGTTCTCTCGGTGGTCCTAATTTTAAGGACAAAGATTAATTTGATATACAAGAAAGAAGATATACTTCAGCTTGAAAAGGAGAAAATGGAATTCATTTTAGCTAAGGAAGAAAGTACAGGCTGAACCCTGGTCTTGTAACTCATATAAGGCAAGTCTCTCTCCTCAAGTGTTTTCTCATAAATTAGAAAGGAACACAATGTTTTTCATTAAATGCTTCAAAAAGAAAAATCATTTTCCTTAAACCAGTGCTCGGACACTCTTGAAAAATAGTCTGGAGATTAGGAACAAAGGAAGGGTGATTAAAATCCTTTCAAATCTAAGTCCAAACTGGAGTGAGAGAATGTTATCACTGAGCTTTTTGAAGCTTTAAGTAAGTTACAGTCTTTTTGTCCAGTTCTCCCATTAGTTGAGGAAACTAAGGATTTGATAGTTAAAATGACTTGGCATGGCCACCTGGCTGACCTGTGGTCAACACTCATAGGATATTATATATTTGAAGCAGTTATCTATATGTGTATATATCTAATTGGTTTTTGAGCATTGCTATTATTGCAACTCAAGAAAAGGACCAGAATTTTTGGTGAATTTAGGCATTATTTTATTATTCATTAGCAAGCATTCACTACATGACAGGCACTCCGATATACACTGGGATATAAAACAAAAAATGAAGGAAACCGTCTCTGAGTGCAGTGGCATCAGACTCCATCAGAGCTGTCACAAAGGGATGACTAGAAGAACTGTCCAGGGGTTGTGTAACTGTGTCCGATGAGGACACATCCCCCAGTCCTTTACCCTCTGTCCATCAAAATAAAATGCCTCAATGGGAAGTCTGCTGTCCTACTTTGCACAAGCATTAGGAAGACTGTCCTAGTCTGTGCCTGAGAGAGGGTATCCTTTGTATATACAGCAGTATGTCAAATAAATATGGCGGTTTCTCCTTTTCCTAATAACTACTTACCGTATTTTCCAAAGGTACTGCAAAAAACAGACATGGGAATTAAAATACAATTGAATTTTTCTGGATATTACTTTTGTCTTCAGTTCTAGTAAAAGAATCTCTTAATTTTTTTGTAACCATAGCAAAATAGGGATCTAAGGATTTAGTTATTCCTGAGCTAAGACATAGGGTATGCTCTCAGTTGTCTGTCCTATTGCAGAGGAATATGTTGTCAGTGATCTTTCAGTATTATTTTTCCATTTTAAGTGATGTTCATAATCAAATTCTTCCTTCAGTCTCTGAAAGTTCTCGAGAGATAACTGAATCCCATTTTAAGCTCTTCCACCCTCTCAGAGACTGAACACAAACTCCCTTGTTCAGAAAACAGCTATATTACCCTCTCTCAGCTTATTTCCAGCCCTCAGAGATCCATCTCCACTGCTCTTCACGACCAGGTGGGGCTCCTCACGTAGCTCATGGAATCCCCTTTCTCCTGCAGCAAGTGTCTGCTGGGCACTGAGCCATGTGCCAGAACTGTACGGACACAGAGTAGGTGAAACAGACTCAGTCCCTGCCCAGGGCAGCTCAAGGTTGAAGTCTTAGGGTTCCCCTACTGCTTTCAAATCTCTGCCTAGAGAAGGACATAAGGAAGCCTGGGTTTCCTTAGCTGTGCGGGTTTCAAAGGGACTCATAATTCTAAGCAAGCTCTGTTCTCTGCAGGGCTTCTCCCACCTTGCCCTGTACTCGTGGCCCTCACATGCTTTATATATATGTAGGAAAGAATATTTATGGACATGATGTAGTGGGCTCCTTTGTATTGGACTTACCAGATTTCAGAATCACGAGGAATAAATTTCTGTTGTCTACAAGCACCCAGTCCACGCTGTTCTGCTATAGTTTCCTGAACATTCTCCCTGGCATTCTCCCTGTGTGAATGTCTGTCTTTATGTCCAAAATTCTCCTTTTTATAAGGACACCAGTCTTATGGGATTAGGGCCCACCCTAATGGCTTCCTCTCAACTAATCACATCTGCAATGACCCTATTTCCAAATAAGGTCACCTGCTGAGGTACTAGAGTTAGGACTTCAAAATATGAATTTTTAGGGGCTACAATTCAACCCATAATACTCTCTATATTTTTAGGAACTTCTCTTATTTTCCTTCAACTGTATACCATTTTCTCAATTCTTCAAATAAACTATACATCTCATGCGACCCTCTGTTTCCATGTGCTTATTCCATGTGCCGTCTCCCAGCATAAATGTATGGAAATCCCTTATTCTGCACGGAAGACCCACCTCAGTATCACTTTCCCCAGTTTTCCAGAAATACCTGATCCTGCCTTATTCTGGGATACCATTGTGCCATTCTTTTATTATTGGATTTTTCAAACTTTATTTATTGACATTTTATTTATTAGCTGATCGGGGACATCCTTTGAGTCAAGCACAATATCTGTTTTATATTAAGTGGTCAGTGTGTGTGTGTATGTGTGTGTGTGTGTGTGTGTGTGTGTGTGTGTGTAGTGAATAAATAAATCATAACTTACTGAATGATTATTGATATTTTGCATAAGAATATCTTTGTTGCCCTGCAGAACATTTTTGTATATGTGATCTTCAAAAAGAGACTCTTTGGTATCTAGAGATATTAAAAAACTGGCCAAGGACTGGGCAAGCTATGCAGAAAATTCTGGAAAACTCCCCATGAGTTGTTGGGAGGAACTTTTATGGTCTAAGGGAGAAAAATAATTGCAAGTAAGTTTTTAACAGAAAAAAAAAAATTGAGGACCATAATGTACCAAAGTTTAAACTGTTGGGAAAATGCATTATCATTTTCTTGGTGGCTTACGGAATAACAACTCAGGAATCACTTTAATAGTTTATGGAAATTCAATAGCTTTGTCCCTACCTTAAACACTTCCATAGTTATATCCACCGCTAAAGTACTGCTTTCTTGTCCAGACAGAATTAAATATAACTTTACCTCTTAAAATTATAATACAGCACTATAAATTCAAGAACTGCTTTATCATTGCTCATACTTCTGTTTTTCTGTTAGCTACAGCATGCAGAGTTCCTACAGTTTTAGGGCTAGATATTCAACTGAAACTCAGTACAAATTCAGTTGTCCTCTCACTGATAACCACACGCCCAAGAATGACCCCTGGAAGACTGCTGTGATAGTCACTACTGAACCCCAGGCACCAGGGTGACAAACGATGGCACAACAAAATGGGACTGCTCATAATAAGAAAAATGACATCAACAACTCCTTCCCTCCAAGTACTTCTGCACTGAACCTGCCATAATTCAAAACTATGTTTTTGGACCATAGCTAAGTCTGAAGTTCAGCAAATATGTTGAGGTTTTGCTAGTGGCCATAATCATTGATGTGGAATCCCACTACAGTCGGTGGCCACTCCCATTTTTAGCTCATCGTTTTGTTCAACTGTATCCTGTAGCTCAGGTTAAAAAATTTGAAGTCATTCTTGGGTCCTTTTTCCCCCTCATCACCGCATCCAGTCTTTCAGGAATCTTTCGTGAAACCCTACTGATTCTACTTTCAAAATACATATGGAATCCAATCACTCCTTATGATCTCCAGAGCTACCACTCCAGCACCAGCCACTACCATCTCAGGCTTGGATTAATGTAAATGTCTTCCACTGTTTCCCTTTTACGTTTACTTCTCAACAGAGCAGCCAGAGTATGTATCTTAAAATGTGAATCAGATCAAGTCCCTCCTCTGCTCAGAACCCTCCAATGTCTTCTCTCCGTTCCATTCAGAGTTAAGCCAAAATCCTCCCAATGACCTACACATAGTGGGGCATCCTTCTGCCTTACGTTCTCGGAGGCTTCTCCTGCCTTCCAGTGCTCGTCTTCCAAGTTGTTTCCTTGTCTTCCCTCACCCCATCCAAGGATATATTTAAATATCATCTTGGGAATGAAGCCAACCCTGACCACATTATTAAATTACAAGCAGTCCCTCCCCGCTGTATTCTTGGTCCCCTTGCACTGATCCACTTCCCTATTCTTGTAGCACTTATTACTTTCTAACCTATGAGATAATTTCCACACTTATTTAGCCAATTCTTTATTGTCTATCTTTCTCTGCTAACACAGAAACTCTCTCAGGGCAGGAATCTTTGTCTGTTTTGTTCACTGATGTATACTAAGCACCTAGAGCAATGCCTGGTTCAATAAATTTTTATTGAATGAAGGAATAGATGTGTAAACTAATATGTTTTGACTGAATTTCATCTCGAATTCTAGATTAATTGAGTCCAGCCATCTCAGTGGGCTGAAGCCATGCACTGACCCTTCCCTTCTGACCTTGTACTCCAACCTGCCCCACCTGGGGATGGCTCTCTTGATCTTAGCAAGGAACAGATGGTAATCACTAATTTTTTTTTAGGCATGCGCTATGTTCTAGGCCTTGTGCTAAGCTCTTTGACTACATCATTTCATTGAATCCCTATGACATCTCAGCAAAGTAGGTAGGACTCAGATCTGTAGGACAACTATAAAAAGTGTACATACTCACAATGGGAATACCTCAAGAAGAAAAGAGAAAAAAAAACAGAAGTAATATTTGAAGCAATAATGACTGAGAATTTTCCAAAATTAATGTCAGACACCAAACCACAGAGCAAGGAAACTAAGAGAACACCAAGCAGGATAAATGCAGCTAAAACTACACCCAAGGATATCACTTTCAAACGGCAGAAAATCAAAGATAAAGAACAAAATCTTGAAAGAAGCCAGAGGAACAAAACACCTTGCATAAAGAGGAACAAAGATAAAAATTACCAACAACTTCTGAGAAACCATGCAAGCAAGAAGAGAGTGAGTGAAATATATAAAGTGTTGAGAAAAAAATCCCCACCAACCTAGAATTCTGTACTTTTGAAATTATCCTTCAAAAGTGAAGAAAAAAATAAAGATTTTTCAGACAAACAAACATTGAAGAAATTTATAGCCAGTAGATCTACCTTGCAAGAAATGTTCTAAAAATTCTTTAGAGAGAAGGAAAATGAAGTAGGTCAGAAATTCAGATCTACTTAAAGAAAGGAAGAGTCAAGGAATAAGTCAAGGTAAACAAAACCTTTTATTTTTCCTATTCTTAACTGACCTAACTGATAACAGTTTGTTCAAAATAACAACACCAACAATGTATTTGATTATATATGCTATGTGTGTATATACATATATACTTATGAATGCTTATATATAAGTGAAATGAATGACTGCAATGATACAAGGGAAAAGAGGGAGATTAAAATTACTTTGTTACTATAAGGTATTCACACTACTTATGAAGCAGTATAGTGTTATTTGAAAGTGGACCCGGAGTAGTTGTAAATGTATATTGCAAACTACTCTAGGGCAACCTCTAGAAACGTAAAATTAAAAAGTAGTGTTCGAACTACTGGGAAAATGTAGACATTAACAGAGTTAGTTGCAAAAAATGTTAGTAGGTACAAAGATCTGGAATTTCTTCCTCAATTTAAGCTGCTAAAGGAGAACCTGCTTTTTTCCCCATAACAGTTGTTTTCTGAACGCTGGCAATAGAATCCTGTAGAAAACAGGGTAAGGATATTCATTTAAAAGGAAACAATCATTTAAAATTACATACAGCGTATATTTCTTTTTTTAAAAATTAATTTATTTATGTGGTTGCACTGGGTCTTAGTTGTGACAGGCGGGCTCCTTAGTTGCAGCACATAGGCTCCCTTGTTGCAGCACACGGGATCAGTTGCTCCGCGGCATGTGGGATCTTCCCGGACCAGAGATCGAACGCATGTCCCCTGCATTGGCAGGCGGATTCTTTATCCACTGCTCCACCAGGGAAGTCCTACAGTGTATATTTCTAAAATAAGAACTAACTGAGCATAAGACCCATCTGTCTTAACCACGGCAGGTGAGACAGGCCAGGTGCAGCACACAGAATCCTGAGCAGTACATCCTGCTGATGGTGGGGTCTTTAACGATGACAATATCTCCCAACACAAAACAGTCTCTGTACTAAGTTGAATAGTATCCCCTCAAAAACCACACCTACCCAGAACCTGTGAATGCAACCTTCTTTGGAAACAGGGTCTTGACAGGTGTAATCAGGTTAAGATGAGGTCATACTGGAATAATGTGGCTCTAAATCAACTATGACTGATCTCCCTATAAAAAGAGGGAAATTTGGACGCAGACACACACAGAGAGGAGGATGCCATGTGAAGTCAAAGGCAGAGACTGGAGTGATGCATCTATAACCCAGGGAAGGCCAAGGATTGCCAGAAACCACCAGGAGCTAGGAGAGAGTTTGGAACAGGTTCTCCCAGAAAAGCCTCCAGAAGGAACCAGCCATGCCTTGTTTTCAGACTTCTGGCCTCCACAGCTGTGAGACAGTAAATTTCTTAAGCCACCCAGTTTGTGGCACTTTGTTATAGCAGTCGAAGAAAACGAATAATAAAATCTCTAACTTGAGTTTTATAAAAACATTCAAACCTGCCTGCTGAATTTTCCTTCTAGTTCCCTTCGACTAAAATTGGAAGAACTCCTGGCAAAATGTGCCCACACGTGGTCATTCTTGGGGTGTGCATTAACCTTCAACCCTACTCTCCCCTCTCCACCAGTTAGCCTTGGCGGGTGTGTGTGTGTGTGTGTGTGTGTGTGTGTGTGTGTGGGTGGGTGCACGCGACGCACTGAGGCTCTCGTCCATCTCAGGGAGGGGAGGTTAAAGCGTACTGGAATTAAACTTGGACAAAGGAAGCTCCCTCGTAATTGAGTTACAGAAAATAAACTTTTATTATGTTGAAGCCACCTCTTTCCTAACATCTGAGAGACACTAGTTGTTTGTTTGCTTTTGTTTTCTCTTAACTGAACCAATTACCAAATCATGATCCCACCAGCACAGGAGATCTAAATGCAATGACACTCTCATTGCTGATTATAACGTTAAAGAGCTAAAGCGTTTAAAACCCAGAGGTTGCAGACACTGCAGAGCAGGCAGGTCTCGGTAGAAGCGCAGGGCTTGTGCTCTAACTGCCCGGGAGGAGCCTGAAGGAGAGCCGGTCCATGAGGACACAGCTCAGGAATCCTCTGCTCCCACGTGAGAGAAAGGGCTCCAGCATTGTTTGGTCAGAAGAAATGTTTTCAAGGAAACGTTGGAAAGAGCTATTTATGAATCAGGATGCAGTTTCAAAACAATGAAAACCGTTTGTTTCATATTTTCTTCAGCCTGAAAATATGTGACGCTGAAGCTGGAAGAACTGGAAAAACTCCCCAAAGTCTAATTCACAAGCATCCTGCAGACCTTGGGAGAGCTGTGCTTGTTAAACGGTGCTTCTGGAGAAACAAGAAAAGAAAAGACGTGTACATGTACACTTAGAAGCTAGAATTATTACTCCGTTAGTATTATTTATGTAACCTCACCCCAAGGAGAAATCTCAACTAAGGATGGACGATACGTTTTTCTTTGGGTATTTTTAAAACAACTTCATGTGGGAAAGAGGAAACAGGGAGTGACACTTTTGAGTACTTTCCATCATTATTTTTAGATATTTCAAATCTGTTGTGCAATAAGGACAAAGAAGGAAGGGAGGGCGGCAAGGGGGAGGGATGGTGGGAGGGAGGGAGGGGAAAAACAAATTTGCAATAAGTACAAAGTACCAGAAACAAAACATTGTTAGAATATGAAGCCCGCATCAGAAACAGTTGGGCTTCTTCTATAAAACCAGAAAGACAAAGCTGCTTGCTGTTTTGATTACCGAAAGCAAGATTGGCTCTGCGGAGAAAATGAACACGTTTTGTCATGGCCACATTTCTTAAAGTAAAAATTTCAAATTATTTTGTCTCTATTGAAAATAAATGCAGCAATGTTGATCAATGAGATTTAAAAAAAGGAATTCAGCAAATTAAACAAAAATATCCTGTAAAGACTAATTAGGTAAGTTACAAAAGTAGCAGCAAGAAATGTAAGAGATTAAGATTTGGGGGCTTTGTCGTTCTCTGATTCGTGAGGTTATGTGCGTGGGATTGTGATTCATACAAGTATGTATGAATCACAAAAAGTTGCTGGGGGCTCACAGACCCGTTTATTCAAGCTCAGAAGAACCGTGCTGGGGCATCTGCATGAGGAAACTGGAGGAAAATCTCCCAGTCACAGGGCGAGAGGCGCTGACAGATCCCTGAAGGTATCATTTTACGTGAAAATGCAGTCAGAGAGAGCGTTAGAACCCAAAGAGGACGAAGATGGACAGTGTGACTCCCTACTTGGTACCTGTTTCCCAAAGGCTGCCCTGTCCCTTGAGGACCAGCAGTGCAAAGAGGTGGGACAGAAAGCACAGGAACTATGCGGGAGATCTCAAACATGAGAAACAAAATGTTCTTAACTACTCATGACACGAATAAGCAATATAGTTTATCCACTCCCTTTAGGTGTCTGAAAGACATTCTGTTATTGTTAAATAACCTGACAAACTGTGTGTGTGTGAAATATTTATTGAATGTGAGGTGCAGCGGCCAAAAAAAAAACACCCAAACCCAAAACCGATTCTGATTAGCTCGTTTGCATTGCAGCCTTGTAAGAAATCCAGCGTTAAATGGAAGGCATGACATCCTTTTTCATTCATTTTCTCCATTTAATTTTATTTGATTAAAAGTGTTGAAGCCATCCATTTCTCTAATGTCTATGGTTAGTTTTGAAGGCATATAATAGATACATTTTAAACATAGGTAATGAATTCATTCATATAGAATATATTGGTATTTCTATCAAAGAAAATACAGAGACAATTGCTTTAATTTCATATCTCAACTAAGTGGCAGTTTTCTTATAAAATTCCAATTATTTAACTTTATCATTTGTCTCAGTCAAAATGGCACTTCTCTAAAAGACCTGTTTGCTGGAGCCAGCAGGTTGGGAACCAAAAAAAAAAAAAGAGAGAGAGAAAGAGAGAGAGAGAGAGAGAGAGAAGATGGGAAATTTTCCTTAAAGGTCCAGGATTCCCATGTAAATGCGTTTGGTATAAGTCAGGCTCACCAAAGAAGAAGTAATAGAGTTATTTCCACGAGCTGGAGTAATTCCTAAAAATCTATCTGAAGAATGGGGTCAGTGTGGCCAATTTACTGTAATCTTTAAAAAAGTATCCATTCTAATGCTATGACTTCCATTAATTGAAGCCACCTCTAAGTTCTGAGGTCAGCTGGTGTTTCCTGCCCAAATACCAGTGAGGGCCTCCTCAAAGGTGGCCGACAGGCTGTGTCTATGATTTCATAGCCACTCAACAGGAGAATCAGAAGCCATGGCAGCTAGCTTCTGACATGCTGTTTAATAGCCAGCCACCATCGGGGAAAACTTCAGATGGTGGATTACATGAATTTAGGGCATTCTGGAAACTCTCATCCTCATCTGGACTCTTAGGAATTTTATTTTAAATTCTCCTTTTAAAATAATTCTTCCTTAAAATAGCAACCTACCTGCAATAGAGGCCTCAGCTGGCCTTTAGGTGACGTTCACTCTAGACTCAAGGGTGTCCGGGCGCAGCTGGAGAATGGGTGACGTGAGATCAACCAGCCAACTGGGGCAAGAGCTGACTCTAAGGAAGTGTCAAAGCCAGGAGGTGGGAGTCTGAGGACAGAGGTGATTCTGAGGACGTGGCGGAGATTTGACTCCTACTGACTCCATGGACCGGTGCCTGAGTCTTAAGACAAAGACCAGGTAAAAGCGGAAGGAGCTGTTTCTGCAGAATCTTGTACCAGGTTTGAGACCACCAGGGTCCTGCAACATAGGTGCTGGTGGCAGCCGTGCATCAGGCAGTGGTGTTGGAACAAAGATGGCAGCTTCATGCGCTGTTAGCGGCATTGGAAAGGACACTCAGATAGTGCTCTCAGAGTTCCCAGCCTCGGGCACAGGCGCCCACTGTGTCTCGGCAGCTCCGGACCCCTGTGACATCGACGGTGCCTTCAGAGGGCACCCTGACCCCACAGTCCCTTTGACCTATAGGCATCTATGTCCACAGCAATAGAGGAGGGTGCAGGCAAGCAGCACGTCAAATCCAAGAAGCCCAGGAAGTGGTCACAAGAGGGCAAAGGGAACCAACCACCCTTGGTTTCAGTTCAACTTAACTCTTGCTGCATAACAAACCATCCTAACATTTAGTGGCTGAAACAAAGAACACTTCATTATTTTTAATGTTTCTCTGGGCTGCCTGGGACTCAGCTAGACGGCTCTGGTTTAGTTATTGATTGATGAATAGCAAACCACATACAGCTCAGTGACCTAAGACACACCCATTTCTCTATTTCTCACAATTCTCCGATTGATTCGGGCTCAGGTGGGTAGTGGTTCTGCTTGTATGGCCCCCGCGCCTTCAGTCCGAAACCGGTGGGATGGACAGTACTGGGTGGTTTCACTCGCATGTCTTGGGCTCAGGCAGGGCTGTCGGGATGGCTGAGGCTCTCACCTTCTCCCTGCGAGTCTCAGGGCCTCTCCCTCTTCAAACAGCCCCTCTTAGTGGCCTCCGCACATGGTATCCAGCAACCACAGCTGGCCTTCTTAAGCTGCAGCTCATGGGCCCCCTAAAAGCAAGAACAGAAGTGGCTGGGGCCTCTTAAGGATCAGGTTTGGAACTGGCCCAGCATCACTTCCTCTACGTTCTACGGGTTAAACTAATTCACAGGATCAACTGAGATTCACCGTGGGATAGGAGCTACAAGCGGTGTGAATACCAGCGGGTGTCCATTGGGAATGAATATTACAATGAATATTCATGGGAGACAAATATTGCAACTTTGCAACTATCTTTGCCAGAGTTCCTACAGAGCGGGTAGGGAGTGGAATCAAAGAAACACTAGTTAGTGGCTATTATGCTTCTATCCTCAGCCTGGGGGCCTGGAAAACATAGGTAGGAAAATTGGAGAGAACTCCACAACCTCAAGACAGTGAGTAAACGCCTCTAAACCCAACACACAAGTGGCTCTCAACTGCTTATTTCAGTGTCATTAATTTCTAGAGCAAGAAAGCCAGTGTCTTGAGTTAAAACATTCAAACCTATACCTTTGTTACCTTTACTTACGTCTCCATAACATTCATAATAACAGCTCCCCATAGAACTCAGAATGACCACAGTGTCTGTTTTAGTCTGTTATCCACCTCCGTGATCCCTGAGATCATTCTGGGATCTCAGGAGTTCAACCCCAAATGTCCAGTTTGGACGGGGTATTGGCCAGTGAGCTCAGGGTGAGATTAAGCATTCTACCTCCACCTAATACGCTTCTGGGATATCTGGAATAATTCCAAAGATCTTGCTCTCAAGAGACCTCTACAGACCAGCTAAACATCAGTCCTTCTTCCCACGATTCAGGTCTTTTGCTCTTGGCTCCCGTTCAGAGCTGTCGCATGAGATGAGCTTATAGAGTCAGAAACAGATGGACTGAGCTTGGGGTGAAGGGATGAGAGTGCTGGGAAAATGGTTCTTAACTGTGTTTGTCTTATAGACTCTTGATAATTTGCCACAAGTAATGGACTCTCTCTCTTCCCCAAATGCACAAACATGCATGATAAAATTTCAGAGGTTTCCTATATGGCGCTATAGGATATATAGGCTTATTCATGAACCCTCAAAAGTCCATGGGCTGCACAAAGTTGCTGCTAATGAAATGTCTTCCTCTCCGTTTGCTTGCGTCCCTCTCCCCTCTTATCACGAGGCTCAAATCAGACCTTGAAAATAAACAAAAGACAAGCCTTGTCCAGCTCTTTTTTTCTTGGCATTGGGTCTGAAGTTTGTTAAACCAGAGTCAGATGTGAAAAAAAAAAGTTTCTTTGTTTTTCTATGAGTACCTCAATCCTCCTCCTAAGCCAGGACTTGATATCTTAAACAGATAGAATTTCTTTAGGCAAAATATTTGTTGTCTGAGACCCCCACTACACCCACCTCTCTTTACACCAGTCTGGGTACATAAAGAGTTGCGTGGTGTACAGGCAATGAAAAAACAGCAGGTTCTCAAATCTCCTGTCATAGGGATATCTTCTCTGCACACATTAGAAACTCCTACGCACCTACTGAGAATCCTGCAGTCCATGTCATGCCAGCCTGGCTTCTGATTTGCTAAAGCAACTCTGAAGATCCCCTTCTGACAAAACTTGCCTCTTCAGCAAATGGCCTTCTCTGAACGCAAGCACAAATGTAACTTGACAGAGCTGAGAAATGTGTGCTTATCTTGAAATATTAACCCCTATGCTTCAGAGCGGGTAAGCCCCTGGGGCAACAAGGTTTGCAGGATCTTTTTAAAAAGTAGTTAAATGTTATTTATTCTCTGTCATGTTTCCATAAAGAAAGAGGATGAGGCCCGGTGACACCTCCAATGTCACCATTAGTGGCCTAGAGGGAATAGAAGTTTAATAATAAAAATGATAAGAAAACAAGCTACTATGAGCATCTGTGTGATGCCTGGGAAATTCTGTTGCTACTTTTAAGAACATTCTTTACTTGTTCTTCCCTATTTCCCCAGTGTAGCTCATCAAGGTGAGTCAAATGGCTTCACCTAGACTCTACGGGCCTCATTTGAAAATCTATAAAGTTCAGAAAGCTGCATGTGTGACTTCTCAGGAATGTGGAAAACTGAGCCAAACAGGTCTCTAAAACCATGATACCTACTTATAGCTTTCTCCAAGAATTGGAAAATACCCATGAATACGATAAAAACCATTTTCTATTTAAGACTTTCCTCTTCATTTTTGGGGGGTAAGGGAGGTACGTTTGGTGATGTTGC
The DNA here is from genome assembly GCF_002837175.3 of Physeter macrocephalus. Taxonomy (NCBI): domain Eukaryota; kingdom Metazoa; phylum Chordata; class Mammalia; order Artiodactyla; family Physeteridae; genus Physeter; species Physeter macrocephalus. Next base: position 76,135,863 of record NC_041228.1, read on the forward strand.
CAAATTTTACATACCTGTCAGTATAATATAAGCCATATGTGCAGCGCTTATATTTGAATTTCCATTCCTTTCCCTTATTTCCCTTTCAAATTAGCTCTGAATTATGAATAATGAGGAGGGAAGGATTTCTGTGTTTAAAGTCATAAAAGGAAAGATTTCAATAGTCAATGTACCAAAATGCAGTTGACCTTTTTTCATTTAGAGCAAGATAAAGTGTGGACTGGTTGGCAGCCAGCTCATCTAAAAGGAACATTAAATTATCATGGGAATAAAACATCATAGGAATGAAATGAATATAGTCTTGGTTAATCAGGTTTCCCCTTATACAACCGCAAGATGCAAGTTTGTCTCGGAAACAATACTTGAGTGGGAAAAAAAAAAAAGTACTCCAGTGAATAGGTTTCCAACAGCACCAGAGAGGCCCCAATTGCCCCACCAGCCTCTCTGAGACCAGCCACCTGGCAATCACCTGAAATGGGCCAACACAGAGGCAGCATTCGGAAGCCAAATAGTACCTAGCAAATCACCTATGGTCCCTTAAAATGAGCACCTTGAATAAGCTTTCCAAGAAGTTGTTAGTTCCGAAAAATAACAAAAGAACTGAAGAGAGAAAGAAATACAAAATATTTTGCAGATATGAAAGATCAAAAGATAAATACATATGTATGTTTTGAATAATGCTTTCTAACAATATCCATGTAAACTACTCCTATCCTCCTTGTGTTTGGGTAATACTTTCTAGCTCTAGTGACAGAAAAGCAGACATGAAAGAACATTTCAAATACAATTATAAATAATGTTCAGTTCAATGAGTAAATCACCTATTTTACACATAAAGAAGTATAAACTTTTCTAGTTAATAGAAAATCAATTTCTCCCTTTCCCATTAAAAAAACCTGGACAAAATTGTCAAAAATGATTGCCCTGACAGAGACCTCTCTCTGTTAGTTCATTTATCAATACCTGGGAACATTGAAACCAAGCAGGACCCTGTGGGGCTTCTGTGTAAGGAAGCCTTTCCGTGTCCTCCATTCCTTGTTTGTAGGGAATGGACTCCAGCCTCCATGACATTCCCTGAGTTCCAATGGGTAGATTCAAACCATTGCTAATCAGGGAAGGGAGGGGATGCGGAGACAAGAGAGGAGCAGTCAGGAAACAATAGTGCAGCCTTGGGGCAGGGTCCCGGTCCCCCCCCCTCAAGGGATACACATAACAATACCTTTAAGCTCTTCTACAGAACTAAAACCCCCAACAAATGGAAGATGCTAACTACTTGATGAAACATTCTTCAGAGAAGATCAGGAGACCCCCTGAGACTAGATTAGAGGAGCGCACACCCTGCACACACTAATCTCGTCAGCAATCCCACCCTTGAACTATCGCTATAAAACTCGTCACCAATTCCTACCGGTTCGGGACACACAATTTTGAGAGGCACAAGCCCACTGTGTCCCCCTTTGCCTGGCAAAGCGATAAAGCTATTCTCTTCTACTTCACCCAAAACTCTGTCTCTGAGATTCAGTTCGGCACCGGTGCACAGAGGATGAGCTTTCAGTACCAAGATAAATCCTTCCTGGACATCGTCTCCTGATTCCCCACCGGACTCCATTTGGAAAGCACCTCCTGGAATCTAGACAGTTTCTGTCTAGTAATAAAACCTAAGATAAATGGCACACTTTGAGCTTAGTAAAATAAAATTTTTACGTCTTTGTCAGTTGAAAGATGGTCAAGCCGCATACTTTTCCCAAACCATAGAGAAGCATTGTGCTGTAAGATTTTAAAATTGATCGTTGTTCAATTTAACCTTAGCTCACTAATTGATACATCACTTGTGTCTTGGTTGTCATCTAAAATATCAGCTGTTCCTTCCAGGGTTGTGTTGTTCGGAAATGTGAACATCAACGTGATGGAACAGAAAGAACACAGATTTAGGGGGTCACAAAAACTGGGCTTGCAGACCATCTCCCTTACTTTCTACCTGCTTAGGCTCGCTTAATTTCTCATCTCCTCTGAGCCCACTTTGCAGGGTTAATGAGTGGATCAGAGATAACATATATAAAAGTGTCTATTATGCCCACTACAAGGTAGACGCTCAGTAATTAAAAAGTGATACTATTTTTACTGTCATTCTTCTCAGTATTGTTCAGCATGACTTCTCTGTCTGAGTCAAATTGTATGATTAAAATATCAGACAAGGATGGAGCCTTCTGGTATTTCGCAAAACTTACTCTGAAATCCAAAAACTTACTCCCAAGGCCAGAGGACTTAACCTAGTCATTTGACAGTCTTTAGTTATGGCTGTCTCATCAGCTAAAGCTCCTCTGAACTGCTCTCTCCAGCCCCTACCCCTCCTTCCCCCATCAGCATACTCACCTTGCCCATTAGGATTTCAGTCAAAACTTTGGGACCATGTCTATACACAAAGGTTAATGAGGCTCCATCTGACATGCCTGCTTTAAACAGTTGGCAGTGGGTCCCTAGAGTGCTGTGTTGAGAATGATTCTGAAGCTGTATCTGGACTCAGAAGAATGGTGGGTGTGACTGGTTAGCAATGTCTCGCCTGGGTAGAGATATACGTGTGTATCTGCCTTTCTAATACCCAGTCACACCTCTACACCACGGCAAAGACCTCACAGTTTGGGAAACACTGAGAGATGACTAGCTGTTGCCTGACATGGGATACATGTCATTCCCACACTCAGGATAGTCCTGGAATCGAGATCACCTGATCAAGAACTCGCTGTCAGGGTCCCGGTCCCCCCCGCCCCAAGGGATACACATCACAATACCTTTAAGCTCTTCTACAGAACTAAAACCCCCAACAAATGGGGGGATCCATGAAGAATTAAAGATCCGTGAAGAATTAAAGTGGCATCAGATCCATGAAGAATTAAAGTGCAAATGATTGGCAGGTGCACAGGCCACGCTGCCAGTGATCTGTAAATATTTTAGACTCGGGCTAGCTTTGTGTTCTCACTAACCTGCTTCTAAATTATACACCCACCGCACGTGGATGTGTGCTCAGAGAACACAAATTCCTTTTCACAGCAGCTGATATGCAATAAGGAAAGAGGGAAACTCTAGGTACCTAGCAAACTCAATCTCATATGTCTTTGCGATATCAATTCACCTCTGTCCCCGCTGCTAAACTCGTAACAGGCAATATTTAATACACTTTGCTTATATTCTCCCCCATTTTCATGTAACACCTTGAAAGCTGGGTTCATTTAAACAGCATCCCCCGATCCCCCTTTAGAACTATTTCCTCTACTTCCTTCAAGAAAGTTGTAGTCCCCTGTGTTTTTGACACGCATTGATGGCCTTGGTTACAGCGAATGTCTAAATTTGTTTCAATTTATTTTAAAAAATCAGAGAAGACAGACTCAATCAGTAAAGTCTTTTTAAACAAAATGTGGTTTGAGACTAACAAATTTATGAAAGTTATTATGAAAAATAAACAGGAAGAAAAATAATTAATGTTGCTAGTATATGATACAGATGAAAGTTTCCCCATGGTGACTATTCCTTTCTCAAAGCAATTTTTGCAATTGATTATGTTCTTATTTTGGAAAGGAAATACTCCCCTTGACTATAATATGTTATCTATGGGGGGTTTTCCCCTTTTTACATAATCTGAGCCCTAAATGCAACAAATAATTTCTTTCTGAAATGAGAATTAATTCTAAAGTAACTAATATCTTTGTTTTCCTTTTGATTCAGATTTAATCCATCAAAAAGGTAAATAGCATCTGAAACTTTCTTCAATCTCACGTCCAGGGACTGGTATATAGAATTGCATGGAAACTTTGGACTTTTCTATTACACTGTTCTCATTTGTCTAAAGTCATACTCTGTGACAGTCCCTTAAAGACTCAGGTTAATACTAATGCCCAAAAAGCATGCCCTCTCCTTTTGGGGGTGCTAGAAACTTCCACCAACGAGAGCCAGATTTACAAAGGTATATGTACAGAGATTCCTTCCACTGCGCGTAATTGCTGCCTGCTCGGGAGAACTCTGAAGAGAGGCGACGTGCTCGAGTGTTATTGCAGTGAGAAACAAAATACATATTCAGGCCATTTACAGGAATCTTTCTCAGGGGGCTCGGAGCCAACGAGCCACCACAAGCCAACATTCTTTGGGCCTGTGACTCCTTGATTCTCAAAAACTTAGGTGGCCGGTATTTCCTGGCTCCTGCTCTGTGGGACTTGGCCCTGTACTTTTAAAAGAATTGGGTTGCAGAGGAATGGCAGCCACTGGGGCTGCCTGGAAAGTGAAGGTGATTTCCACCCTGGTAGCCAGACAGGATACCAGGGGATTAATTGTAGCGGAGCTGCTGCTCGACCCGGTCAGCCCAGGCCTTGTCCCCAGGCTTCTAGCCAGACAGGAAGTCTGCTTTGGCGGGGGGAGCATATTAGCTGGAGCATCCATAATTCCAGCACTAAGTGCTCCTCTCTGCCTCGATGTGGATGTGACATTTTGGAGCGAGAAAAGTGATCACACTGATACCAACAGCTCGAGGCAAATAATATTCTGACTGTCCCTACAGGGTCCTCACACTCAGAATCTCCTATGGTATCAAACAGCCAGAACTCACAAATCTAAAGGCAGAAAAAGTCTTTTACTATTTTCATTACCTGATGATGCAGACCGGCCTCTCTGTAAGGAAGGAGCTGATTCAGGATCACAGAAAATGGAGTCAATAGTCACGTCAAAAATAAAACTCAAGATCTGAGGGCCCCGGGATGTCATCTTGTCTTGCACGTATGTGTCCTCATGCAGTAGAACATTCTGATTGATTGATTCAGCTAATGATCCTAACTGGACCCCTGGCTTCCAGGCTGCCCAATGCCAACCCCAAAGAAGTCCACAGAACTCCTACAATAACGCTCTCCAAGTGGGAATCAGAGCATATACCGTCCCCCCGCACTCGCACACACGCAGCCCAAAGCTCTCACATTACACTTAGAATAAAACCCCAACCCCTTCCCACCCTGACCGCCAGCCTTCTCCCTGGCATCGCCTTGCCAACCCCCTCGCTCCCTGTGCTCCAGCCGTCCCCTCTTTCTTGCTGTTCCCTGAGCAGCATGGTCTATACCACCTGGGGGCCTTTCACTCTCTCTCTCTCCTGCCTGGAGCACTGTCCCCGATCTCCTCCGCGTTTCTCGTCCCTTTCTAGTCCCTTTTCCTGCTTCACTTTCTCTTTAGCACACTATGCTCAGGGAATTCGGTATCACATATAATGCGGGAATTACCCATCTGCCCCAGGGCTACGAGGGCAGGGACACCATCTCGTATGCACTTGAGCCCCTGTGGTCTGACATAGCAAAGTAGGTGCGCAGTGGATGTTTGAGGAATAAACGAATAAGAAAGTATATTCAAGCGTGGGTGAGGTTCCACGTGCTGCCTGGGTGTCCGGCAGCTCTTGACGGACTGAAACCTCATCAATCTGACCAGCAGTTAATGGTCACATGTAGGCTCCAAAGTTGGTCACTTTGCACCAGTTCAATCCAGCCCCTCAATGACACTCCATGGTTATTAAACTCTATGAAAATATACAGTTCACTACACATATTCTCTTACACATCTCCCTGTAGATTTTCCGCCTATTAAACAAGACCACAATGTAGAGGGAAATAAGTTCACTCACAGTCATGGTGGCTGATAGAACTTTTGACCCCATCCAAGCTGTAGGATTTTAGGGAGGTTATTAAACCTTTCCGGCCTTCAGCGCCTGTTATAGGGTGAATCGTGTCCCCTCAAAAAAGTTCAGATGTTGAAGTCCTAACCGCCAGTACGTCAGAATGTAATCAATTGTGTCAATAGGTCTTTACAGAAGTAACTGAGTTAAAATGAGGTCATTAACATGGGCCCTAATCCAATATGACCGGTGTCCTTATAAGAGGAGGAGATCAGGACCCAGACAGGCACGGAGGAACGACCATGTGAGTACACGAGGAGAAGAGAGAGCCAAGGAAAGCGACCTCAGATAGGAGCCGCCTCCTCACGCCTTGATCTTAGACTTCCAGCTTCCAGAACTGTGAGAAAATACATTTCTGCTGTTGAAGGCCCGCGGTTCGTCGTACTTTGTTCCAGCAGCCCCGACAAGCCAACGGTGCCCTTACGTGTGAAACAGGAAACACACTGGTACAGGGCTTCTGGCATTATTGTGCAGATTGAATGAAATAAAGCGTATAAAGATCTCAGCCCTACTATATATCTGGCATCTAGCAGTCACTCATTTAGCCCGTTATTACCCTATGTTACCTGGCCAATGAAACCAATTATTAAGACCTTAAGAGCTTCATTTCATAATTGAGGGGGAAAGTCCACTGTTTAACAGTGAACAAAATATAATATTTGACCATGACTGCTAAATAATTGATGCCTTTTATATACATGGTATGTTGATTTAAGATCAACCACTATTCATATGTTGAAAAAAAATTTTTCAATGTCATGCTTTATTGATGTTTGTCCTTTCATTTCGTGGAGTTTTACCATAGTTCTTCCATAAAACTTAACTACCATCCTTTGTAATTACTACAAAATCCTATAAGGAGTCTGGAGTTATGAGATCACTTACTGAATTGAGAACTTTGTAAGGTGTGCTGAGGCCGGTGTGACACCCCTCTGTGTGGGCAGGAGGGCTCTGGAGTTTGGGCTCGGTTAACTCCATAGTGAGTCTCAGTGCAACTTCTTCTCGGGCTCCATTTTCTTTGCTGATAGCAGGTAACACACACTCTCAAAGTGTCCCGTGCATGCACCTTGGTGACTCAGAAGATGACAGTTATACAGTACAAAGATTATTTTTAAAGAGTACAGATTGTCCAGGTATAAGCATCCAGAAGAAGTGAAAAAAGAGAGAGACAGTAGAGAGGACTAAAGAAAGAGTCCATTGTATGTCAGAAGGAGAACACCACAATAAAATGTGCCAGAGGCACGTGGCCTGTGGATAGAGACTACCACACGGAAAAGTTCTCAGACACCAACAATGTAAATAAACCAGCAAGAGAATTTATAATCACTGGTTAACTCTCAATCGTTTTTTAAAAAAATTTGGAGTATTATACTTGATTTCTGACCTTTCCTTAATGCCTTGAGTAAATTTTCCCTGGTAAAATTTGTAGGCAACCTGATTTCTAGCCAGAGTGATTGTAAGCGGTCTTGCTCAAATTTCTCATCCTTTGACGTATCAAAAATCAACATCACATCACAAAGGCTACAGCTCAGGATGAAATCATGTATTTATTAGTAGGCTTCTCTATATAACCTTTTGAATCCTTCATGGGATTAACAAGAATTTACTAAAGAATTGTTGCGATAATCAAAATATTTTTATCTAAATTTTTCTCCTCCGCCCATCTCCTTTTAGTCCCAATTCCCCCATGTGAGATAACTAGGGATACATACTGGTTAATGTCCATTTTTCAGAAGAAGAATGGTAAGAAACCAAGGCACAAGAAGGTGCTCTTTCTTGCCCAAAGTCACATGATGATAGAAACAACACCATACATCTGGTTTCCTGCTTCCAAGCTCCTGTTATGAGACCAAACTGCCTTCCAAGCCAATGCCTCTTCACAGATGGATGCAAGCAGAGAAATAAAAGCAACTCGTTATAGAGTTCAATAGACAGGTATTTTATCCTTCAGATAATGTCTTTTATTTATCTAAATAATAAAAAATTATTATTTTAAAAATAATAATTATAAAATTCTTTATAACATTCTGATAAACAAAGTAAAATGAGATGCCTTCTCAAGAATTTGCTCATTTCTAAAAATAGAAAAATGACCTCAACTTTGTCACAGAACGTAAGGCAGACATTTTAGAATAACAATGCCAACCATCTTCTGAAAATGATGTTCTAAATTTGGAAAAGTCCTTTTTTTCTTACCAAACTCGTTGATCGTTTTGACTCACGTCAGCATCCCCTCTGTGACAGATCGTTGGAGAGTTGAGCCAAATAATCAATCAGTGTAGAAAAATTACTATAACTGCAATAGTAGAAAAAGTAAAGAGCCAGCAGAATCCTTTCATCAGAGACATAGCTCATGGAACAGATTTGCCCAGTTCTGCTGACTTTGGGAACTTGAGGACAGAACTTGGGCATTCTTGGGGTCTCAGATCTGGGCTGTGTACATTTTATGCCCCCTTGAGTTACAAAGGAATACAAGTGTTTCTCCACGTGGGGAAATGTTACCTCTTTCCTGGTTTCATTGTAATCTCTCAGCCTGTTGGCGGTCAACTTTGAAGTCTGGAGTGTCTTTCCTTAGTTTTTCCTACTGAAATCCTAGCCACTCCTTTGTGCTCAACTCGTCACCTCCTTCACGAAACTTTTCTTGAGTCATCCAGCTGGGATTAATCTTACCCACCACCCTGGCCCCTATAGTCCAGTTTCTTTCCAGTGAAAGCACTGGTCACACTCTACTTGGTATTTAGCTTTGAAAATGTCTCTCTGTCCCACTAGACTGCACCTGAAAACATAATCATTTTTAATACTTATTACACTGAATCGCATTGAATTCCAGCTAAGACCCACCAGATAGTCTTATTCAAATACAAAGTCGAGTAGAATTTATTATTCATTGTCTGTCTGCCTCAGAGGTAGCTTCGGGGTTAGTGATAATGTGTTCAAATATAAAGAGAGATTCTATTTAGAGCTCATGTCTTGGCTTCTAGAATTGACTGCCGTCCCTGACTTATGAGTACCACCTTGCCATCTGGCAAAGAGGCTCTGCCTCATCTGCAGAAATAACTACCGTAACTTTTATGGTGTTGAACAATTTTATCAAGGGCACTTCAACAGAGAGCTGACCAAGACAACTCTCACCCACTCTGGATGACAGAAAGAAATCATGAGGCATTATCATCTGGGTGTAATAAGACAGCCTTGGCAACACTGATGAGAGAATATACTCAGAAGTTATGGCTAGCTAAGTGGCTCTGATTAAGAAGTTTCAGGCAGAGATGAAAGAGCAAAACCTTTTCTCCTATTTTTTCTTTAACCAGACCCAAGAAACTTCTGAATTTCCTAAAAGTGCAAGAAAAAATTAGGTGAGGTTACTGTGGGAAACACCTCAAAAGCAAACATTCATTTAAAGTCTTGAGGAAATTCCACCAGTTCCACTCTTTGTAAACACTAAATGGAGAGTCTTACTTTTAATTTTATTTCAAATAAAACTTTACCTAAATGAGTGGTCAAGAATCCACCCTCAGGCTGTTAGACCACATGCCATTCTACTTAGAAATGGACACTATGCCCATTTAACCTTTTTGCTCCATTTCTTAAAAAAAGTTTTAGTATAAAAATAGTAAAGCCTGTTCTGTATCATTCTCGTACAGTTTTCCTCAGTTCCTGAGAGCCAGGGTCATCAGATCTTTGTCGCCTTTTGCGTCCTTCTCAGCAAACTGATCTCAAGAGTCCAGTCCCTGCATATATGAGTGGCGTGAGGCTAGGACTGTGCTGAGTTGTACATTTACTTTTCTGTTTTCCCTCTAATACATCCTTCCAAAGTGGGCTGGCTAAAAATGCATTTAAAATATCAACCTGCATCCGCTTATGATGATAAATGTGTAATTATATAGTGTAGTACACTGTGCATAAGGTATTTAGGAAATAAAAACATTCGATTTTGCTTCTCTTTCATTGTATAGTGAATAAAAGACAATTATGAAAATCCACTGGTGAGGCTTTGCACAGAGCTAACCTTGCCTGAAAGAAAACACACCATGATTAAAGCCATTGAGCGTAGGCATAGGATCAGTCATTACAGCTGCGGGAACAGAACTGTTGCCCGGAGCAGGGTAATGACAGGATGCTTAATGCCTTCTGGAGGTGCTGCCATAGTGCAGGGAAAGACTCATGCTGCTTAGGGCACTGCACTCATTCTGAAGCGTTCATAAATGTCCTTTTATAAGAAATCGGCATGATTAACTTAAAGTATATAATCACCTTGAAAGTTAGTTGTAGAATAAAATCAATTACAAATGTAAAGTAATTTCAGACAACTAAAAAGAAGCTTCTCTCTCTCTCTCTCTTTTTCGCTTCTTCTGGGGATAATTGCGTGTACGTTAAGAAACCCCAGACGCTCTCCATTATTTCAAGCTCTTCTTCAAAGATGCTTCCCTGGCAAGGACTTTAACAGAACATGTTCCAATGGAAAAAAGAAGTCCTTGCTATCAGGAGGTTAAGAATTAAAGAAAGAGGGAAAAAAAGAATTAGAGAAAGATGACAAATACACATTTGTCATGATAGAACATGACATAGAGTTGTCAAGGGGAGTAAAGTAATTTAAGAAATGGATTGCTATCTTTGTTTCCTACAGCTGCCATAATAAATTACTACAAACACGTGGCTTCAAGTAATAGAAGTTTATTTTCTGAACACTCTGGAGGCCAGAGTCTGAAATCCAGGTGTCGCAGGACCACACTCCCTCTGAAGGCTCTCGGGGAGAATCCTGCCTGCCTCTTCCACCTTCTGGTGGCTTCAGGTGTTCCTTGGCTGTGGCCGCATCACTCCAATCTCAGTTTCCCTCTTCACATGGCCTTCCCGTCTGGGTTTTTTCCTCTTCTGTCTTCTCCTCTTCTTATAAAGACACTTGTCATTGGATTTAGGGCCCACAGGGTTAATCCAGAATACGCTCATCTTGAAATCCTTAACTACATCTGCAAAGCCCCTTTTCCCAAATATGGTCACATTTCCAGGTTCTGGGTGGACATATCTTTGGACGGAGTCACTATGCAACCCACCACAGTTGCCTAGTAACCACCCGGGAATAATCCCATTGATCATCTATTACTTAAAAGGAACCTGTACTTAAGGGTAAATTAGTTGATTGCATGGGATAAGAAGTTATTGGGGGGTGAAGGAGAAAGGAGTTCAAAGATGGCACAAGGGTCCCCATGTGGCCGAGCCTCCTTCAGCTTCTCCATCCACAAAAGGCAGACAGACTCCTACTTCATAGGGTTCTTGGGGAAACTGAATGACACAGTGAAAGCACTGTGTCAATCCCACACACGGTATTACTACTAATAAAATGATTGACACAGTTCTTTCACATATATAGCCACATTTCTTATCAATTATCAGGTTTACAACCTCAAAACTTGGCACATAGTAGGTGCTCAGAAAAGTATCTGGAATTATTTAATGAAAAAATAAACGAATGCATAAATGAGTAGATATTTTCTGGGGGTGCATTTGCTGCAAAAGTGCCAAAATTCACATTCTCTGAGCTCTACTCGCGCTGCACAAGTGTGGCCCTGAGAGAGAGATTTTTATCAGGATTTCTTTCTCACTGTCTTCCCAGTAGATACTGTTTGGGTTGTAGTTAATTCTATAATAAATAAAGAATCACAGCCTACTGAAGAACAGAAGAATAAATTCAGAAAACAAAGTCTCTTCAAGGCCATGCATTTATATTTAATGTTACCTGTACAAATTCCTTCCCCTAAAGAAGGGCAAAGTTCTTGGTTATTTTTCAAAATAAGCAGCTCTATCCTTCCTGGTTACATATCACTGCTAGGTCAGAAAGAGTGATCTTACTCCTTAACAGCTATATAATTTTCCTTACAAATTATGTCTTGCTATCGTTTTTTTATGGATTTATTTATTTATTTTTGGCTGTGTTGGGTCTTCATTGCTGCATGTGGGCTTTCTCTAGTCGCAGCGAGCAGGGGCTACTCTTGGTTGCAGTGTGTGGGCTTCTCGTTGCGGTGGCTTCTCTGGTTGTGGAGCACGGGCTCTAGACGCACGGGCTCAGTAGTTGTGGCTTGCGGGCTCTAGAGCGCAGGCTCAGTAGTTGTGGTGCATGGGCTTAGTTGCTCTGCGGCATGTGGGATCTTCCTGGACCAGGGCTCGAACCCGTGTCCCCTGCATTGGCCGGCGGATTCTTAACCACTGCGCCACCAGGGAAGCCCTGTCTTGTTATTCTTCTGAGTGGGCGTTTATAAGTGGTATTATTGTGGCTTAAAATTCAATTTTTCTGATAAACACGTCAGTTTGCTTTTGCTGCAGGAAGAATAAGCAGTCATTGCCCCTATGTAACTTTAAACCCAAGGAAAGCAAAACCTTACCTGGAGAAGTACTGGAGAATCCTGTTTCCTGAAAACAGTTCTTTATCCAGAAGCAGAAACTGTGGAGTGATTCTGATACATTCTAACGTTTGAGAGCCTCTGCCCTAGAATCCATGACAAGTCACTGGACTTCATTCCCCATCCCCAAGTTTCCGATTCTGTAGGTGTGATGTGAGCCCCCAAATCTGCATTTCTAACAAGCTCCAAGTTGTGCTGATGTGCTGGTTCAAAGTCCACGTTTTGAGAATCACGGTTCTAGAGAGAGAGAGGAAAGAAAGAAGACAGACTACGTGTTTTCTTTCCTTCCACACCTCTTTCCTCGTGGAGGAGTGAGCGGCAAGGGACGGAGAGGTGGAGAGGGGACAGGAAATTTGAGCATTAACTTTCCCTGATGTGATTTGAGCCCATAGATGGGTGGTACACTTGGGTTACCATAAACTATGAATGTCCAATGTCTTTTGTCATTTGTGAGGTGGCAGTCTCTTTCTAGAACAGAGAATACATTTTAGAATTGTTTTATCCCTGTAGTATCAAGCACCATGCTTTACGGTGCAGGATCATCTTTACTTCACCTTCCCCAAAAGTTAAATTGGTAGTGCTATTTTTTTGACATAAACTTTTCTGTCGTTTTTTACTGCCGTAGAAAAATTTTCAAGCCCCTTCATAGGCATGCAAGGTGCCACTTTATCTAGATCCCAGACTCTGTCTTAGACTATTGTCTTGAACAGCGATAGCATCAACTTGCTAGAAAAGCAAATTCTTAGGCCCAGCTCCAGACTTACTCTGTCAGAGTCTGCATTTTAACAAACCCCTCCAGCTGATGTCTGTGCACGTTGCAGTTTGACAAGCACCGCTCTAAATTACTGGCCACATTTCTTTCTCCTTGGTAATCTTTTACTTATAACTGGTTGGTACAATCCTGTCTGGGTCACAGACACTGATGACAGATGAGATGGTAGATCTTGACTATTATACCAGGTGCGACACCTACTTCAGAACCAAATGCATTTCTCAGAAATGTTTGTACCTTTGCTAAGTCATTAGCACACACTGGCCCTTTACAGAAGGCCCAAAGAGAACCACTGTTGGAAGCTAGAATGAGAACATGACTCTTGTTCAATAATAATATCAGCAATAACCAGAGATGCCATTCCCCGGTCCCTAATTTGTACACTTGTATCTCAGGCCCTCTGCTACTCCAAATAGCCATTCACTGAATATTGATTTCATCCAACTGCCAGCAGTGGTTCTTTGGCTTTACCTAGGACAGTGCTTCTAAGAAAGTACACCACCTGCTACTGAATTTAGTGATGAAATTCAGTATGGAATAAAAACACTGTTAGAGGTACATTAGGCTTTCCTGTTGAATTATTTGTACTCTGCGGTGCTTGTAAAAGAAAGACATTTTTCTAGTTTCCAGCAGAGCATTGTGGTGAAGGGTGTGTATATGGGAAGCGGTGCAGACTCCAGGGAAGATGCCATACTCTTTTCCAATCTTTAACTTTCTCCCTAAGTGGATTAAGTGATTCTCAAGGAAAGTCTTAGAGATGCAAAACCGCAGAAGTGTAATACATAGTCTGATGGGTGTGCGTGTGTCTTTGTGTGTGTGTGTGTGTGTGTGTGTGTGTGTGTGGTGTCGACAGGCATATTATTCTTTTCTTGTTGCTTTAGTGTGTTGGGTAGAGGATGTGAAGGCTGCTTTTACGTGGGTCCCATGAAAGCAGTAATCTAACTGATTTTACCCCATCTGCCAAAATGATCTCAAATGGATGCACAGTGACCCCCGGTATTTCTTGGAATTCACAGAGGTGCTGCACGTATGTTGACAAAGTGTTTGCTCCCTCTCTGGTGCTGATGTTGCTTCTGAGGGCCCCATGGTTCTGCTGGGTCCCAGCTATTGCCACGTGCAGGGCCTAAGATGCTCGGACGCTCTCACAGCAGTGTCCTTAATGGAGAAAGTGCCGCTGTAGAGATTTCACTGAGACTGCTCCTACCATCTTTGCGTGCTTGTTTTCCATAGGATCCAGTCTTCTGAGGTTTGGGAGACAAATCCAGTTGACAGACACCATACAAATTCAGACGTTCTCCCTCCCCTCCCATTACTGAAAGCATTTTAAAAGGCTTAGGTTCACTGAGGCTGACTCCTTCCTGACACTCTGAGTTTTCTCTTGGGATGCTTTTCGGTCCCATGGGCAAATATGCATCTGGGCGGCCCACACAGACATGTCTAGAAGTGCCTTCAAACCCATCTGGCTTTGAATGAAAATGCCAGCTGTATGAGTGTTGCCCTCATGTTTTCAGTTCTCTTTTGGAAATGATTAGTAGTGGCCAGAACTAAGTTCTCTCTGCTCTAAGGATGACTTTGGAAACAGACAATAGAGATGGAAATCTCCAGTGGCTGATCTAAGCAAAACTTGTGTTATATTTTTTCTCATAAGAAACTTAATTTTCAAGCCAGAAATCTAAATTGATTTGAAAAATCTTTTCGTTTACCTTAAATTGTTAAAAAGTCACAACATGCTAACTTGTCACCTCATTTCAAGCAGAAATGTTTTTTTCTTTGAGTTTCATAAAAATTTATTATTAAAGTCACAGAAGATCTTTCACTTTTACTATTTGTCAGGATGATAAAAAGACCTATAATTTGAGAAAATTTTTCTCCTAATTACTGGTCCACTTATGAGACCTTTTCTTCTTTTTCAGAAGCATACGTCTGTCTTCCTTTTTAGATATAGTATTTCTAATTTTAATAGGTTTGGAGTAAGAGAAGAGGTAGACAAGTGCACTCAGATTTCCTTTATTTAATCTCCAATAGTGAATTTTAAGTTTTCTTTTGATGCTCTGGAAGACAGCAGTTTTATTTAGTGAGCATAGCATAACACTGACATTGAGTGTAAGAAAGAAATCCTGGATTATGGTTGTTAACTGACTGAAAGAAAAAACCTTAGAAGGTGTGATGGCGTTAAAAAAAGGTCTGAGATCCCTCATTCTAGGGGAAGCTAGAGGTCAGGTCTGAGAACTCCTATGGGGAGACCATGGTGGCAAGAAACTGAGGTCTCCAACCAACGGCCAGCAAGTAACTGAGGCCTTTGGCCAACAGTCATCTCGGTGAGCTTCCTCGGAAACAGAACCTCCTGCCTCAGATGTCAGCATCCAGATGACGGGTGACAGCAGCCCTGGCCAACATCTTACCTGCAGCTTCATGAAAGACCCTGAGCCAAAACCACCATGCTGAGATGCTTCGGAATTTCTGAATATAAGAAACTGTGAGCTGTTTTTTTAGGTTTATTGTTTTAAGCCACTAAATTTGGGGGTAACTTGATGGGCAGGCATAGATAAGCAATAGATAATAAGGAATAGATAATAAGCAATGTTAAGAAGTAGGAAGATTGGATTATACTGAAAGAATAAGTTGCAGCAACTTACCAAATATTTTAAATTAAAGAATGAGTATAATAGCACTGAAAAATAATCACATATATAAAGCAGTCTATATTCAAGTCTTAGTCATATGCACATTTATGAATACACTCATTTATCCAGTTTACCATATCATAATTTACAACATATTTTACAAAAAGATTCAACTACTCCAAGGAAGAAAAGATTTAGGCTCAAATAGCATATCATATGTGTTTTCCCTGATAAATAATGTTATTTTTAAAAGACATTTGTGGAGACAGGAGGTAGTGTCTTCCACGGGGTTATACCCAGAATCTAACTAGTTTCTCTCTGTCACTAATTGAAGTAATTACTGAGAATAAACACCTTTTTAAAATTTAAGTTGCCCAAGCTTAATTTTAAATTTATGTCTAACTAAACCAGAAACAATAGCAGAAGTATTTCTGTTCAAGATAATTTTATTGTTATTGCTCTGAAGAGCTTCTTCTTAAAGAAGAGAAAAAATACAAACCATTTTTATCAATTTTTTAGATTTCACATATAAGTGATATCATATGATATCATTTGTTTTGGTCTGACTTACTTCACTCAGTATAACAATCTCTAGGTCCATCCATGTTGCTGCAAATGACATCATTTTGTTCTTTTTTTAAAATAGATAACTAGGGCTTCCCTGGTGGCGCAGTGGTTGAGAGTCCGCCTGCCGACGCAGGGGACCCGCGTACCGCAAAAAAAAAAAAAAAAAAAAAAAAAGATAACTAATAAGGACCTACTGTATAGCACAGGGAACTCTTCTTGATACTCTGTAATGACCTATATGGGAATAGAATCTAAAAAAGAGTGGATATATGTATATGTATAACTGATTCACTTTGCTGTACAGCAGAAACTAACACAACATTGTAAATCAATGATGCTCCAATAAAAATTTAAAAAACATTTTATATGTATAAACTTTTTTAGTACCACAAAAACATGTAAAGACTGTCATCATCATTTCCCTTCACTTCAAACAAATGTTTTTTTCTCTGAGTTTCATAAAAATTTATTATTAAAGTCACAAAAGATCTTTCATTTTTCCTATTTGTCAGGATGATAAAAAGACCTATAAGAACCAGTGGGAAAGTGTTAAAGGGGGAGATTCATGAAGTCCTCACCCCTTCATTTCAGGAACAAGGAACTTTCATAATTTATAGCAACTGTTGGCTCTGAAATAGAGGAAAATGTTCCACATCCATTCATTTTTATTGCAGCATTTATTATCTTATTTTCCCATGTTTTTTGCCAAACCTTTTGTCTTGTGTGCAACAGGCTATTATAGGATATTTTAGAGCTGATTTTTCAAGAAGAGTTTGTCAGTGTCTCCAGATATGTACCACCTGTTTCTTCGGCTGTGATAGCTCAATCAATTCTTAGTGTACCGCTGAGCACGGCTTAGCCCTAAGGAGCTTCAAGTGAATTATGCTGACAACGAGGTCTGTTCAATTCCAATATTCTACCAGGGTTAGCTACTTCAACTTGAAAAATGATTTCCCATTTACTGATTCCAAATACATTATTCATCTTTCCTTCTGAGTCAAATACTCAGAGAAAGCTTTCTTTGGTTGTTGAATTTTTGTAGTCTTAAAGAGCATCATTGGGTTTATTAGTCATATATATTTGCTCATGACTTCTTAAAGTATACAGTGATAAATTGGCAAGGATCAGGTAAATGTAAGCTAGATAAGTAGTCAGTCCAGATTCTACATCCTTTTTGTTTGTTTCATCACTGATTTATTTCAGGGGTGGGTAGGTGAGTGGATAGGGGTTCATAACTAGACTTTTATGTCCCTCAGCCACCAAATCTTTATTTCACTTTGGTTTCTATAAACCTGCATTGACATCGTTGAATCTATGCACATCAACAGATTTTTAATAAACCTTGCACTTGTGGTATTAATAACCACATACCTACACATGGCCAAGTCCACACATATAGGAGTGAACGTTTTTTCAATTAAAATTTGCATAACACAGAATATTCTTTCTAAATACCTTTTGTTGTTCGTTTAATCTGTCATGCTAAAAAATAAGTTTATTGGTATTAAAAAAAAAAACAACTCTGAACCAAGACTCTGAATCCATGGGTGAGTTGGAGGTGGGGAGATGCCAGTCTTGGCTAACTTTTTCTGTCATTCGTTCATTCAACAGATTCCTATGGGAAACGTAACATGTGCCAAGAGCTCTCCTAGATCCTGAGGATACAATATAAACAAAAGAGGCAATGTCCTTACTCTTATTTAGGATAAAACCTCTCTTGCTCCCGTAATCATAGTTTATCAAAATAATATCAGCCCTTAGTAAAGTAAAAATGAAATTGGTATATATTAAAATACTTTGGGAAATGTAGAGCTCTCTGCAAATGCAAGGCATGATCTTATCACTAGAGATCAACAGTCTCTGTAATTTCCCCTTGCCTAGCCATTCTTATGATGGCTGTCCTCTCCCCCTTGCCAGATTTCCACAGCTCTGAATTGCTAAATAAACAGCATAAACTTTTAACCATAACAATAATATTTTAAAGTCACCTTGACAGGTTGTCATGAAATGCTTATCACGTTTTGGTGTGGCTCCTGTGTCGTGAAATGTCTACGTGACTCTGTAGCTTCCACCATCTGTGTCTCCCGGGTGAGTTCGGGCAGTAAGGGAGGACAACTTTGATTGTGGTCAGTGAAGTCAAGACTACACCTCTGTCTCAGTCTGCTGCGCCTCAGAGGCATCATGAAATATATACTCTGAAATATCCCGTCAGTCCAGACAAAATAAAACTCCCATGATAAGTACAACTCTAAGGAAATCCCAAGGACACGGCAGCGGACGTCGTTTGCCCATCACAACTGGACAGGTAACTAACTGGTCAATGAAAGTTCAAGGGCACAGGCATAGCAGAAAGTAACTGTTCCTCAAGGATGCCGGGTGCTGTCAGCATCCATAGTGTGTTCTGGAAAAGAGAGCTATGGGTCAGCAGGACCCAGGAATCACTAATTCATGTAAAGTATTACTTTAGTACATTAAATTATTTTACATAAAACTATTTACATTATTATATTAAAATATTTTAGAGAATTTTACATTGTCTATATTAGGATCTCATGTCAGCTAAATATGCTTTTACAAAACTAAAGGCAACAATGTAAGACACAAATACCTACGGAAAGTTTATGGGATAGTTTCAATGTACATGGTGCTATAATTTTAACAGGATTATGAAGTCACAGATTCTTTCAAAGAGGAAAAAATGGATTAATAAAACATGATTTGGGGGAAAACTTTAAAAAAAATTGTAAAAGATAGAAATAGTACATAGATTATTACCTAAAAGTTACCAGAGTAATGGCCAAATTAAAAAAAAAATTTTTTTTTGAATAGTGACAAACACACACACAATTGATACAATAAACAATCTTGTACCTAAAGAGAATTATTTAGCCAATTAGAATGAACAGCTGGATACATTACTAAGGACAACTTAAAAAAAGTACAAAAATCATCTTATGGAAAGTACTAGTTTTTCTCTAACTGAACAAAAATTTGAAATAGGAGAAACAAAATATGGTCCTTTCCTATTATAAAAGTAAAATATATTTATAACAGACAATTTGGGAAATATATGAAATGAAAGATTAAAAATCTAAAGATTAAAAATCTAAAAGATTAAAATTTTTAATTTTTTAAATTAAATTAAAAATTTTTAATTAAAATTAAATAATTAAATTTAATTAAAATTAAATAATTAAATTCTAAATTAAAATTAATAATTAAATTAATTGTTTTAATTAAAAATCTAAAGATTAAAAATCACTCATGTGTCCAACAGCGGAGGGAGACATGCTTTGTTGTGGGATATTTTTAACACATTTAATTATGTATCGTGTTTTTCATTTAATACTAACCATAGGACAAACATCGCTTCCTGTTTCTGCTAGAGCCATCTAAAACTGTAAGGAAAGAAAAGTTGCGTTTCCTTTGCATACTTCCTTTACCTAGGTCCTTACAAGTCCCTTCCGTGAGCATAGAATCCACATCACATCCACAGATGCAAAGTGCAAAGGTGATGTCAAGTCCAAGCTTGGCCTTTTGAGTTTATTCCTGATAAAATATCACAAGCTTAGGCATGTATAAATATCCAGTATTAAATGTCAACCTAAAACTTACTTCTTTAAACTTATTTAGAAAATGGCTTGCTTGGTTAAATTGAGCTGTTTGTTTTAGGAAATTATGAGCTTATTTTCCTATGTCGTGTACTAAATTCACACTTTTACATAGAATGCTACAAATGAGAAAGATATTTCAAATTTCTGAAGCAATTTTGTTAAAAATCACCATTTGTGTTATTAATCTCTGATTTAAAAACCCAATACAGAAAGAAATTGTGTCTGAAAAAGAAGGAAACGAACAAATCCTCACTTGTTCTTAAATGGGGGGAGCAAAACTTTGAGTAATTCTTTTTCTTTTCTCATTTTCCAATTTTGTTCATGATTTACCTAATAAAAAGGCATCTTTAGTAGCCGTTTGTTTTAGAGATAGCAATGGTGGAAAGTCTTCCATTTATTACAATCCAGAAACGATGACCTTTTGGTTCTAGTGTAATAAAGTTATACTCTAGTAAAATGTTATACTGGAAAATGAGACCTTTTCTCAAAACATGATGTTTTGCTTTGTGTAAAATAACTAGTGTTTCAAGAACATGTTGAAAAAAAAATAACACTGCATGGTTAGGTGGTACCGAAATGCAATTTTTATTCAGTTCTGGCCTAGGCACTGGGTCTGGAAAGATAATGTCATTACTCCAAACCCACAGACAAAGAGAGGTAGTACTATTACAAGTGAGTGCTTAAAAAAATAATCGCTCGTGAAACTTTTGCACCACATTTGTGGGAAATGATTCCTGAAAAGATGTTAAATCTATGTTCAATTTTAAAAATCGAATATAAACTAAGTAATAAAGGCTTTAACTCTATCTCTCCACCGTAGAGCTTTCCACCCTATGACCTCTGAGACATGCCCCCAGAAGCCCTGGAACTCTTAGCAGCCCTTTCACCTGGCGATTCAGTGAGGATAGTCTTTGTGGGGTGATAATTATGGAGAAATATTTGCTTAACCCTCCATGAAAATGGATCTAAAACCTAATTTTTAAAAAACTGTAGCCTGTGCTAAAATTAAGTGGACGAAAGAGGGAGAGAGAAAGAAAAGGTGAAAGAAGAACAGCCAGAGCAGGGCAGGCATGTTTTTATTGTGGACCTTGGAAGGAGAGGAAATAACTATAATTTAACAGCAATGAATTTATGTAATGTATACTTTTATTTTTTGCTTAACACTGTTGAGCCTACATCAGGAATTCAGGGCATTTAAATGTGGCCTCGGGTGTTTTAAAATAGTGATAAGTACTACTCAACGTGGAGAATTTAGAAAATACAAACATATAAAAAAGAAAATGAAAACCATTCATAATCCCCACCGAGTAGATGTAAACACTATGAACATTTCGGTCTGTCTGAATAGATGCGAATTTAGAGGAAAGCAGGCAGGTGTGTATGTGTGTGATTGTGCATGTGTGTGATTGTGCGTCACACACACACACACACACACACACTGTGAACTGTGTGTGTGCGTACCCACTCATTTTTAACCCTTTATGTATGTGTAAATGCTTTTTGTTGTTCATAACTGGGATTTTACTATCTTCCACTTACTCCATGAAATATTTTCTTATATTAATAAGAATAATAATTCCATTGCATAGAAGTAACATAGTTTATTAATCTTTCCTCATTGGACATTTAAGTTTTTCCCATTTTTTAATTTTAAAAAACATTGTGATAAATTTCATTACATAAAAAAGTTTCCCATATACCCTATTTTCTTTTTTTTTTTTACCCTATTATTTTCTTATGAAAGTTTTTAAAAGTGGAATTACAATGATAAATGGTATAAACACAAACCTTAGTTTTAATTTTAAGGGTAGTTTATTATATTTATTTTATTTTCTCTATTTCACAAAGAATGCACATTGGTTTTAGAAAATACACACAAAAAATTTTAAATAATCATAATTTTAAAACCTAGTGATAATTGGTCACCTCACTTTGACTTACAGGCCTTCAGTCGTTTTTCTATTCAATTATAGCAAATAAATATGAGTCTATTTTTCCTTTCTTTTTCTTTTTTTCCAAATAGCCTGTGATACATTATGACCTATAACTTTTTAAAACTTGATAATGCACATAAATAATTTATCATATTAAATAGAAATAAATTTCTCTAAGTGACCTCAGGAAATATCGTACCAATTTCAAGTCCCACCAAGAGTTTGTTTTTCTACATCAATAGTAACTCTGAGTATTACCATTCTTTCTAAAATCTGTCAATCTAAGAGGTGAAAGACATTTTTTCTGAAATATGAATTCACAGTTATTTGGTTACCAAAAGTTGAACATTTTTTTATATATTTAATGAGCATTTTTACATCTTATATTTTCAAATTACTTTGCAAATATATTTTACTCATTTTTCTGTAGGGATTTATATGCAGTATGTATGTATACATACACACACATATACTATTAATTCATAGGGTTATGTTCATTGCAAAAATCGTCCAGTTTGTCTTTGATCTTTTAAGTTTGTTGTGGTGTCTTTTGTCATACAGTAGTTTTTGTTTTTAATGTAGGACTAATCATTAGTCTTTTCCCTATGACTGTATAGAGAGTTTAAGAAACTCTCTATTTTTGACCTTGCCTCTATCGTTTCCATGATCTTTTGCCTCCAAACATCTCCCACTGGTACATTTTTTCTGAAGCAATTGTTGGATTCAAGGTTATGGATGACTTGGATCCTATTATGTTAATTTCATTTCCTGAGGGATTAGTCAGTAAGAGGAAAAAAGTACACTGTCTGATAAGTCATGGCTAATATTTCTCACATCTGATTCGAATGTAGAATTCAAAGTCTTCATTTGAAAAATGCTAAAGTGTCCGACAGAAATGCCCACGGATTGTGTAAGTACTGGCTTTCCTATGTTTGAAAAACTCATTGTGGAGGTGACGATATTGCGAATCAGACACACCATGAGGATTAGGACTTGGCCCCAATCACATCATAGATGAAGAAACGGTGATCCAGAACAGTTAAATTATGGCTCAGCATCACGTGGCTAGGGTTAGTCTGCGCCAACGTTGGCACAAAATTCAAATCAGAGCTCCCAATCCACAGTTGGTTTAGACACCCCAGGCAATGCAAAGCTTTGCTCTCTTTTAAAATTTAGCTAAGAGGTATGAGACATATCCTTACATATTAAGAAGGCTGTTTCATCATTATCATGCAAATACTAGATCACAAAAATGATGGCCTCCTTGTCTCCAGTGATTGCTCCAAGAAATTAAACTCAGAATATAATAAAAGATAAAAGGACTCACTCCTTACTTTAGCAGAACAGTCAGTTTGATTGAAATATATTTTCTCAAAAGAAGGTGTCCTTGGAGACTTTTGCATTCATGCTGGCAAATCAATGTTAATTCTTTTGTTCCAAGACTTTCTACCTGTCAGAAGATGAAATTTTAAATTTCCTTTCTTATAAGAATAATGTGTTACAAACACAGAAGTGGGATTTTTCCAAAGCTTAAGTCAAACAGGTAGGGTTAGAAGTAAAAACTGGATCCTGTGAAAATATTGCAAGCGAATGAAAGCATTGCTAAGCCAAAGACTCACAGCTAGTAAAGAGTACTGAGAGAAGGAAATTGTACAGACTAACTTACCTTCATCTGATCTGTTAAACTTAAAATTTCAAATAATTCTTCTCATATATATGTCAAAAGCAGCTTAGCCCTACAAGATTTATTCAAGTTTTCTGAGTGGTAGAAAACAGCAAAAATAAAGTGTTTGATTAATTTTTGAATTAATAATCAATACAAATGTAAAGTTTCCATTTTCTTCATCTGGAAGAAGATATACTTTCCACTTTGACTTTCATTAGGTCTCCAGCCCACGTTTAGTTCAGTTCTCTTTCTCCTGCACAACTATACATGTCAAATCTGATCTTGTTTTTAGAAGTGTTGCCTGACTCTGGATTAAAAAAGAGGAGGTTGGAAATTTTCCATTAAAACATTCCTTTCTACTTTATGTTTCCCAGAAATAAGAACCTCTTTCAAATTAGTCTTTTTTTCTAAATGAAGGAAGTCCAAGTCCCAATATATTACCTTCTCCATATTCCTAACCCAAAACAAGTACAAAAAACAAGAAACATTTTTTTAAAATAACTTTAAAAATTAGCCAAGCATTTTTCTCTCAATTAATGATTAAATTTATGTCAGTTCAGGCCTAAAATTACCACATCTAAAGTTCAGAATGAAATGCTGATATATAAAATGCTGATATATAAAATGCTGATATATAAAAATGAAATCAACTCTCAACCCAGCAGCTCAGATATTAGAATCCTCCTCTTGAAATGGAATTGACACAATCTATACTTGGACCTCGAAGAAGTTATATCATTCAACCAAAGCGCATACAAGAGTTGAAACAGCATGTTCGCATTTGCTTCCAGAAGATTACTTCTAGTCACACGAAACCAATTTTAGAAATTAATTATCTGAATCCAGAAAGCAATTATCTGGATTAGTAAAACTGAAAGTAAATGTTTGATCCACTTACCAGTGTTATGTCAGTGGAAGTCTTTGAATCATGTGCATGTTTGTGCCAACTTGCCACGTTGTTAGGGTGGGTTGATATCAAAAGTCAGCCAGAGATTAAAAAAGTGGCAACTGTGGTTTTTCATTAATTTCCACAAACACAATCATGTAAAAATAAAGGAAGATCCTGTAGGAATCAAATGCCAAGAAATAGAAAGAGGAGCTATTCCTGATTTGATTATATCCTAGATATAAAGTAAGAGATAAAAGGTACAGGTATTTTAGTCATAAAATAATTAAGTCCTAGGGATGTAAAATACAGCATGGCGACTATAGTTGATAATACTGTATTGCGTATTTGAAATTTGATGAGAGTATTTTTTTTTTTTTTTTTTTTTTTTTTTTGGTACGCGGGCCTCTCACTGCTGTGGCCTCTCCTGTTGCGGAGCACGGGCTCCGGACGCGCAGGCTCAGCGGCCACGGCTCACGGGCCCA
>NC_041228.1:76160581-76211254 GCF_002837175.3 Physeter macrocephalus
CCGCGTTCCCTGCATCGGCAGGCGGACTCTCAACCACTGCGCCACCAGGGAAGCCCAGGAGAGTAGATCTTAAAAGTTCTCAACACATAAAAAAATTTTTGTAACTCTATATCGTGGTGGACATTACCTAGAATTATTGTGGTGATAATTTAGCAATGTATACAAATATTGAATCATTGTATACAATATACATTGTATACATTGTATACAATCAATGTATACAAATATACAAATATTGAATCATTCAGTTGTACACTTAAAACTAATATACTGTTATATGTCAATTATACCCGAACTTTAAAAAATCTTTTAAAAATAATAAATACATAAATAAATGATTTTGTGTTAAAAAAAAAAAAGTTATAGGTAGCCCCCAAGTCTCATGGAAGATAAAGACAATTTATCCTAGAAAGATTTCAACAAACCTTTACAAGACTCTGGGTACAAGGTAAGTTCTGCTTAATAAAGAGATTAATATTTAAGTTTTGCTCTTTTTTGGAGCAGATTTTATATTTACTTTCATGTTCCTTACAGTTTATATTGTGACTCCTCATTACAAAACCCAAAGGGCAAGTTAGATCAAACCAGGAAGTTAAATGTGCTGGAGGTTTAGGAATAAAACTTGTGTCCATTTTGGAAATGTTATCAACACTGACTCTCTTCATTTATTTTTCAGAGGTTTCTAAAGCTACCCTTAAAACGGAGTGCTTTATAAAAACTTAAGGTATTTAGTTGCGCTTTACACGCGTGTAAAGCAAGGGATAAATCCTAGCATTATATATGCACTAACATATACAGAATGCAAGAACTATGCACTTCTAGCCTAGCTGCACATCGAATTTTATCTCCTAATTGTTTAGGAAAGTACTGAGAATTTCATTGTAGTTTTAACTTGAGGCTTTAGCATTAAGAATTGAAGACCTGATGAGTTAGTCTTTTCAGTAAGATAACTGCTATGCTGTATTCAGAGATGAAATGTTTATCTTGGAGGAATTTTTCCTTTAATATCCTGCAGAGTGGGTCAGGAAGTCTTACGAGAACACGCTTTCTTGGGAGATGACAGTCTTCATGGGCAATCTGAAATGAACCTCACAAGATTTGCCCTTTTGCTAAACATAATTCATCTTTTTCTCTCCAACTCCCACCCCATCCACCCCCATCCCATCTCTCCTAGAAGGCTACTTTGGGAACAAGAGAGAAAAGAGTCATCACATAACCACAGAACAGAGTTTCCCACTTAGTGAGCTATTTCCAGGGATCATATCACTCACCATTGGATTACATCACTCACTCGATGTACATAGGCACGGACCAGGGCTGTAATTTACGAAGGTAAATGGCACATTTATATCGCCCACTGGGAAGGGCAGGAAAGAAATGTATTACCATTTTGGAGGTCTAAACTAGAAAGCCAACATAATGACAACTGGGACAATTAAATTAAAATTAGTAAAATTCTCTTTCCATAAATTTGACAATAAAAGTCAAGTGGCCTAACTTTACAATAGCATTTCACACATAAGGTCACGCAGCAAAAAGATTTTGGATTTTCTTTCCAGATCTTCTCTGTGACTTTAGGCAAGACATGTGTCCTCTCTGACCCTGTTTGTTTATGCGTAAAATATAAATCATCATTGCATGCACTACTAACCTCTAAGGACCAAATTAAATAACATGTCTGTAGGCAAACAGGTAACCATAAGCAGTATCTAAATGCGACAAAGTATTAGGAAATCCCATTAAAATATAGGTATCAGTGCAATGTGGATTTTGCTTGTAATGGGATGTTTTCAAGCCCCTCTGTCTTCAGTGATAACTGGTACAGTGACCTTCTCAACTTGGGTTCCCCCGAGGGCAGACCCTCATGGAAGGACTCGGGGACAGGTAGTTAGGAGGTGACCCCAGGTAGCACAAGGAAGGAAGTGGGGAAAGCATGAAGGAAAGAGACATTTCAATAAAGTGTACATGAACAAGTTGGCTACCACTATGGGCAGTTAGGGCTCTGTCAACTGAGGACCATCCAGAAACCTATGGAACATCCCTCAGAATCAGTCCTTCAAGGATGGGGAGGGCTCCCAGCGGGGGTTACTCCCTCCCCTTATCATTATGACCACCATCCTGGTTGGTTGTTTGAGATGCCGGTGGAGGGAGCCCTTGGCCGGAGAAAACACCCTCCCAGCTTGAAGTGGAAAGTGGTCAACATGCCAGCACCAGCCCTGCAGCTTCAGGGGGACAGGTGTGAGGCAGGGGTGAGGCAGGGTATCAGCAGTGCCTGTTACCACGACACTTGGGCGCAGAGACACACGGCAACCATTTACGAGGGCACTCTGAGAAAATGAGACCTAAAGTTCCCGCCTTAAGTACCCCCTTCCCCTCTCTGCTTTCAATTCCAAGTCACTACAGGTCTAAGTTAAAACAGGAGAGCCAAAGAGAGAAGAGAAGAAAAAAGAGGAAATGAAAGGAAGGTAATTTCTTCTCACTTCCCACCCTTCATCTGCTTCAGAAAGAGGAGGAATGCGTTTCTATTCATTCAAATAATTTCAAAAGAAAAAGAAAAAGAACATGATGTTGGACGACATACAAAGGATTAGGGAAAATACAGAAGAAGGAGAAGAAGGAGAGGAGTGGAGAGGGAGGGAGAAGAGAGCTCCATGTGCAGTTTTTGTCCGGCAGCAAATCCTAAAAGTCCTCTTCTCAAAGGATAGACATCATTGTATGAAAGTGCACAGTTTATTGTACAATGTGTTTTAGCTTTCTGCAAACATTCAGGCCATAACTGATTATCAGATAATGGAAATTTAAGGTAAGTCATTTTATCCAAATGAGAGCTGTCTTCCTGCGGCAGACCAAGAACTATCACCATACTCAGTAGCCTTGGGTCTTTCAGAACATTTGCCAAGAATGTTTAGCTGGAAAACTTAAGATTTCCATTTGCTTCCAGAAAAGAAATATTTAGTTTTGGAATATTTTTTTTTCTTTTCAGCTTCCCATCTTGCTATCTAGAATCTGAATTAAAGTCCTACATAATGTTTGTTCCAAAACTATCAAGATGAAATAATGACTTTAATAAATGTCTTTTTTTTTCCCATAAGAAATTACAGTTTCTTGGCTTTGTGCTGTTGTTTGATTTGGTTTGCTTTTGCCTTCATCTGTTTGCATGCTTTCTTCTCTGAAGCACGTATAAATTGTCTTTAGACTCTATTGTATTTTCTTGGGGATTCAAAGATGGTACAAGAGACAGGGATGATTTTCCAGAACAGGGTTCCTATTTTCCACTGGGTTTCCTCACCCATTGACTAAAATACAGATTTACATGGCTAGAAAGTATATGTGTTTATCAATTTTAAGAAATAACTCAATTAGTTAAAACTAATACTGTCTATATTTTATGTGTTAAGGTTTAAAAACCACACATTTAAATAAACAGTTTAAACCTATTTCCTTTATCTTCAAATGAAAACACAGACTCATGTGTGTAAATGCACCTAAAATAAACTGTAAACCACCATAAAACAATGCCAGTCTTTATCAACTGCCCTATCCAGCTTCATCTGCTACCTAACATTTGGTCTCCCACCTACAGAAGAACCTTTTTGTTTAAATAAAAAGACCACAAATCTCAAAATACTTGCAATTTTCAACAACAGCAATGATTACATCTGGCTACCCCTATAGTCAGCTTGCAGAGTAGACCGTGCAAATAGCTGCCCCTCAGCAAAGTGGGAACTCCGAGGTCAAAAATTTGAAGGCAGTGAAATCACTGCACCTGCTCCTGCTGTGCCCAGTGTTTCTGCTCACTCTATGAAAAGCACTTACCTTATGTTCAACTATTTTTTCAAATTCTCCAGAATCTAGACTCCAGGTTAAACCATGATTTTGCTGCAGATGTTACTGATAGCCAATCCTCATGTTTACTTCAGAAAAATAGAAATGTATCCTCTTTCTTTAGTGAATATGGAAGGGAATTGGTAGCCAAACAATCTTAAGTTATTTTGAAAATAACCATTTTGGACTTTAAGCTTTTAGTAGCATAATTAGCCCCTTCAGGAGGTGCGTGTGTGTGTGTGTGTGTGTGTGTGTATGTGTTGGGGAGGGCACAGAATTGGGTATTTAAACAGACAGTAAATGTGCAAATTAAGTTAGAGCAAAAATAAACAAGAGTTCTTCTGACATGATGGACCCATAGCTTTACGTTTTCAGGATTTAAAAAAACATGTTAAATAAAAAGACAAAAATACCCTGCTTTACTATAATACTTTACATTTGCTTAGTGCTTTATAGTTTACAAAATGCTTTGAACTATGCATTATTTCAATTGCTTGCTGTAGCAATTTTTGGAAAAACTCATATTTTCCAAAAGAATATAGGGGGCTTCATTACAGTGGAGATGCATCACACAGATATTCAATTCCTAGGATGCCTTTTAGGTACAACTCTACCATCTTAGTCTTCTAAGTAGCCCATTGACCAACACAAAGTAAGGTTATAAACACCATATATTACAAAAGAATGGAAAACAGTCTGCTGGCAACAGGGCAATTTAGAATTCTCCACTCGCTTTCTATTTACCACAAAAGAGTTGACATTTATTTTAAGGGGATAATGGTTCGAATACCCAGATACTGTGTGACAGGCTTTTCTTTTAATTCACTTTTTTAGTTATGCTTAAACTTGAAGTTTTATACAAACAACTGCATTATTTTTAAAGCTCTCACAGTAAACTCTGAAACTCAAGTAACACATAACACACTGCCTTGGTGGAAATTATCACTGTCTAGGCATAGTTCTCAACATGCAGACTCAGAAATCTGAAGTTTTCAACACATTGAGAAAACTTTAATCCGTCAGGAGTGGAATCACATTACCGAAGCTCCTAAAACTGATGTAAGACCACTACGATGTCAAATTATTTGTTTGCAAATGAATTGGTTTACAATAAACTGAGTGGTTGACTTAGTCCGCCTCTGGTCCAGTGGCCTCCTTCCCCCACCCCTCCCCACCCTTTGACCCATAGCAGCTGCCCAATCTCAATTCCTTAATAACAAACTACCTGAAAAGGAAATTAGGAAAACAACCCCATTTACAATAGCGTCACAAAGAATAAAAGAATTATGGGTAAACTTAACTAAGGAAGCGAAGGACTTGTACATTGAACGCTATAAAACACTGATGTATGAAAACAAAGAAGAGGCAAAGAAATGGAAAGACATCTCATGTTCATAGGTTGGAAAACTTACACTGTTAAGATGTCCATAGTCCTCAAGGTCATCTCAGGTTTAATGCAATCCCTAACAAAATGCAAATGGCATTTTATACAGAAATAGAAAAAATATTCTAAAATTCGTATGAAACAGCAGAGGACCCCAAATAGCCAAAACAATCTTGAAAAAGAAATACAAAGCTGGAAGCATCACACTTTCTGATTTCAAAATATATTACAAAGCTACAGTAATTAAAACAGTATGATACTTGCAAAAAGACAGGTATATAGGCTGATAGAGCAGAACAGACAACTCAGAAATGAATCCACATATATATGGCTAATTGTCTTCAACAAGGGTGCCAGGAATACACAATGGGAAAAGGATAGTCTCTTCAACAAATGGGGCTGGGAAAACTGGATATCCACATGTAAAGAATGAAATTGGATCCTTAACTTATACTATACACAAAAATCAGCACGAAACAGATTAAAGACTTAAATGTAAGACCTGAAACTGTAAAACTTCTAGAGGAAAACACAGGGGAAATGTTTCATGTCATTGGTTTTGGCAATAATTTCATAGATAAGACACCAAAAGCATAGACACAAAAATAAACAGGTGGGACTACACCAAACTAAAAAGTTTCTGCACAGCAAATGAAACAGTCAACAGAGTGAAAAGGTAATCTACAAAACGGGAGGAAATATTTGCAAATAATATATCTGATAAGAGGTTAATTTCCAAAATATATAAGAAACACCTACAACTGAATAGCAAAATAATAATAATAAATGGATCTTAGAATGGGCTAAAGACTTGAATAGATTTGTCCCCTCCAAAAAATACAAATAGACAACTGGTATATTAAAATTTGCTCAACATTACTAATCATGAAAGAAAGGCAAGTCAAAACTACAATGAGATGTCACCTCACACCTGTTAGAATGTCTATTATCAAAGACATATAACAGAAGTAAACAGGTGTTGATGAGAAGGTAGAGAAATTGGAATCCCAGTACACTGTTGATGGGAATGCAAAATGGTACAGCAGCTATGGAAAACAGTATGGAAGTTCCTCAAAAAATGAAAATAGAAATACCATATGATCTAGCAATCTCATTTCTGAGTGTTTATTCAAAAGAATTGAAATCAGGATCTTAAAGAGATCTTAGCACTCTCATGTTCGCTGCAGTTCTATTCACAATAGTCAAGATGTGGAAACAACCTAAATGTCCATTGATGGATGAATGGATAAAGAAAATGTGGTATATACATGCAATGGAATATTGTTCGGCCTTAAAAAATAAGGAAATCCTGCAATATGTTACAACATGGATGTGCCTTGAGGACATTATGCTAAGTGAAATAGGCCAGTCAGAGAAGGACAAATACTGCATGATTTCACTTATATGAGATATCTAAAATAGTCAAAGAGAAGCAAGAAATAGAATGATGCTTGCCAGGGGCTGGGGAGAGGGGCAAATGGGGAGTTGCTAATTGACTTGTATAAAATTTCAGTTATGCAAGATGGATGAATTCTAGAGATCTGCATTACCACAATGTGCCAGCAGATGACAATAAATGTACTGTACTCTTAAAAATCTATTAAGAGGGTATGTTAAGGATTCTTACCACAATAAATACAAAAAGGAAAGAAATTGAGGCACAGAGAAATAAAGTGATTTACCAAAGGTCACACAGCTATTTCCCGGTGAGCAGGGATTTGAACTGAGAATTCTGCCACTCTAGGATCCAGGCACGTCCCACCACAGTCTATATACTTATAGACTGAATGTGTCTCCCCAAAATTCAAATGTTGAACCTAATCTGCAGTGTGGTGCCATTAGGAGGTGGGGCCTTTGGGAGGTGATTAGGTCATGAGAGTGAAGTCCTTAGAAAGGGATCAGTGCGCTCATGGCAGAGACCCCAGAGAGCTCCTCCTTCCCTCTCACCACTATGAGGTCACAGCAGGAAGACTGCCCTCTATGAACCAGAAAATAGGCCCTCCCCAGACACCAAATCTGCCTTCACCTCCAACTTGGATGTCTCAGTCCTTCAGCCTCCAGAACTTCGAGAAATTAAAATTTCTATTGTTTTTAAGCCACCCAGTCTACGGTATTCTGTTACAGCAGCCAAGACTGAATAAAGCAGCGAATGTCCACAATACCGCCTATAACAGCTCATTAGTGGACGGTTTTAGACCAGAGTAAGATGGAGTGGAACTGGCATATCAGTTATGCGTACATCGATTATGATTCTGGGGTAGAGTAGGAAACAACCTGTCCTCTTGGACTTTTAAATAGTGTTTTCTCTACTTAATTTACGTGATCAATTCGCACTTTCTCTGAGGAACATTCTTCTTCTTGCAGAAGAACTTCAGCTTAGTCTCCATCAGGCTGTTGCTAGTTCAGTATCTGTGGACACTCTGAGTCAGGACGTGAGGCTGCAGGGCACTTCCTGTAAAGGACTTTAGGTCCTAGTCCTAAGGCTACTGAATCGAAAAGCAGGAGAAAAAAAAAAAAATCGTGTATGGACTTAATTACGAGTGATCAGAAGCGCTCTCTTCTTTTTATAGAGGATTTCAAAAATAAGCCCACTTTTATATTTAACGTTTTTAGAAGCCTAAGGAATAAATTCCATATATAATCGTATATATTCTCAACTCGGA
The DNA here is from genome assembly GCF_002837175.3 of Physeter macrocephalus. Taxonomy (NCBI): domain Eukaryota; kingdom Metazoa; phylum Chordata; class Mammalia; order Artiodactyla; family Physeteridae; genus Physeter; species Physeter macrocephalus. Next base: position 76,168,454 of record NC_041228.1, read on the forward strand.
TTAATACTGACAATTTTCAGCTGGGATATATCTGGCAGGATTCTTTGGGTCTGTTATCTGAGAAAGTGGTTGCCCATAATTGGGGCTTTGGTATAGGGGAAAAGGGTTGGTTAGGTAAGTGGGTCAGGGAGATTGTCTATGATGGTGAGAAAGACTGAGGGGTTTCCCCAGTTACTTCTTTTTTGTTTTGTTTTTTTGTTTTTTTTGTACGCAGGCCTCTCACTGTTGTGGCCTCTCCCGTTGCGGAGCGCAGGCTCCGGACGCGCAGGCCCAGCGGCCGTGGCTCACGGGCCCAGCCGCTCCGCGGCACGTGGGATCTTCCCGGACCGGGGCACGAACCCGCGTCCCCTGCATCGGCAGGCGGACTCTCAACCGCTGCGCCACCAGGGAAGCCCTCCCCAGTTACTTCTTAAACAGAGGTTGAAGGTCACTCTCACTCCGCCCTTGGTTCAACAAAAAAGCAGAGCATAAAAATAAAATAATAGGGTAAGTAAGAGAAATACATTTTGAAATATGTCCTGTAGTAGGTCCTCTGTCTTGGTGGTCTCTTTCGCTTCCTTGACTCCCTTCTGCCTTTATTGCCCTAGAGGGGGAGGAGCAGCAAGGGAGAGGGGAGGTGGAGGGGGGCAGCCCCAGCCAGAAAGAAAGCAGGGAGAGGGAAGTCCCGATTGCCCCCTCAAGAACAAAAGTTCTACGAGGAGGCTGAAAAAACAAACCCCAGTAGATCAGCAGGACTCTGAGAAATGGCGGCCCAAGCCCTGCTCCCCCAGGGTGGCCTGGGGAACCCGACAGTGCCTCAGGGTCTCCCACGTGGTTTGCAGGGAGTGGAGCCGCAGGAAGGATGCATTCAGGTACCCGGAGTCTGGGGCCTGGACACTCCCTGTAGGGGGCACAGAAGTCCCCATACGCCCTCGTGGAGGGGGCAGAGGAGCTGGGCAAACCGATGGCCTGCGGGAGGGCTGGGCTCAGAGCGGCAGGAGGGTGGGACCCCCCAGGACCAGAGGCCTGGGCAGCAGCCACAGACTCCAGCGGCGGGGCCCAGCATGGACCCCGACCCCGGGCAACGCCGGCACGCCTCAGTGGACACCAGTGCAGGGCCCCCAGTGACCTGGCGGGACTCCGCACAGGACAGCAAATCCCAGTATAAGCAGGGGGACTGCACGTCCTTCTTCACAGCCCCAGCTCCCTCCTGGGAAGGAGGCGGGGAGACGGACGCTTTTGGACGGAGGAAAACCACTCCTGACTAGGAGTTTAAGTTTGCATCGAAGACACTGCTTTCAACTGCAAGACACTGGCTTACCTTTAACTGGCCAGTTTATATCCACCCCAGCTCCCATAATAGGAATGGAGTCCTCGAGGGCAAGACGAGATTCATGGGAGAGAGGAAGAGGCATTGTTGGACCTCTGAGTAAATTCAGCTGTCCGTCACAATCCAGACAGTTTACTTCCAAAGGGAAGGAACGGGAAGGAAACTCCCTTCTTCTGTTCTAATGCTGCTTCTCCTCAAGGAGCTCAGAGCCTCTCGTCCAATCAGAGAGATGAGTGCAGACCTAAAGGCGGGGCCCCGGCAGCAGAACTGAGCTTGGATCCCTAGACCAGCGGGCAGGAGAGCACTGCAGAAGGCCTGGCGGAAGGAGGGAGGCTGGCGGAGGGGCAGCCGGCCAGCTGGTGGGGCAGGGCAGCGAGAAGATGGGGGGAGTGCCCCTCTTGGTCCCGGCATGAATCCGCGACCACGGAAATCCTTGAACCGCAGAACGGCATTAAACTAATTATGCAAAGTACTCTTCTGTTACCAACCAGGCTTACTTGACCTAACAGCAGGCTTACCTTGATTCCTCAGTCACTGACTCTGTTTGCTAAGAGCCTTTAGCATCTCTTAACTATAATAAAATGAGAGAGAAAACCCAACAAAATCAAACTTGCTGAGCCCACTGGCAAGTCTCAGAACTTCTTCGCTATATGCAGTCTTTTCTACTCCAATATCTACACTCCTGTAGGACCGGCCAAAAATTGTTTTACGTCACCATTTCCAGATCTCCAATAATATTTTATAATCTTAGCTTGAAAGTTTCCTCTGTGATCCACAGATCGTTGGTTCAAATTCTGAGCATTTTGTTATATAGTCCAAAGAATTTTCTTTAACACTTCTGTTTTCCACTCTCCTTTTTGGGCAAAATGAAACTTTTTTGTTCTTTAATCCAGTGCCCCAAATTCTACTGAACAGGAAGGTAACGTTCAAACGCCCACTGACAGACCTACACTTTCCATTTACACAATTATTCCATACACAGGACAGTATGTATCACTGCTTTCTGGAAAGAAAAATAACATACGAAGCACCCAACAGCTTTTCTATGTGGTCCGAAATAAATAGCAAATTCAGGAAAGAAATAATTTTGGAATCAAGCTACCCCACTATTTGCCTTCAGCACCGTTATCACTATGACATAATCATTTTGTTATAATCTGGCTTTTTGTTATGTTAATGGTGCCTACAGGTAGAAAGCGAATTGCATTCCTAAGTATGTCTCACTAGTGAAGAGCCAGTGTCATGAAAAGCAAAGCAAGGTGCGCGGTCTGAATGACTTCCGGGTGATGTACTGAGGAAGCATGTTGAGATGTCCAGTGAGGGGATTGCGGACCTAGCCGCGATCACGAACACCGTCACTAAGCAGACGTTTCAATATACCGCATGGATACTAAAAAGGATGGATAGACACGGGGGAGACACATCATGAGGATTAGATCTGCCTCCCCCTAAATCTAAATCACGTTTTAGATTATTTTTATGTTCTTATCACTGGTCCTCTTAAAAACAAAAGTCACATAAACGGGAGCTTTGGAATGTATTTTGCTCACCGGTGTCAGCAATGCTTGGATCACTTATTGCTCACTAAGTTCAACAACCAGAAGTTCAGATCTTAAGGACATTCCAGCCACTTCCAAAACTCCCAGTACTGTCCTAATTACCCACTTTGAGCTACTTGTTTCTTCCATTCTGGTTGAAAACATTGTAAAACTGGCACAAAGTGCCATGTGAACAAAACAAGTTAGCAAAGCTTGTACCTAATAAGTAGCTCTCCTGAAGAAGCAATGTGGAAATCCTACAGCCCATGCTGGGCACAAAATCTTCCTCTATGATATCCAAAAAGATGCCTTCTTAAAAGTGAGTTGCGATTTAACAGGAAGAAAACTGTTCTTGTAATTACCACACCTATATGCAAGCCCCAGGTCAGCCACTTATTCACTGTGAAACCCCGAGTCACTCACTGATTTCTCTGCAAAGAAGGGATGAAAATATTTTCCCCAAAGCACTCTCGGACTCAGGAGGTGGAAATTGATACACATAGCAGCGCTCAGTAAACTGTCAACACCCACAGTTAATGTATACATTGTATGCAGGAGCTATGAAAGCATTGTGTGTTTTGAATATTAAACAGAAGAAGGCATTTAAATGATGCTTCAGATACAAAAGGTAAAGGAAATGACAGCGTGATCTCAACAAACAATATACCAAACAACGTCTACCGTGTCTGGCTACGTAACGTAATTCCCAGGCCCGGTGCAAAATGAAAATGAGGCCCCTGATTCCAAAAGCAGGAAAGAGGGGAAAAGAGACTTCTTGGGTGGCGTCTCTTCCCTTGTCGTGATGTTTTTTATTCGCTGTTTAAGGCTGTGCTGATTGGGCAGGGGATACTCACAGGGCGAGCAGGGCCCACCCCCATGCCTCAGAGCACAGGGTCTGGCCCCGCCCTCTGAGTGTCCAGTCCGCCATCTGGTGGGAAGAACTGCAGTGTTCAGGGGACCAGGCAGTGGAGCGCCCATCCCGGGAGACAGAGAGGTTCCTAGTCCCCAGAGCCTGCTCCGTTATCCCATCTCTCTTCACTTACAGGACACAAATCCAAAGATAAGATGATTAAGGATTCCAAGATGGAAAGTGCCTAGCGTCAAACCTCAAGCACTGGGCCCCCTCTGAGCACAGCGTCCTCAGTGACTGCACGGGTCGCACGCCCACAAATCCCTCCCGGTTATCTACTGTGATTGGGACCCTAATATTTTCAAAGAGGCAGTATGATACAGTCAGTAAAAGAACAGACTCTGAAGCTGCGTTGCTGGTTTCCATGCTGGCTCTGCCTCTCCCCAGCTCTATAATCTTGGGTGGTAGTGTCTTCATTTGTAAAACAAGGGCAGTAATAATAATCTCTGACCCCATAGGGTTCTCATGAAGAGTAAATGAATTAATATATGGCAAGTACACATTTCAGGGCCCGGAATGTTTAGTACTGTCAAAGTGTTCGTTTTTAGTATTTTTCATACGAATCCACATTGCGGGTCCAAGGTGATTCCAAAGATGAACGTGTTTGGAATTCTTGCAGGGAGAGTGTCCTACAGCAGGCTTGATAACCATCTCTGTTCCTCATCCCAGGCTCATCCTGGACTCTGGCTGGCAGCATCCCTGTCTGTATCTCCACCTCTTCTCCCAAGTCTCAGATTCTATGCCAACCATCATATCACCCAGCTGGCAATGACAAGAGCAAGAGAGAAGTATCCTAAATAGAACACATTTTCCTTGAAGAAAGCCTGTGGACTCTCTAAAGATACAAAGTGGTTAGTAATGGGTAGAGAGTAAAGCCTGTGATTAGGCTGGGACAGATAAGGTTAGCGATGGCCATAAAATTGACTTTACTACACTACTATCTGTGCACAGCAACTGCTTAGTAAATGTTACTGATTTGTATTTTATGAATAGCATTCAAATAATAAAAGAGAATTTAAAAATCAACATCAAAAGTGAGAGCTATAAAATGTAATAAAAGATGAATACATAAAAGTTAAAAGGAACAGTGTATAAGCAGAATAAAAGGGTATGATAGTAATGTTACATTTACAATTATATTTTCATGGCGTTATACAACTCTGATGTTTAAGCAATTTGCAGGTAACTTTTACTTGGCCAGTAAATCCAAGAGTGAACAGTAAATTTTAAGGACTCCTTTTTAAAATAAAAGCAAAACAAGTGTCCTATTTATATGTTATACTGAGAAGTTTCATTAAAAAAAAAAGTTGTGGCCCAGTGAGGTGCTAGAACTTTGGTCTCTTTGAAACAAAGGTACAAACAACAGTGTCAAGTATTTTCAGTGTTTCTACGTTGTCTTTTTAAACGGATATAACTTCTTAGACTAATAGTCATCTTTCTCCATCATGTTATCCCCACACCTCTGAGCTCATCTGTTTACCACTCCGTACCCAACATGGCAGAGTCCTTATTCTATCATGTCTGGTAGAACGTTGCTTCCTCCTATTACTTTTTCTTGATTTTACCTTTTCTCCCTTTCTTTAATGCTGTCTTGCCTCTTCATTCATTCATAATCATCATTTCCTCCAAGACTTCCTTTTTTCAAGAGAAACTTTTCTAATGTATTCTCTTGACTCACTGCTTTCTACATCACATTTTAAAATTTTGCTTCGTTGATAAATTGTGGATGATGAATTGCAGACCTATTTACATTTACGCAAAATGGCTTCAGTAAATCCAACTTAAAGACAGAGATCATTGGACTGGATAATATTTAAAGCATAGGTACTGTGGCTTTCAGGAAACACGTTTAAGATAAGCTTACGGAACAGGTAAAAATAAAAGAATGAATATATAGAATATCAACACTAGCCAAAAAAAGATTAGGTAGCTACATTAATAACAGACAAAGTAGACTTTAAATACCTTTCTGAGAGTGGAAAAAAAGGGTACCGAATGGAAGGAGTTATTTGCAATTCATATAACCAACAAGGCTAATATCCAAAAGATACCTATAATGACAAATCAATTAGAAAAAGACCAGAAACCTAATAGAAGAAGTGAGCTGGAGACTTGAAGAGGCACATTCTGAAAGAGGATGTCCAAATGCCAATAAACCTATGAAAAGATACTCAACCTCATTAGTCATCAGGGAAATTCCAGTGAAAACCTCTGTGAGACGCTTCCACATGCTATAACCAGAAGACCTTAAGTTAAAAGTCTGACAATGCCAAAGGTTAGAAAAGATACAGAGCAAAGGGAACTCTGATTCTCTGCTGGTGGGAGCATAAATTGGTACACCACCTTTGGAAATGCGTGGCACCATTTTCAAGCTTTGAACACAAACGTAACCTATGATCCGGCAATTCCTGTCGCCTGCATATGCACCCAACAAAAATTTGTTCCCACGTACACCAAGAGACGTGTATAGAAAAGTTCATGGCTTCGTAATTCACGATAGTTAATAACCAAAACGCCCATCACCAGTATAAAGTATATGTAAATGTTTGTGTATTCATATACAGTCATAAAAATGAACAACGTGGATGAATCTCATATATATAATATTGAGTGACAAAAGCTAGACCCAAATGAGTACATATCATATAATTTCAATTATTTAAGGTTCAGAAACAGGCAAAACCATCGTGTTAGAAATCTCAGATAGTGTTTATTTTTTGGAAGAAAAGAAACTGTACTATGTATCAAGGAGCCAAAAATGTACAAGATCTGATCTCTTCTCTTAAGAATCTCACAGTCAAATGAGATCATGTAGGTAAAAATGCATTATGAGCTGAAAACATATAAACCATTATAATGTTATTATTTTGAATTGTAATATCCAGATAGGCTGATATCTAAAGATTTTCTTTGTCTGAAGTTTAGTCAGTCAGTTGACAAATACTGTCTCATTAGCTGAAACACATTAAGCAGGACAAGGGCTGTGTTTCTATGCAGAGACTTTGGCAGATGAAATGGGATGAATCTTTACTGCATCTCATATCTCCTCAGCCCATATGAATGCAGCCTAAATGACGCTCCCATCAGCAGGCAAGGATTATAGAGTAACTCAGATAATGTGACCTAGATGTGCTTTCTTAATCATCATTCATGCTCTTTGGGAAAGAATTCAAGCAGAGTACAGCCATAACTTTCTCTCTAAGACCAGGAAAACCACGATTTGTCTTTAAAAAAACAAATCATAATAAAAACTGCAGCAGCAGAAGCTACAACAATAATAATGCCCTTACAATAAGCCTGCCCAATCGTGTCCCATTAGTAAAATATTCATACAAAATTATACTTCCACCAATAGGAAATTATGTTTACCTATCACAAGTGAGAAAAACAAAATTAGAAATTTGAAACATTACAACTTTTGCAAATACTCATTTGTAACACAAAAGAAGCGATAAATTACCAATAAATGCATCATGATTTTACTTTGTGTTTTAGTCTCCTTTAAAGTTACCTGATTAATTTTTTACAGGTCACTATATCTCTTTATTGTTTATCTTATTTCTGCTACATTCATATAAAGGTATTCAATATTATCACCATACTGATAAGAGTTTCCAGGACCATGAATCCTTAGGTCTTTGAAGCCACAAAGAAAATGAAAAAAATAAAAAGAGCACTTTGCTGAAACAGAAGACTTGGAAGGTCAAATTCTTGAAGATTAAAGAGTATGAAATACAAACCTTACCAAATGACTGAAAACTAAAGAATGGGTTTTTTCCCTCAGTGTTGATTACTATGTATTCCAGAGAGATTGATTCTTCTTTTTGTTTCTAGGCAAACAATATTCATCTTTAAGGGCAGAGAAACATGAAACACTACTACTTTTTCACCCATCTTTACAACTTGAGCCCTATAACCTGTAAGATTTTAGGTCAATTGTGTATGAAAGAGAATACATTCTTTTCTAACCCTGGTATAGCCCAGGAAAACAATCTTCCTTGGGAGGTCACAAGTCTGTCATAAATGGTAATACTATGCACGTCTTCTGCACATGTTTCAGTGGGGTATTTGCATAGAAGTCCAGGTTTAAGGGCATATGTGCTATGTGAACTGTAGCAGACAGTATCAAACTGTCCTCCAGAGTGATTAGACCAATTTACTCTCTCACCAGACTTACTGCAAATATTTTTATTTCGATATTATTATAAATGGTAGACATTTTGAAAATTTTATTTTATATGTTGCTAATACATAGAAATACTGTTGATTTTTGTGTATGGACCTTATAGTCCATGCTAAATTTACTGATGAAGTCCATCAGTTATCTGTAGATTTTGAGTGTATTTTCTATGTACATAATCATACCTTCTGAGAAAAATAATAGTTTTATTCTTTCTTTTCCAATCTTAATAACATTTAACTTTTTTTCTGCCTTACTGCATTGGCTAAAACCTAAGTCCTGATCTTGAAGGAAATGTTTTTAATCTAAAAGCAATAAACATGATATTTTCTGTACATTTTTTTGTAAATAGTTCTCTATTAATGCAGTTCTTTTCTAGCCCCAGGTCTTTGAAAGTGTTCATTATGAACGATGTTAAAATTTATCAAATGATTTTTATGAATTAACTGAAATGTTTGTTTTTTTTTCCTCCTTTATCCCAGCAATGTAGTAGATTATATTCATTGATTTTTAAATGCTAAACCAACTTTTCATAATTGGAATAATTTCAATTTGCTCCTGAGTAATTATCTTCTTTTTATATAAATTTGCTAATATTTTGTTTCCAATTATTGTATCTATGTTTATGAGAAAGATTGATCTATAAATTTTATTTTTTTATAATGTCCTTAAATTTTGATGTCATGGTAAGACTGGTTTCATAAAACAGGTTCCAAAGCATTCTCTCCATTTCTAGTCTCTCAGCGAGCATGTGTAACACTCTCAGAGACGTATTCCCAAAGTATATCTTCTCCAGGGTATCTAATGAAAGCTCGGAGTGATTATTAGGGACCCTCCTTCTCGGCAAGAAATAAACTCAGACTTTTGTGTCGTTAGCTCCATGAGTCTACTGAAAGCTCTGCCTTGTGCTGTCCCTCTTGTTGTCTGCTTTCTCCTTCATTTCTGTCCTCTTTCCCACACAGTGTAGGAACTGGTGACTGGCTCAAGGAGAAAAGCAACTTCTCTGTGATTGAGCTTTATTCAGGATCTTGTCCCTCAAGTCCTGGCTGCCATCATTTTCTTCCACAGCCCCTGAGACTGCCAGAAGCTGAGCTGTTTTCTGCTCAGCCACCATGATATATGCTGTTTAGGAGTCAGTAATTGTCTCAAAGGGAAAAGTAGAGCAAAGTATCACCTCAACGCACTTCTTTGACTTGTCCCGACAAGGTCCGATTTCCTTGATTGTCCCCCGATGCCTTCAAATAACTGTGGGGTTTTTTTTAAAATTTATATTTTATGCAGCATTTATGGTTTTCCTTGATGGTAGGGCTGTAGGGTAGTTTGACAGGTTGATAGATAACAAGCTACTCTATCAAAGTTTACAGCAGAAGTCCTGGCCATTCTTTATAAAACAAATTTCAAAAAGTGACCTTTAGAGGTGAATGATAGAGAAATGATAACTGGCAGCCTGGTTATTTTTCTCTGTTAAGTAAAAACTTAACTAGAGCAATTCATGGCAGAAACCAAGTGAAAGAGGAAGAAAAACTCTATATTTGCGTCTATGTTACATAGGGGAAGAACGGATATTGTAAATTTTTACATTTTAATTGAATTCCTGACATCTCCCGGCGGCGTTAGATTTAGTGGGGCTACTGAGGCTGAAATTGATACATTGAGCTGCTATTTGCATTTAAACTGAACAGACCTAGGAAATGGAAGTTTTCAAATAACACAAAATGGTTCCTAAAGCTGCAGTTTTATTTTGCATTGAGAATGGGTGGAGGTAAGTTTGTTGGATAAGGTTTATTCTTTTTACACTTTATGGAAATGGAGATCCAGGTTACACTGATAATTTTAGAGAAAGTAATAAACAGAATGAACATCTTTTCTATAGCCTTGATCTGTTCGTTTGAAATGAAAATAATTTCTCATGAATTAGGTTTTAGGACATGATACCTTAACTGCCTCTTGGGCCATCTGTGGTCAAAGTCTTTCCCTCGATCCATTTTCTCGGGTCCTTCATTCATCCAGGAGCCAGGCAATTTTCTTACTCAGTCACTGTGGATAACAGCCACCCACAAGATTCTCCTTTGAATGTACCCTCAATTCTTTGACTCCTTTTGTGACGATCTAAAAGAGATAATGAGCAATGCAAACTCCAAATTTTCAGGGAAATGGAACTGACATGGGAGTATAGAAGCCTTTATTATCAAAGTCACAGCCAAACCCCTCTGAGATTTGAGTGAAAAATAAGAAAGATAAAATCACAAAAAGTACTTCAGAGTGAATAAGCAGGTTTGAAGTAATTGCAGTGCTATTTATTCATTAAGCCCTTAGAGTAGAATGATGATATTGAAGATGCTTTTGCAGGTGGCATATGAAGCAGAGTGCTAAGTAGAAATAGAGAAGCTTTCTTTAAAAGCCTACTGACTGCAAATCCAAACTACTGGAACACTCTGCCACCATGATCTGTAGTAACTGCAGGGCAGGCTGAAAAACAAGAGATTTCACACAGCAAAGAGTCACTGGTCTGGCCAAAATTTGACATCCTCCAAATTCTATCTAATGCTTTGTGATTTAAACAGCTGGATTTTTCTTGGACATAATTACTGAACCACATAATAAGAAACATGAAATGAAAATGATTCCCTTTTCTATGAAAGCAGATGGAGAAAAATCAGCCCTGGTTTCAGATTTTGCAGTCTGCATAGGAGCTGGTTGACAGAAACAGAAATGTCTAAACCCTCTCCTCATCACCATCTATTGAATCAAATCTCTGGGGGAGGAACCCAGGCATCTGAGGTTTAACAAATGTCACAGATAATTTTTATTCGTGCTACCATTTGAGGGGCACTGCTTTAGAGTAACTCTTAATTAAACTTTTAGTTGAACTGCCTTGGGAAGTTCAATTTTTCTAAGAAAACCAATTTAGGAAATAGCTTTAAAAAGTCTACATGGGGCTTCCCTGGTGGCGCAGCGGTTGCGCGTCCACCTGCCGATGCAGGAGAACCGGGTTCGCGCCCCGGTCCGGGAGGATCCCACGTGCCGCGGAGCGGCTGGGCCTGTGAGCCATGGCCGGGCTGGGCCCGTGAGCCATGGCCGCTGGGCCTGCGTGTCCGGAGCCTGTGCTCCGCAACGGGAGGGGCCGCAACAGTGAGAGGCCCGCATACCACAAAAAAAAAAAAAAAAAACAAAAAGTCTACATGATATTCAGTTACTTACTGATTTTTTGTGTGTGTTTTCACTCAGATACTTGGTCTTTAAATAGTCACAGAGTGAGTATAGGGTATTGGAGAACAGAGACCACATAATAGAAAGTAAAGGTAGACAAAGTTTCTACTGGGGCTTGGGAGGAAGTGGCCCATAAGTACTTCCTGTTCTCAGTTTTGTACAGATTGAGTTCTGCTGCCTTAACCTGCTAACAGGAACCAAAAGAGCCTGGGGTTGTATTGGATTCTATGTACACATCTTTTATTTTTCTTTAACCACATGAATAGTTTTTGTGTATTTCCAAGAAAAACCCTAAAAGGCAGTTAAGTACTTTCAGGTTCCATTGTAAGTAGCCTAGAAGTGAATCGTAAAGGGCAAAGAGATTCCTTTAGTTACTCAATTTATTTTCCAGGCACTTGTTTATGTCATGGGGATAAGCAGTTAAGGATAAGGTATAAGTGAGATGAGAAGGTAAGGGTCCTACCCTCAAGGAACTTCCTGTTTAGGGGAGAAATCAAAAGGCAAGCAGTTAGTAACTAAAGTATTGAAAGCATCTGCATAAGAGTATACAGACTGGGACTTCCCTGGTGGTGCAGTGGTTAACAATCCGCCTGCCAATGCAGGGGACACGGATTCAAGCCCTGGTCCGGGAAGATCCCACAAGCCGCGGAGTAACTAAGCCCGCGCGCCACAACTACTGAGCCTGCGCTCTAGAGCCCACGTGCCACAACTACTGAAGCCTGCACGCCTAGAGCACATGCTCCGCAACGAGAGAAGCCACCACAACGAAGCCCGCGCACCGCAACGAAGAGCAGCCCCCGCTCTCCACAACTAGAGAAAGTCTGCGCACAGCAATGAAGACCCAACACAGCCAAAAATAAATAAAAATAAAATTAATTAGTTTTAAAAAATATTACCTTATGTTATATGATTATAAGCTCCACAATTTCTTGGCCCTGTTTCTATTACTGCTCTATTCTCTTCTAGGAATGACCACTGCTGTGGAAAGTTCAGTGGTCTCCAAGGTTTACCTCATTGAGATGGCTTTTTCCTACCATGACGTCCACAGGAAACTGTGTTGTGTTGATGCTGAAGTTCACTGACATTACGAGAATATATTTTATTCTCTGCAGTTTTTCTGGGAATAGCTTTCAGTGAACAGATTTGGTTCTGTATTTTAGAAACATTTTCCTCAATTATATCACTGAATGTGTTTTAGTATGTTCTCCCTTCTCATTTTCGGGAACACTATTCTTGTTATGGGAAGTTTTTTGTTTTCTGTGTTTCATCTTTTCTCTAAACACTTTTATCTTTTTGTTCTTTTCCATCTTCTTTTATGTACCATCTTTAAGTCTCTCCTCTGTGTTCCTGATTCTGCTTTCAGCAATGCCCTACTTTTTTCTTTCCCTCTTTGATCACAGCTTTGATTTTTGTGATTGTTTTATTACTAAATTTCAATTCTTCCTTAAAGTCTGCCAGCTTACTTTCAACTCTTTACATGGGCTTTTCTTATTTTATGTCATCTCATATCTTACCGTTAATGGATTGTTTTTACAGTTATCATTTCTTTAAAATTTTTCAGTAATATAGAGAAAGTATCTTTTTTCTGAATTTTTTTTCTGTTTCCTGGAGTAATTCTTCTAACGTGAATTCTTTGTCTACTCTTCACTTATTATGCTCCTTCCTGATTATTTTTTTCTGGTTATATCCATGCAGAGCTTTCATGTGGATCCCTTATACTTACTTCTCATGTTTAAACTGAGACCGTCCCTTCTGGACCTGCTATTTATTCGTGCCTGCAATGGGGGATTTAAACGGAGAGGAGACGTGGGTGAACAGAGGATCTGAAAAAAAAAATTTTGTGCACCTAAATGCACTTTGCCTGCCTCATCCTCTGGCTGGGTACGTCTCTCTTCAAGAGCATCACATTGCCCGCTTTGGGGGAGCACGTCACTCAGGGAAGTCTAAGCAGCCCCAGTGCTGCAGTGCAAACAGAGAGATCTGTATATGCAGCAAATGTGAGCAGCTCTTCCTCCTCCATCCCACCATATCTTCACACGCTTGTTATAAGGATGCTGGTCTGCAGGAAGTTAAGAAGATGCCTTCTCCTCTTCCTCCTTCAGAATTGCCTCCTCTGCTTCTCTGCCCTCTGGGACTTTGCCTCCCCACCTCCCCAAGGATGATCCTGGCTTTTCCTGTGACCTGTCTGCCATCTCCAAGTGGTAGCTAAAACCTGGAACTGTATGCACTGGCTCTGTGTTTCCTCTCCATTTGGTCCAAGTTTTCCCGTATTTGGCGCTATTCTTCAAAAGCTCTACTTTGGAGTTTCGGCCAATTGAAGACGATCTCATTGAAGATGTGATTTTCAGAGTTCTTGTTCTCTTGATAACTCTGGGTTTCAGAAAAAGGAACAGAGGGAAAAACATGTTCTTTCTTACCAGAAACGCTACACTTTTGTTTTGCATTTTAAGTAATAAATCATTGTCATTATGCTTGACTTCACTCCCAGTCTCTGGTCACATGACCCGTGGGAGGGCATCTGAGAACTCGGTTGCTTAGCAACCAGAACTCCTTTCTTCCTTTCAACACCCTGCCCCAACACTTTCCCTACATGGCCCGGCCCACCCTCTGTGGCACCTGAGTCACACGATGTGGTTCTCTAACTACCTGTGGCTTCCAGAGGGCATAGCTACCCAAAGGGGGATTCAGAGGAGGACCCACTGAATAGGGGGAGGAAAAGATATTAATGTAGGTGGTAGAAATAAAATGAATTAATAAGTTCCGGAAATGTATATAGGTCAACAAGACCTTGGGAGGAAGACAAAAGAAGACGATAGAAGAATATTTTTGTTTTTTCTGTCACAAAAGTGAGGTGATCCAAGGACACATTTGGACTCTCACCAGATACAGCAAAATGTCCAGGTGAGGGTAAGCTACACGCACCCAGACATGCTTCATTGCCTTAACAGCATGACTTTCCAAAGGCTAAAATGTTAAAAAGAGAAAATTGACACATATACAAGGTAGCTAGTAAATTGGAGGGGAGGCATCCACTGTCTAGCCAACTCAAGATGATGCCCTGCGAAAGATGAACTGTGTTTAAATGGATGGAGTTGACACCAGGCACACACGGGAATCAGGACACTGAGACTGTGAAGCCGCCTCGGGTCAGAGCAAGGATGGTGGTCTAGGTGGTCCTCTCTGTCCTTTCTGAATATAACAACCTGCTCCATGGAGACAGAAGGAGTAGAACAGGAAGTCACCAGAAACGTTTATGCTCCAAAAGTGGCTTGTACCTGACAAGAATGAAGATAAGTGCATTTGGATGGAAAATTTTACTTTAGAAATGTAAAATTATTTTGTATTTTATTGAATACAATAAGTGACATGTTTTACAAATAAAAATGGCTTGATTCTCAGGCATCAGATAATTTCTACATGGGATATGCCAAGATTAAGAAATGTCATTTTTTTTCCAAGGTAGTAAACTTTTTCGAGATATAAAACCTGTAAAATAAAACTCAACTAATAAGGTATATGGGAGGTAACAAAATATTAATAAATAGTGATATTTAAGTGGAAATATTTACTGAGAATAGACAAATAAATATATCCTTAATCCAATTGTAAAAAAAACTACTTTCCACATGTGGGATTTTAATAGTAGCAATTTTCTAAATAACAATAATCCTGATGAATCATTAGGTATGAAATATACGTTAACAAGTATCAATATCTGGCAGGTTAGGCATTATAAATCAAAATTTGATTGTTTATTGTTAAATTTTATGGACCTGTTTAACACTTTCAAGATTATTTTTAAGATATACTTTTAAAATAGTCCCCAGTGATAAGCCTAAGCTAAAACGTAAATTTTGCCCATTCTGTTGATGAGCTTCCGTATGCGACAGAACAAACTTTCTGTTCATCTCATCCACCAGTCACCAAGACTCACCAAAGCCCTCTAGTTCATGGACTTTCATTTCTTGAATATCAATTTATTTTAGTAAAAAAATTTATTGATATTTACAAGCAGACTGTATGTTTGTCTGGCTTTTAAATAAACAAGAACATTAAATCCAGAAGAGTTAGGTGGGAAAATACAGTGGTTCATAAACTCTGTCCAAGTGGATATAACACCACCATCACCTACGCAGACAAAGCCACGAGGTATGGAAAACGATGCAGAACAGACTAAGTTCTCCAACTAAGTTGCCTGCAGTGGCAGTTAAGCCCCACTCACTTTCGAAAGAGATTTACATGTTATTTTTGCTCTGCCAAAAAATGATCATAACAGGTCTTCTGTGCTAGATGGAAATGAAAGTCACGGACCTTTGCCACGTGCAAGGGTAAATTACTTTGAAGCTGTACTCAGAGATATTATCTGAAAGCTAATGTCCTGATAAATGGAACCAGAAAATAACAACACCATCAAACATAGTTCCTCATAAATTATGATATAATTGCACCTATATTGTCTCAGATTACTATGCTTTAAAATTTCTGTGGAAAAGGATGTTAAAAAACATCCCTTGAAAAAATTATTTTCAAATCACACTTTATTCGATGCTAAGTTTTACAAGGTTTCTCTAGGAAATCTCTGAAACAATGATCTGTATTATCTCCGGAATCTGTCCTAAGTCCAATACAAAGGGTCAGAACTGTCGACATGAAAAATACATCCACAAGAGTTCATGTCTTTAACAAGTTTGAAAAAATGCTGCCTTATCTGGGAGCTTGGCCATGGGATTTCTGCATGATTATTTCATACTCACTATCAAAATCATGATACTGGGCTGCATGTTAAAGGATGGATAGAGCATCTTCTTTTTAAGTTAAATCCATACAAATATTCTATTTCTATTGTTTTAAGCTATTTTCTTCGTTTGGAGCACATTAGAGGGAAGTGAATTTATTTAGAAAATCACTGCTTCAATTTTTTTCCGGGAGAAATACTCAACTTACTGTGAAAATCTATTTCCATGTATAAATTCGGAATCCTATAATACAGACAAATGTCTGATTCCCAAATACTTTGAAAAAATAAGACGGTAAGAGACAATCCCCTTCTCTAATTTTTTTTCCAGAACTAACTTCACTCAAAGGCACAGATGAATAAGTGAACCTCAACTTTTTGGACTTTTTAAAGAAAAAAATTTCTTCCTCATCCACTTTTAAAGATATTCAGCCTGAGTTATACAGAATAAACAAGTGGGGAGAAATAGAGCCATGGTCAAATTTTAGAAAGACAGCTGCAATTAATTATAACTGTGACAAATGATAAAATGGGAGTATTTCATAAAGGGAAAAAATGGAATTTAGCTCTCAATCAGAGTAAAGCTATCAGATAGCTGCAAACGTCTCCCAAGACACAAACTGAAATGTCTTAGTGACAGCGCAAGGGTGAGGAAGGGTTTCTTTAAGAGCTGTTTTAATTTCCACTCAGGCAGCGTTCGCAGATCGTGTGGACATGAGGCGAGTAGACACACGTACCTGTTAGCTACCCTGAGACAAGGGACGTGTTTTTTTCGCACAGCAAATCGGGTTCTAGTTCCGTCTGGCTCCGCCTGGCTGAGTTTTCTGCAGCGCATCACTGATGCCCTGGGTAACTTCAGCTCAGCCTTCAAAGTGAGGGCGCCGAGCACACAGAATCGCACACGTGCCTAGCACCCCTCTAGGATATCGCCAGCTTTCTAGACTGGGCCTGAAATTTTAAAAAGACAGAAGAAGAGGGAAGGTGCATTTATTGAGTGTGTACCGAGCACGGAGCCGAGCAGTCTTCTGGTCACAGCTGACTTAATCTTCTCAAAAATCCAATGTCAGGAGTCACCCTCACTCTTCTACTTCTGAGGCACACACATCTCTGAAAGATCACACAATTGGGGGCAACAAAATCAAAATCCCAAAGCCCGTTCTCTTTATCCGGAGTATGAAGTTAGAGAAAATGGCAAGCAGACGTGAAATGAATTTTATATGTCCCATCATCCAATAAGAAATAACAAAGATTTCTACAAAGGAGGGGTCGTAGGAAGGAAATCCTAGGACGAGGGACCAATATTCCATTCACTTACTGATCACACAATTTCAAGCCTAGAAAAGCCCTTTCTCTTTCTTCCTTCCTTATTCCTCCCCTTCACTCACCCCCGCCCACCGTCTCTCTCTCTCTCTCTCTCTCACACACACACACACACACACGCGCGCGCGCGCGCACACGCACACACTTCTCCACTCTTGCATATGTTATGCACTGTTACCATGGTCCAGAGTAAGGGACTTTGATCTCCGTGGGGCTGGAGGCATTTTCCATTTCACTGGTGGGTGTAATGAAACGTCCCAGGTTCCATTTTTATAGAATGACTGGGGAGCTTGCTCAGTTATACACCTCTGCTGACCTCGCTTTCTTTTCAATCAGTGTGCTATAGAAGCTGAACTGGTTTAATCTTCAGGTAAGAGCTCATTTATCTGCCTGAGACCTACTGGGAGGGTTGGCTGTAAATAACATAAAAATCACTGAACAGATCTTCAAGCTGCTGTTTGTGTGGTGCCCTTACCAGGCTGCTAAGCACTCAGACCACTGGGACTGGCTTTCTGGTAAGGAAAAGTAAAATCAGATCCCAAGGCTTTCTTTAAAAATCATTCATTTCTTTCCAGATTAGTTTCAGGCTGGAGTTTTCATGACTTAAACAATATTCCATCAGCCTCTGTGAGTTTGCTCTGAAAAAGAGAGTCTTACTGGGTTTGCAAGTGAAAAGGACGGGTCGCATCTCTCACTTTAAATCAAAAGCTAGAAATGATTACACTTAGTGAAGAAGGCATGTCCAAGCTGAGATAGGCTGAAAGCTAGGACTCTTGTGCCAAACAGTTAGCCAAGATATGAGTGCAAAGGGAGAGTTCTTGAAGGGAATTAAAAGTGCTGCTCCAGTGAACACAGGAATGATAAGAGAGCAAAACAGCCTTATTGCAGATATGAAGAAAGTTTTAGGGGTCCGGGTAGAAAATCAAACCAGCCACAACATTCCCTTAAGCTAAAGCCTAATCCAGAGAAAGGGCCTAACTCTCTTCAATTCTATGAAGGCTGAGAGAGGTAAGGAAGCTGCAGGAAAAAAAGATTGGAGCCAGCAGAGGCTGGTTCATGAGGTTTAAGGAAAGAAGCCGTCTCTGTAACATCAAAGTGCAAGGTGAAGTAGCAAGTGCTGCAGCAAGTTATCCAGAAGATCTAGCTAAGATAATGAAAGTAGTTACACTAAACAACAGATGTTCATTGTAGATGAAACAGCTTTAGATTGGAGAAAGATGCCATTTAGGACTTTCCTAGCTAGAGGGGAGAAGTCAAATGCCTGGCTTCAAAGCTTCAAAGGACAGGCTGACTCTCTCATTAGGGGCTCATGCAGCTGGTGACTTTAAGTTGAAGCCAAGGCTTATTTACCATTTTGAAAATCCTAGGACCCTTAAGAGTTCTGCTAAATCTACTCTGCCTGTGCTCTACAAATGGAAAAACAAAGCCTGGATGACAGCATATCTGTTTACAGTATGGCTTACTGAATATCTTCAGCACACTGTTAAGACCTACTACTTAGGAAAAAGAAAGATTCTTTTCAATATATTACTGTTTATTGATAATGTATCTGGTCAACCAAGAGCTCTGATGAATGTGTCCAATGAGATTGATATTCTTTTTACTTCTGCTAACACAAATGTCCGTTCTGCAGCCCATGGATCAAAGAGTAATTTCAAATTTCAAGTCTTATTATTTAGGAAATACATTTCGTAAGGTTATAGCTGCCATAGAGAGTGATTCCTCTGGTGGATCTGGGCAAAGTCAATTGAAAACATTCTGGAAGGGATTCAC
Organism: Physeter macrocephalus; assembly: GCF_002837175.3. Lineage (NCBI taxonomy): Eukaryota > Metazoa > Chordata > Mammalia > Artiodactyla > Physeteridae > Physeter > Physeter macrocephalus. The sequence goes on from NC_041228.1 coordinate 76,187,429, forward strand.
CATTCTAGGTTCCATTATGACATTCATGATTTGCAGGAAAAGGTCAAAATGTCACCATTAACAGAAGTTTGGAAGAAGTTGATTCCAATCCTCATGGATGACTTTGAGGGGTTCAAGACTTCAGTGGAGGAAGTAACTGCAGATGTGGTGGAAATAGCAAGAGAACTAGAATTAGAAGTGGAGCCCAAAGATGTGACTGAATTACTATAATCTCAGAATAAAAGTTTAACAAATGAGGAGTTCATTTAATGAATGATGAGCAACGAATGTGGTGTCTTGAAGTGGAATCTACTTCTGGTGAAGATGCTGTGAAGATTGTTGGAATACAACCAGGGATTTAGAACATTACATACACTTAGTTGATAAAGCAGCACAGGGTTTGAGGGGTTAACTCCAATTTTGAAAGAAGGTCTACTGTGGGTAAAATTCTATCAAATAGCATTGCAGGCTACAGAAAAATCTTTCATGAAAGGAAGAGTCGACCATTGCAGCAAACTTCACTGTTGTCTTATTTTAAGAAACTGCCATGGCCACCCCAACTTCAGCACCCACCATCCTGATCCGTCAGCAGCCATCAACATCGAGGCAAGACCCTCCACCAGCAAAAGATTATGACTCGCTAAAGGCTCAGATGATGGTTAGCATTTTTTAGCAATAAAGTATTTTTTTAATATTTATTTATTTAATTATTTATTTGGTTGCACCAGGTCTTAGTTGTGGCATGCGAACTCTTAGTTGCGGCATGCATGTGGGATCCAGTTCCCTGGCCAGGGATTGAATCAGGCCCCCCTGCGTTGGGAGCGTGGAGTCTTAACCACCGCGCCACCAGGGGAGTCCCAAGTATTTTTTAATGAAGGTATGTACATTGTTTTTTTAGACATAATTCTACTGCACACTTGATAGGCTACAGTATAATATAAACATAACTTTTATATGTGCTATGAAACCAAAAATTTGTGTGACTTGATTTATTGCGATATTTGCTTCAGATTGTGCTGGTCTGGGATGGAAGCCACAATATCTCCGAGATATGCCTGCACCAACGTGTGGCCTTGCTGATTCTCACTATTTAATGCTTATTTGACTCCTTCTACTTTATTTGAGTTTATTAGATTATTTTCTTTTTTTGCTTTCTTTTCTTCAAGCCTCTGGAGTTCCCTGGTGGTCCAGTGGTTAGCACTCGGTGCTCTCACTGCCCAGGAGCCCATGTTCACTCCCTGGTCTGGGAACTAAGATCTGCAAGCCACGAGGCATGGCCAAAAACTAATAATCATAATAAAATAAAATTCAAGCCTATACATTTCCCTTTAAATGTAAATTTTCTGCATTTTGCACCTTTATGAAGTATTTCCTTTAAGGTTTAGTTTATAGTTTTGGACTTCAATTACAGTTTCTTCTTTCAATTACAATTATATAGATTTCTGTTGTTTGAATTTCAAAATGTATGGAGTTTTCTACTTACCTTTTGGTTCTTGAGCAATAATTTAAATTTCTCTATAGTAAAAGACCACAAAGTATGGCACTGATTTTTTTAAAAATCTGCTGTGATTTGCTTCACAGACTCATTATATTGTCATTTTTACTTAATGTTTGTGTGTTCTTGAGAAGGGTGTGTATTCTCGTATTGTTAGGCTCATGGTCCTGTGGGTGCAAGAAATTGTGTATTGTATTGTTCAAATAGTCCACACCTCTAGCATATCAATAGCCATGACAGAGCATTCTGATCTGTTATTTCCTGGAATAGCTGTCTCGGAAATGAAACTCATTCCCCCATGCAGCAAAAAAATGCAGTGAGGTTAGGAGAAAAAACCAGTAATCCCTAAATTTCAATTTGTTTCAGTTTCCATAGCATTAAAAACACAGGATCTGGGGAAATGATGTCCATCACCATCATTATCATTAAATTATGTTTATAAATCCAAAGTCTAAGGTGGAGTGGAATAGGGCTGGAGTAGGGGAATGTGGAGTCAGAGAAGGAGCTGGTTTCTTTACTTCAGGACGTTCAGGATGAGGGATGAAAAGAAAGGGTTCCCTGCTTCTTTGGGATAAAGAAATACTGATATGTGAACAGTAGCTGCTGGTACAGATATGAAACTATTAACTCGAGGTGTACAGTAACTTCTCCTCTAAAGAGGAATAAATTTCTTTTTCTTCTTCACTAGTAGGTAAACAATAGCTTATACTGACATGTGAATGTCCCATAAATGGGCCTTATGCCGTTTAGCGTGAGGTAACTTTTATAGGCATGTCATTAAAAAAAAATCTGTCCTAGAATCTTTGTTTATCATTAAGTAAAACTTTGAGTAAATGTAAACCTCAGAATTCATAGGCTACTTGGCCAACTTTGGGTTACATGATTTCTCCTCTTTGAGGTGTTTGTATATATTATCTCTTTTATCCTCCTGGGTTCTCTGGGAAGGAGGTATATAGACAATTAGTATTTATTAACTCTGCTTATTAGATGTGCAAATCAGGGCACAGGAACATTAAACTCTAGGCAAGTAAGATAGTGAATCTTTGCCTAGAAACCCTGCTCCCTAACTCTGACCCACGGTCCCTTCTATTAACCTCCATAACAATTTTATGTAAATAATCCATTTAGGCTTCAGTGACTCCATAGACCATCTTTGAATGACTCAGTGGTTTTCTTTGGTATCTTGAGGATGACTAGAAGTTTCATCCCCAAATATATCTAATTCTAAGCCAACCGAGTGAGCTATTTCAGAATGTCTATAAATGTTTGTAATTTTCCAAACCCAAAATATTACTTGGAATCTTAGCATCTAACCGTAACTCAGATATGGATTAAACTTCAAGTTATGCATTTCAAGAAAGACAGATTATTATAATTGTCTTCTAACACTTAAAATATGTTCCTTGTTTGCTGTTTGTTTTTAAATAGATTAGTTGCAGGAGAAGTGTACCTGGGAATTAAATTATTGGACTGGCGAACCTGGTCATTGTAATTAAAATGCCTAAAAGATAAACTGGGTGCCTTACAAAGAAAGTAGAAGAGAAATGGGAGCCTGTAAGGTGAGTTCCTGTTTTTGCCCTTATTACTCAGCCACAAGTTTCCTGATATGCCTACAATTCATTGCTAATGCAGGTATGGAATGACATGTACAGAGCAGGGAGGTAAGTAGGAATGTGGCAGTTAATTAGAAATTTGGATCCAATAATAAGCAAGTGAACTCCAGCTAAAAAAAAAAAGGAGTGTTCTGTTAATATGGCAGTCCAATGCATGTGTCTAAACCGATCAAGTTGACCACGTGACTGCCTTATATATTCGTGTTGTATTCGACACACATAGAAAGAATAAGTTAACAGTTTGAATTTAAGGGAAAAAAAAGAGTGCTGATGAAACAGGACTTACTGGTATGGAGACTGACACCTTGTCTTATGTTTCTCTTCCTCAGTTTTTTGTTGACCATCTGTATAGAAGCAAAAATCCCATTTAGGTTCTCCAAACTACAAAGTGATAAGCTTGTAAAATTTGTAAAATTGTAAAATTTTGTGAAAATGTGCTTATGTTTCTTTCATTATGGTATCTTATAGGGAAAAGTTTGTGTTTTCCCCTTTCTCCCTCTTCCGGGCATAAAATTTCTCATTCTCTTTTAAAAGCCAAACCATCTCCACTCTCCATCCATGTAATCCTGTTGAAACTGACAGCACCACACCCCAGGTTCACACACAGTTGAGGATCTAAGCTTGGCCAATAGTGATTGAATCAGATAATATATGTAGTAATTGGGTCTCCAGTAACTGAATCGGGGGTAGTTATGTGACCTGAGCTGGGCTTATCAGCATCACCAGAATCTTGACTAGAGTCATCAGGAAAGAGACACACACATTTATCTGGGGTTTAACAGGTGGCAAATACTAACACCACAGCTCTTGACGGCCCTCTCTGCCACTACATAGAAAGCTGGCCTCATAATATACCCAACACTGTGGATGTAGGAACAAAAGATAGAAAAGCTGTCATCTTGACAAGATGTCATGAGCTCCAGTTCAAACCATGCCTGAAGATCCCCCTTTTTCTCTTCAGTTATCTGAATCAAGAAATTCCCTTTTTCTTAAAGAAATTTCATTAGATGGCATTTCTGTTACTTGCTACTGAATGTCTTGAGAAATTCCAGAGTAATAGGGTTAGGGTATCTCAAGAGACAGACTCAAATACATGGAATTGGCTGAGTCAAAATAGGATGTGGGTTAGTGATGGTCCCCTAAACCTCAAATGGAAAGAGCACAGTCTTGGAGCATTTCTTAACATCTTTGGCTCATTTTGGAACAGTAGGCTTTCATTTTGATTAATTTCATAGGCATGACTTTCTGGAATATTTTGACTGTAAGGAACTACTCTGCTTCTTCTCTTTCAATTACTTTGGATTGGATCTCACCTTGATACTTATTTGTTGATTATTTTTATGTTAAACTAGTTTTCCTGGACTTTTAGAATGTGCCTTCGTGTACACCCATGTATCTTTGAGTGGAAACAGAGCCTTCTGTTGGTTGACAAGATCTGAAGCCACTAGATTATTTGCCGTTAACATTTTTGCTTTCTTCTGTCACACAAAACGCCTACTTCTTGAAAAACTGGCAAATCTATCCATTTACCTTTTTAGACAGATGTTTTGCCAGATTAGGAATGCTCCAATAGCCACAGAATACCCACTGATTCTCATATTACAAACGAGGAGTGGTTTGTTTCACTCTACAGTGTAGCCTCCTGCTTCCGAGGACTCTCCTCTGCCAGCTCTGCCTTCTTCCTGCTTTAACTTCCAGTGCGCTTGTCACTCATTCTCCATAACCTGAGTTCACTTTCATGGATGAGAGGGATAGAGCTACCTTTATTCTTCCATCTCCAGTAGCATGGCTGCCTGTGTCCTTGAGAAGAAACAATTTCTGAAGTTATCTTTAAACTTGGCTTGATAATGATGCATAATTTAACACTTATTAAGCTCATAATAAAGTCTCTTCTAATTATTATTTAGAAATTCACATCAGGAAAATAATCTTTTCCTTCTAAGATTAATGAATATAATTTGATCAACACAGTGTTCCACAATCTTATTTAGAAAACATTTACGGTAATATTTCAAATTGAGGTTTCCTGAAGCAATTTATACACACCTAACTGATGTTTATTAAATTAATTTAATAATACGCTGGAACAATTTATACAAAGTTTATCTAAAAGTGGTAATTAAATGTTTAATATTCACTACACTTAGACATATAATTTACACAAATTGTTTTAAACCCTAAACTTTGCTTTCAAAATCAGTCACTGCTTAACCTCCATTTAATAATTGCACAATATCAAGTATCTTATTTTCAAATAACAGTAATTTATTTTGAATTAAATAAGATGCAATATTTATGCACACATGTTTTATTTTAAAATCCTCAGGGAACCAAGTATGAAAACTAGTTTAACATACTTAGATTACCGAGACTTTTTCATAAATGAACAAGTATACTAAACATATATAGCATTATATATTATTATAGCTATAATAGCTATATCTGTTCAAAGAATGAATGAACAAAGTATCCATCTATGATCTTTAGTTTACCTTGGACTTTCAGATCATCAGGAGCTAATGTCCTGTACTTGATGAAACAAAAAAATCTCAATTAGCTAGTAGGCTCACGTTTCTCTAGTTAAGTGAATATTTTGTTTTAATCCAATTTAACATGAAAATATTTGTGCTTCAAATGTGGCCTAAAAATATTTTAACAATGTATATATTGATCTTTATTCTTGCATTAATTAATAGCATATGGAGCAACAGTATGGTGAGATATAGATACAAATATGGATGTAGATGTAGATAGAGACGGAGATGGTGGAGGTGGAGGTGGAGATATCTCCTGCGTCCTAGCCTGATGGCTGGCACATCGTCTTTGGCCTCCACCCCCTGCTCCTGTTCATCTTTGCCGTCTGTTTCATCTGACTTACAAGCAAGAAAGGGACCCAGCCATACAAAGAGTCTAGGAAGGGATTCTAGGCAATGGAAGCAACAAACGCAAAGGATCAACGGTGAAAAAGGCCTTTTGTTTGAGAAGCTGATTGGAGGCTGCTGTAAGCAAAGGTGAAGGATGTGAGAGAACACGGACAGGTAAGTAAAAGCCAAATCACGCAGGGCGCTGTAGTCCAGGAAAATGTTTGGATTTTTCCGAGGAGTCATGGAAATCTACCAAATGGTTTTAGAAGGAAGAGCAACATGATCCGATTCACTCTTCCTTTTAAAGTGGTGCTGCGTGACGATGGCTTTGGGGAAGTGAGAGGCAAGCAGCAAGGGTCAGGAGCAGCATCCAGGTGGACAGCCACCAACCTGGCTGAGGAGCTGTCTGTGCCGCCAAGGGAGGCAGACGGTGTGAGGCATTTGCTGCTGTTTGGCTGTGATGGAGGAACAGCAAGGAGGCAGAAAGAGGAATCAAAGACGACTTGGAGATTTCGGGCTGGAAAAACCTGATAGATGGTGTTGTTTGCTGATATGATGGCAGCCAACCTGAGGGGAGCAAATAGGGTGATGGAGAACTGAAAAGTTACATTTAGTCTAATCCGTCTGTAAGGCATTGAACGTCAGATAGTCAATTGGCTATGAGTATCTAAAGCAGGTATATTGGAAAGGACATTAATGCAATTTAGAAAAACTGTTTTAGCCCTATAATAGAATATATATATAATATATATACTTAAATTACTTATAGTGTAGGTAAGTGATATGTTAGCTTTCTTTTAAAGTCATTTGGGTCCCCTGATAAATTGTCATGTGTAATTTACATAAAGAACAAAAAGTAAAACATCCCAAAGTCTAATCTAAGATTTCAAAATAATTTTGTGAAGCAAAATCCTTCATTTAATCTTAATCACATGAAGGAATCACTAACATAATTTGAGGTAATAGGAGTTTTTAGATGGAGATAAAAAAGAAAATAGTGCATTTCATTGGATTTAACCGGCTAGAACAGGTTAGGATTTTAATTGTATTCTTTGTCATTCTGTCTGTTATCTATCATTCCTGATATCTTGAAATAACTCAGGGAAGAAATGAGACAACTGTCTTTGGTACTGTTATAAATTATAGCTGTTTTGCAAGAAACATTCATTTTTGACAGCTGTTAATTTTTCTGGAAGATCCTTTGACTTCAAAAAAAAATCTACACAGTATTCACTTTTGTTTTAGGGAGAATTATATATGACAATAAACATTAAAAGTTTTCATGACTGGACTTTGTTTGAATAATTAAATGAAAAACTCATTCTGAAATATTAATTGGTAAGTCAGGAACCAAAGACAGATGAATTAGATGCAATCGGTTTTGTTCAGTGACGACTTTAAGATTGTCAGTGTCCTTTGATTTCTTGACAGTTTAATTTTATGCTAACATCAAATTATCAGAAAGTACAATGATGAAAAGGTGTCTGCTCTACTTGAAGGAGGTGGTGACAATCCTTAAAAATTTTCAAGCTCATTCAAATAAGCATGAAGCTAAACATTACAGAAGAGGGGAAGTGAATTAATTTTCTCTGGAAAAATAGTGCTGAAAGAGTAATTACCTTCACTAATAAGAAGTAAAATTCACATCTTTAGTAAAAGAGAAACTTGTATTGCATAAAGATAAAGCAGTTGCACCAAACAGTTACACAAAACAGACTAATAGAACGTATATTAGATATATATTATATATAATATGTATATATGCATACATACATCTGTATATAAATATGTATACATATATGCATATGATTAGTTATATACATGTATTCATTCAAGAAACTTATTCAAGAAAGGTACTGAGGGTTCCTATGTGCCAGGCACATAGGTAGACCATGAGTATAGTGATTTTTTTAAAAAAGAAAGAAAAACCCAATCCCTGCCCTCAGGGAGATGAAACTCTAGTGGATGAAGGACAGACACAGAATAAATAATCATCATACAATATGATAAGGGAGTGAGAAATAAAAAAGTTGGAGGGGACCAGAGAATGACAAAGGTTACCTGCTTCAGTCTGAAGCAGTCCCGAATCAGAGAAAAGGCTGATTTTCACAGACTAAGCTCACCAACTTGTCAGACCTTCTCTGCTACATAAAAACTATTGTCCCACGTGCATGCTGAAAGAAACTAAACGGAATACTACACACACACACACACACACACACACACACACCCCACATTCTGATCTTACTAGATGTATACGTAAGAAATATGGAAGAAAAACAAATTCCACATAATGAAAAGCTTCAACTAAATGTGACAGTTTAAAGCCCACTTCAGAGTGAGATGGACAGAGAGACAATACAGTATGCTCGTTACGTTGATACTTTTCCCTCTGGGGCACAGGACAGCTGAGGTCTATGAGGTACCAAATTTCAGGTACACAGTGAATTCTAAAGTGGTGACAATGAGCGTGGTATCTTTAGGAATTCACAGGATTTTGGTAAACATGTGGGAATGGATTCCTTTTCGCTAATCCCTTTTTTATATCAACTTTACTGAGGTGTAATTTACATACAATAAACACACGAGTTTTGAGAAATGCGTACATCGCGAAACCACTGTCAAAATCACACACAGAACATTTCCGTCACCCCAAACCTTATCTCCTGCCCCTTTGCAGTCTGGCCCTCCCTTAGTCCCTGGCGCTAGGCCACCACTTTTCTGCTTTTCGTCACTGTAAATTCGTTTTCATTTTCTAGAATTTTATATAAGTGGAATCATACAGTATGTTCTATTTTGTATCTGCTGTTTTCACTCAGCATAAAGATTTCAAGATTTTTCCATGTAATTTATTTCTCTTTATTTCTGAGTCATATTCTATTGTATGGAGATACCACCTTTGTTTATCCAGTCGCCTGCTGATGGACTTTCGGACTGCTTCCAGTTTGGGGATATTAGATTAAGAAAGCTGCGAGAAACATTTGTATGCAGGTCTTTGTGTGGACCTATATTCTTATTTTTCTTGAGAAAATACATAGTAAATACAAGAAAAGGCTGGGTCACTTCACAGGCATATGTTTAACTTTCTGTGAAAGTGCCAAATTATTTTCAAAGTGCAGCCTTTTTCATTCCCACCAGTGCCCAAGAGTCGCAGTTGTACCCCATCATCACTAACATTCGGCGCCGTCACTTTTTTGGTTTTTATCAATTCTAATGTGTATGTAGTGGTATCTCATTTATATTTCCCCGATAAGCAATATGTTCACATTTTTTCATGAGCTTTCATCTTCTGTAAAAGTTATGTTCAAATATTTTTACACTTCTTAGAAGGTTGTTGAGCTTCTTGCGTTTTACCAGTTTTGTATATATTCTAGAGGCAAGTTCTTTGTCAGATACATGTATGTGAGTATTTTCTCTCATCCTGTGTCTTGCTTTTTCCTTTTCTTAAAAGTGTTTTTGATTTTGATAAGATCTAGTTTGTCAGTTTTTCTTTAGGGGCTCATGCTTTGCGTATCCTAAGAAATACTCATCTATCGGGTTTCAAATATTATTATGATTTCTTTGAGTTTTATGGTTTTAGCTTGTACACATAGGTCTACAAGGCATTTTGAGTTGATTTTGGAGTGTGGGATAAGGTAAGGATAGTTATTCATTTTTCTTTCATATGGATATACAGCTGTTCCAGTACTATTTATTTTTCCCATAGGACTGAATTGGCAAATTTGTCAAAAATCATTCGACCATATCCGTGTAGGTCTCTTTCTGAATTCCCTTCATTTAATTAATCTATGTTGATCCTTTCACTGTTGTCACACTATTCTGATGACAGTAGATCCCTCAACTCCAGTCAAGCCTTCAGATGGCTAAAGCCCTGGCCAGCATCTTTATTACCTCATGAAAGATTCTGGGCAACAACTGCCTAGCTAAACCCCTCCCAAATTCCTTGCCTGTGGATGTGGGTGATTATGGTAGAAAGGACTACTTAGAAGCCCCTGGAACTGACTCTACCTACCTAAATAAACCAAAAGTGATACCACATTCCAAAAAGGATTGCAGAGATTAGTGACACCATCAAGGACTTCAAAATACGAGAGTAATGATTCTTACCATTCAGTTCACCTATTGGGCCTGGGAAGATGAAACTGAACAAATGATAGTGATTACCAGAAACTTAATCAGCTAATGACTCTAATTTCGGATGCTTTTCCAAATGTGATTCCCATGCTGAAGCAAGTCAACACCACCTCTGGCACTTGGTATGCAGCTATTGCTCTGACAAATATAGGAGATTCCCCCAGGGTACCTTTAATATTCCCGTATCCTATGATTTAAGCCCGTTAAAAGCTACATCAGTCCAATACAGGAAGGACTATTAATGGTCCAGACACATTAGGAAGAAGTTCTGAGTTACCCCACAGGCATGAAACCAGAGCTTGCTAAAAACCAAGGAGGTATAGATTGGGTAGATGAAGAAGGCCATTGTAAGTATCAGCTATGACCACATGGCCAGTTGCAGAAATGAGGATGTTAACAGTTACGAGCATGTTCTTATTTTAGTATTAATTGGCTTGTAGATATTAACAAAATATTTTCATCTCCTCTCCTATTTCCCTACCACCGATGATAAGTTGTATTAAAAGTCGTTAGACTTTATATCTCAGTATTACTGGACATCAAAGAGGGTGACTTAAAAGAATGAGCATCACCCAAAGGGGCACTGTATCCTCTCTTGAGGGGGACAGGCAGCATACTCTCTATCGTACATGAGATAGTTGTAGTAGGTTAGGTGGAAGTATGACTTTACTACTTGGATTTTAAGTGTGGTTAAAGACTGTATAAGGGTGCCACGTTGACAAGGGGTGGACCGTGGTGGCTTTGCAATACGTCAACTCAACTAGACTTTCTTTTCCAGAATTCCCGTCCCAGTATCTTCCCCATTAGGGTGGAATAAAGGAGACATTTTGTGCATGATTTGGAAGATGGAAGGGAAGCAGCAGCCACGTGCACCAGGTGCTTTGCTGCTCACATGCTTTCATCTCATTGGAACGGCAGCTTCCGGATATGCGCTATCTCCACCTTGCCCTGGGGCCTCCCCCAGCTTCTCCAAGTCCTGGTCCAGGTACATGGTTTATTTCTGTAAGAAAGAGCACCATCTTCTCCAGCAGGAAATCTACAATATGGAAGTCAGAGGTGTTGAGAGACCAACCCAGGTTCCAGTCCATCCTCACAGGCTCAACATTGCCTTCAATCAGGCCAATGCACTTTGATATTGGATTGTCTGAACTTGTCCCTTGTTGATAAATGTCAACAGCCAAGGTAATATTTTTAGATGTAGAATTGCAAATCCTGAGACATGGACCCATGTTATGCCAGGTCTTTTATTCTTTGTGCCTAAATGAGTTTCATGTTCCCGCTAATTCTAAGGAGCTCACCACACACAGATGCAAACCTGCATATGGGAGTGAGTCTGGCCTCATAACCTTCTTTTGGATATGTAGACACATTGATATCCCACTGATAACCAACTGCCACCATCCCACGTAGCTCAGACAACAGCCAAGAAAAGCCATATACATTTATGGAGCTTTTAACACAATCAGTTAAAAACAGACTGGCGTATTATTGATTGTGGACTTTGCAGGCTTTCTGTGGTGAGCAGCATGCACCATGCTACTTGTATTTCTCCCCACTAATTTTCTTCCCTGGTGATGAGGAATAAAACACCAACTGCAGTTAAGGAGACGAGAGGTCTGAACAAGTTTATTACCCAGATGCTGAGGCCCAGGAAGCAGAGTTATCAGACAACACTGAGTCTTTTGCTAAACCATCTTAATTTCTTTTGTACCACAGGGGTGGTTTCAGTGAGTGGTGTATTTTACTTTTAAGAATTGCATTGACTGACACCATACTAAATAAACTCTTTAAAGATAAATGTAAGAATGCCTCAAATGAGCATTTAGTTACCAAAAATAATCTAGGTGTTGCTATTTAATTGTATAATTATATTGCTGCTAGTTATCTCTTTAAAAGTCATGAGTATGAGGTGATGTATGCAAAAATTTTCAGTTATAAGATGTATAAGTTCTGAGAATCTAATGTACAGCATGGTGTCTGTGGTTAATAATAGGGTATTGAATACTTGAAAGTTGCTGAGAATAGGCCTTAACTATTCTCATCATGAAATAAAAGGGTTGTTAAATGAGGTGATAGATGTGTTAATTATCCTGATCTTGGTAATTATTCCACAGTGTATATGTATATCAAAGCATCATGTTGTACTGAATATATTCTCTAAAGGAAAAGGAACAATGGGATATCATTATGTGAATAAGAAAAGGACACAAACACACGCAATATTGCACCCACTTAAGTTGCTTCATATAACTTTATGCTTATTAGTCAAGTTCAGGTGGTTCCCATACATGTGCTGTGAGTGTATACACCTCACTCCTACCACTCCATTTCCATAGAAACTCTATCTGGCGAGGAGTTTTTGAATCTCTCCTATCTGAACTTTTTACTATTTATCACTGCTTACTTCTCAAAATAATTAAACCTCTAATTCCAAGATGCAGAGTTGAATGATTCACTTTCTTCTCTCTGAACCTTCTTCTTTCTCTCCTGTGTTAAGTCCCCACCGGCTCACCTCCCCACCCAGGGTCCCAGGCCTCACTGCTCAGATGCTCTGAGAATAGATGCTACCCACCTCCGTAGGTCAACTACTATTGGCCTTCAAATAATATACTCGGGTCACTCTTCCCCTAAATGTTTTCTCTCTGGACTTATTTAACATACTTCTCTGTTATTCAAGGAAAATATCAACACCATCCAGCTTTTGGAAGACCTACCATGATCAGTTTCTAGCCACCTTCACATTTGAAATATTTATGGTTTATCAAGAGGTTCACATATGTACTTATGAAATGACCTTCAAACTAACCAAAATATAAACGTTTAAATCCGTCCTCTAAAAATAATCACTTTATGCTGCCATTACATAGATCTCTTTTCTTCTTGGCCAACTCCTAGTCTTCCCACTTCATCAAAACCAAAACCAACTCACAATTCACAAATTACTTTTGCTCTTTAGGGGATAGTAAGTCCTAAGCTCTCTGAATACTTATTTTATATTTTTGTTTTACCTGCATTTATCCACCCCCAAAATAATGTCAGCCTCAAGATAAATTTATGAGGTTAGAAGTCAAGTAGTGTATATGGTGGGTGGGATTGGTGGCTAGAAAGGGGCTGAGGGTGGGATTCGGGGATGCGGTTATGTTCAGTTTCTTGATATGGCTGCTAGTTGGATGGGTATTTTCTGTTTGTGAAAACTTATCAAGATGTTTGGCCATAATTTATTAATGTTTCTGTACATTTAAAACACTTACAAAAGAAAATCAGTCTACTGAAATCAGCCCCAAATCTGTGTTTACTCTGTTTCTCCTCTCAGCCTGTTTTTCCATTCTACTCACAAATGTAACAAATAACATACTGAGTTCATTATAAAAGATCTAAGGCAATGATGACTTTTATCATTGATTTATTCTATCTCTACCATCACAGTTATGTTTCTAGCCAGGTAGACAATATTAATATTCTTTAGACAAAAGTACTTTATCCTCGAACTCTTCCCATTGATCAACTTCCCTACATGCTACCATGTCATGGGTCTAATTAGATGGTGTTCAGAAAGCATCTGATGGGGCTACACTTGAATATGTGTTGTGGATAACAGACAGCAGAGTGCAGGAGCACCATGCTGGAGTGTAGTAATGACTCGGTAATTAATACAATTCAAAGAACTCACATGGGAAGTGTCACGTCCTTCCTGTCTGTCAAGCATGATTGATTAATAGACCTCAGCTACCAGAGCCTGTTCATCCTGGTGCTTCTTCACATTGGAAAAAAATGGAAATGCAATTCAAGATTTTATAAACCTATATGTATTTGCTATGCCTCTTATGCACACACAAACACACGTACCACATGTACACACACCGTATACACGCACACACACATACACTGTGTGTCTTTTTTGGAAAAAGCCACTATATTGCAAGTAGCTGGGACAATCCATGTGAAGAGTACCCAACAATGGATAAAAGAATTAAAATGAGTAAGCTATTCAGTCCTAAATAACTACTTTTGGTATGGCATGTTCTTCTACCTTTCAAATGTATTCAGATTAAGAGGAAATATCCAGGCCAAGTCTAGCATTGCCCAAAGAATCAGTCAAAATAGAATATATGAGCAATAAGAGAGGATCCCATCATATGTTTCTCCCACAGTACAGATGGACTCGATTCAGTAAAAAATAGCATTTATTATTTACTGTGGGCCAGGCCCTGTGCTAGGCCCACCCAAGAGAAACCAACGGGAGCAAGACACAGTTCACGTCCTTAAGGACGTGGCCAAAGATGTGATTAAATCAAGGGCGTTGAGAGGAGATTGTCCTGGACTATCCAGGCTGGTCCCAAATGCAATCACATGTATATTTAGAAGACATGCACATGGAGGAGAAGACATGCACATGGAGGAGAAGACAGCCAGAGAAGGCAACGTGAAGACAGAACAAAGAGATGAAGCCACAAGCCAGGGAACACTGCGGCCCATGGGAGTGGGAAGAGGCAAGAAACGAACCCTCCCCAGAGCCTGCAAGGGGCGTCTGGTCCTGCCGACACCTTCATTTTAGCTCAAGGAAACTGACTTCGGACTCAGGCTTCCAGATCTGTCAGAGAATAGATTTCTGTTGTTTAAAGCCACCCAGTTGTGGTCATTTGATACAGTAGTGACAGCGAACTAATACTCTGGATTAGGTTAAAATGTGATGTTAAATATTTAGCTACTTGGTTGAAATCCACTGCATTTAAACTTCTTCCATGTGTGCAATGGCAAAAAATAGTATTTAATACAATTTTACATCATTACTGTGAAATGTGAAGCAAAGTGGCAACTAAGGACCATCACTGGTAGAATCAATTTTTCTTTGCTCTTAGATAACTGCATATTATTAACAAACATAAAAGTAAGGAAACACATTCTAATATGATACGTATGAGAAAACAAATTGGAATGAAAGTCAGGTTTCTCTGAAGAAGGCTTTATACTGATGTCAATTAATATTTAATATCACTTAATCTGAAAATAATATGTATCACATTGTTTTTTAAAATAATGACACAAAGTTTTGTTAACATGCATCACTCAGGGATACTTTTAACGATAAAACGATAGAGATAAGACAATTAAGATGTATCCTCCATTTCCTTAACTAGTAGCTTATAGATGGACAGGATTTTGTCAAGCAATAAAACTCTATGTCATTCACTAACTCATTCAATCCAGTATATTAATTGAACTTATACTGTAGGACTCTAATCCCAGAACTTTGGAGAGCTCCTAGAATATGGTCTTATGGCTCTTCTTTGAACATCTTTCAATCTCAAACACCTGTCTCCAGAGGCAGTTTATTTCTGCCCAGTTAATGTGATGTCTGTGACATTTTCACTTTCTTTCAAGTTCAACTGATATTTGCAATCATGATTACAGCAATAGTTCTGATCACAATTTACTCAACATAAATTAAGGACATAAATGCCAAGAAGACAACCAAGAATTTATCAGACATTCTGCTACTTCTAGATGATATATAACTCTTGGTACTGGTTCATTTTATCTCTGCCAACTATGTAACTAATATTAGGATAGCACATCCACCCTGCTTGTAAGATGGGAGAATCTCTAATTTGAAATGTCTACCTGAGTGAGGTCTTTGATATACCCCTCCTCAATAATACTTGCCTCTTCTCTCCTCTGAGGCTTACTCAAATGCCAGACACTATGATCCTATCTTGGAAAGTATGGTCTTCCATCAGGGATGCGCCTTCTGGATTCTTATATGAGAACAGAGCAGGGTTATTACAGACTCACTTCCCAGCTCTGTGACCTTTGAAAACCTCCTCCTCTCATCTTCACTTTCCTCATCTTTAAAATGCAAATTGTAATGTTTCCTGATTTCTTCTGAGAACTACTGAAGATGAAATGTGATGATAATGTATGTAAAAGATGTTTGAATATAAAAAGCTCTACCAACATAATCTACTGCTGTTTTTTTCCCTTATTAAGTGTTCCCAGATTCTACTCAAGCGTCATCTCTAAGTCTCAATGACACCTAAGCTATTATATTGAATTCTATGTGTTTATTACCTGTACTTTGTACATTGGTCTATAGATATCTAAGCTCAATGAATAGTCCGTTCACTTTCTTTCTTGTTATTTTCCCTTTAAATTTACTAGAACTTCCTCTGCTATGATTGTTTTGTCTGTATCATTTATTTATTTTATTTTTCTCGGAATCAAACATTTATCACAAAATGAATACTTTCCATTTTTAAACATACAATCACTTTTCTTCATACTTATCTCAAAATTAGTAAACAGAATTTTATTCAAACTTTGCAAATATCCGTTACATTTAGCCTGAGATTAAGCATGAGAAAGTTCAACCTGAAGTTAGACTTCATTACCCAAACACTTAAGCATCTGAAAATAAAGCTGAGGATGAAATGTTCATTTATCAACATAATTTAAGCATTCCAATAAATTTTGACAATGAATAGTGACCCAAACCAAACTTTAACTTGCTCTGGTCTACATGATCTTCAGAGCCTAAAAGTACCTATTATTTAATAACGATTTTTAAAAGTCTTCAAATGACAAATTATGAAGGTGTGTCTAGATGTAGAATTTTAGTTCAACATGTCTATAGCTGCTGCTTTAGACTAATATTAAAAAAACAGCTCCCCAATCCTTATTATTCAACATGTACTTAAAAACATGTAGCAGCATGGTATAGTTTATTTTTATAAATATTAGTACCTGTAATAAAATATAAAATACAGAGTCTCCCTTTTTCAAATATTAAGTCTCTGAATGCTTCATTCATCCTTTGATTTCAAACCCATACAATGCACTCCTATTACATTGTAGATTTAGCACTGAGACAAAACACTGTACATCTGTTGGGGAAAGAGTGCTGTGGGAATACCAAAGTACTACATTGTAGAAAGGAAACGCTGAAGCAAAAATACCTTCTGAATATATACTGTACATTATGTAAACAAACATTCATAAAAAGAATCAACACAGGCCAAAATATTGTTTTCTAGGAAATCAGAGTCTTCTTTCTTTTAAATCACACACATTGAAGATGCTTTTTGTTAGGAAAAGAATGGAGCCTGTTCCTGTATTTGCTTATGTGCTTAAATATCTTGGAAACAAGTAATTGCTACATTCATTTGCTAATGGTTTGTCCTCTTAGTTGGCCAGCTGGTGCAAACAAGGAATACAGTACTATTTCAGCACCTGTTTTTCGTTCTTATTTATTTATTTATTTATTTTTGGCTGCGTTGGGTCTTTGTTGCTGCGCGTGGGCTTTCTCTAGTTGCGGCGAGCGGGGGCATGGGCTTCTCACTGCAATGGCTTCTCTTGCTGCAGAGCACGGGCTCTAGGCACGCAGGCTTCAGTAGTTGCAGCACACGGGCTCAGTCGTTGTGGCACACGGACTTAGTTGCTCCGCCGCACGTGGAATCTTCCCCGACGCGCGAACCCGTGTCCCCTGCATTGGCAGGCAGATTCTTAACCACTGTGCCACCAGGGAAGCCCCCTGAGTACCTGTTTTTCATGTAACACTAGCTACATAATATATACTTACTTCATTTTTATCAGTCCATATTAATAATATAAATAGACTAAATGAAGCAGTGAATTTCAAAAGTTGTGCAGGGGAAACTAGTTGATAATTTGTTTCCAGTAAGGCTAGTAGGAAAATAATTACTACAAAGTCAGTCCAAGCTGGCATAAACCCCTGGTTTAGCAAGCTGAATCAAAGTTTGAAGTTAGTTTATTTCCTATATGACCATGCAAATCTAGAATTTCCAATGTGAAAGAAAGTGCTGGCAGCAGTAATAAGAGAATGAAATACTGATTAGGTTTTCAGAATGCCAGAGATACTATATGAAGAAATTTCAATGTCTTAATGATGGCATCACAGCAATGGCCTCAGGATTTTCTTAAAGAATCAGAAACTGAGAAACACAATTCGTTAGTCAATAAAGTTCTCAATCAAAAGCCTAAATGTGAAGCAAAAAATGATAAAGACACAAAATCAAGTATGCATTTTCTACTATGACCATCTGCAAGAATTTCAAGCTTCATGTCAACATGTGTACCAGCAACAGCCCCTCTAACAGGAAAAAACTTAGTCATGACTGTCCATCCCTTTTCGGTTTCAAGTCTTTGAAGGAATGCATTTCCAAATGCTTCCTGGTAGGCAGGGCTGAGCGCATCCAGCAAGGAGTAGACTGTTTCATGATAGGGAGTCTGTAGATGATCATCCACCTGGTCGAAAGCACAACCTACCACCCCGAGCCCTGCTTCAGTGAGCTCCAGGCAGTATCTATTCCTTTCTCTTGTTTCCACATTGATATAGGCCACATCGTCTGCACAGCACAGGGTTTTTGAGACAAACATGGTGTTAACTGCAAAGAGAACATCATTTACAGCTGCTTCCGCTTCCAGCCTCATGTCTTTCATATCAGATCCTTCAAAGCCTTTAAGCTCTGCATCTTCTTCAAATCCTGACACGCTGCTCAGCTCCATGGGATTACAGTCTGTTTCCATTCTGCAAAAATCTTTGACCTAAGCCCTTTGACTTCAAGTTCGGTGATCTTTACAGTAGGTGGAGTGGCTGCGGCTGCGCCCTCTTTCGGCTCGGAGAAGCATGTGACGTGGGAACACTACCATCTTATTCCTGCCACCTCAGGCACAAGTCTGTGCGCACCCCGAGTCCTCCTCTTCCTCCCTCCCCAGGCATCTGGCCATTTACTTATTTTAATTCAAGGGATGCAGATTTTCTGGACATCTGCAACTCTAACCAAGATAATAGCTACCTTGTACCAACGCAAATTCCTGTCGAACAGATTCCGTTGAGATGCATAAGTCTAATATGCATATTCTAAGTATAAGGTGTGGTCCGTGCCCTTAAAGAACATTCAGCCAAATAGAAAGACCAGAATAACTCTCTGAAAAAAGAATAATTTTGTTAAACATTTATCCTCAGCATTCTAAGAGGCCTTCTGTTCCTTGCCTTTCTGAAATAGGTGGTTAGCCAATTCCACGAAAGGTGTTAAGAGGGAGACCCCAAGTGCTAACCTGTTGACATTCTACAACAGTTCACAGCAGGGCCAGGACCTAAGGCCTTGGTCTCATTTTTTTTTAATAGATTTTATTTTTTAGAGCTGCTTTAGGTTCATAGCCAAATGAAGCAGAAGGTAGAGAGATTTCCCATTTATACCCTACCTCCACACATGCACAACTTCCCCTACTACCAACATCCCTCACCAGTAGTACATTTCTTACAGTTGATGAACCTACACTGACACCTCATTATCACCTACAGTCCGGAGTTTACATTAGAGTTCACTCTTGACGTTGTACATTCTATGGGTTTGGGACCAGCTACCACCATACTTCCCAGGGACTATCGATATTTGGACCCATAAATGTTAGGTTTGCCCCAGAACCAGGGGGAACAGAGTTGGAAGGGGAAAAGGGATCCGGGTAAAGAGAGAGAACAGAATGATTTCCAGATCATCCATCTGAGAAGTTTAGATTTTTATGTCTCCAACTGTTTATCTAGCTGACCTTGTTTCATAGAATGTGGTTTTATGGGGCAACAGAATGTTTTTCTTTGATTTCATAGAGGCGAGTTCTATTTCTATTTTTCTAGAAATTAGAGAAACCTCTGCTTTTCACTCTATATAGGGTATATTTTATCATACATATTTCTTATGTTTCTAGTGTAATTCAAGTATCTAAGTAAAAAAGAGAACATTTCCTATAATTAGGGTATAATATGATGATAATGGAAATATAGGTATGATGTTAGAAGTATGGTTTTAATGCTATCTCTTCAATATATGTCATAGGACTCAATGGAATTGCTCACAGGGGCATCAGACAACTAAGGGGTTTGAGGAGGGGTGTTTGTACTCAGCCCAGGTCAGGGGATTTGGCCATCTTCTCAATTATCTATATGTCTGTGCATTTTTTTTTAGCACCTTCCAGTATAAAAACCTTAGAAGTGGAGTCCGATATCCTAATCTATGGAAGGATGAAGCCAAAGGCAGACAATTTCATGAAAGGAGAGAAAAGAATACCTTTTATCTTCCATTAGACTCAGAGAAATCTGAGAACATCTACCCACAAAGTCAACAGAAGAAAATGAGTATTCATATAATGGTACCCAGCTATTAAACTAAAGAAAACAATGATTAAAGACCAAGCAGGGTATATTTCAGCTATATAGAATCATGTAGAAAATTCAATAAAAAGCCAATCAAATCTTATACGGTCGAGAAAACTAATTATCACTGAAAAAGATACCAATAGGACCAGATTTTAAATTTTTTAAAATACTTCTTTGTGAGAATATTTTTCATATATACTAACCTCTCCCAGATCTAGATATAACTTCAAGTTCCTCCCTCTGTTTTAACTCTTATTGTTGTTGTTGTTTTATTTTTCCTGCTTTAGAGAGAATTGAGAAATTCTGACATTTGTTCAGCTAAAGATTCAGACACTCTCAAGAAATAAAACAATAATCCATACCAGTTTGCAAGCGACATGTATTGTGTCTTTTAAAACAAATTCCAATACAAACTGGACTTTGGTCTGAGATCACATTGTCAATGCACTGGAAGAGAGTACCAGAGTCACTACTATATAGCTTTTTATTTAAAAAACTACTAAAGAAGTAGTGAAATCTAACTACACTTCAATAATTGTCCCAACTTCGTGTTGATCCAGCCTTGATTTTCTAGGTATTCACGCAGAGTGTGCGGTCTACCACTGCCTTATGCCGCTGTATAAAATGTTGCTTATGCCGTCCTGAAGTAGTCAGACTCTACTCATTGGAACAGTGGAAGGTTTATACAGAGAGCAAGTTGTAACCAGACACACATTTTGAAAGGATAGCCGGAGATACCACGGAGAATGAGTTTAACTAGAAATATATAGGCAAACCACTTCATACTCTTTCAAAAAGAAAATTTTAAAAGAATGTTAGATTCATTCATTAACTCAAAAAGCATTTGCTGAGTAGCTATTCCATTACATCACAAAGTGGTTTTCTTTAAAGAGAGTCCTGGCATTTAGTGATAGTTTAGTTGTCTTTTTAGACAGAATAAAGATAAACTTGTTATTTTTGGTGACAAATCAGTACAATCTTTACTGTGCTCTTGACATGGTGCCACATAATATAAAGGACTAAACTACATCCAACAATAGATGATGAGAACTTCAGTGTGGGCAGAGGCAATGAAATTGAGAATAAAGGCAAAGTGCAGAAGGAACTCTCTTCAGCATCCATGGAGGTCACCCGCGAAGGGAAGAGCGTGGAACTTGCTCCTGCTTCCTGGGATTTGAGTCTACCGCTCTCCCTGGGATACCCCAGATGTGCCACCAACCTCAGATGCATGTTCTTCAAGAGGGAAGACAGGACTAAACTCTAATTTCCCTATTAGCTCTAAAGACTCTTAACTTTATCTTAGTTAAGAACACACTGTGTCGTATAAAAAATTCAAAGAATTAGAGAATTAACCTCAATTCACATTGGAGGAAAATTTGTCTTTTTGATAGCATTCAGCTACAATTTTCAAATATCCTTGCTTATAACAAGGAACTAAAGTAAGCTAGTGGTGCTGCATGCAGAATTTATGCAAAACTTCACTCCTATTTTAAATAAATTAGAGGTGATTGTCCAACATAATTTGAAGTCTTAATGAGAAGATGCAATTTTATTCATGAAATTTCCTTTAATTCTGGTTATAACCTACACAAACAGCTAAGGATATATGAATCTAAGGATATTTAGATTGGCCTCTCAATGAAGTCCCGTTCTTTTCTCAAGTCCAGAAAGACAGTTCATGTAAAAGGAGCTATTATTCCTTGATAATTACCCAGTGGCTCTCTGTACAGTATTGCCTCTGCGTCATGTGGTTTAGCAATTTTTAAAAAGAAATTCTTTAAATAGGAATACCAAATAAACACAGGTGGGGAATTTCTACATATAAAACTGTTATAAAATTTGTAACTTAGAAGTGCACTTACATAACACATTAATATTTCCATTTAACATAGATGAAAGATTAACACTAGTGATTTTAAAACACTGTTTTAAAAAGAAAATACATAACAAATTATTCTTATCTTTAAGAGCCATGAGACCACCATCACTCTGTAGTAACACTAAGTAATGCAATAGTTGATATTCTTCCTTATCTTGGGACTAGGTAAAGAACCCAGTAATTCAAATGCTTGGAGGGAGGGTAAAAAGTGAAGGGAAGGAGGTCCAGACAGTGCAGTAGGGACAGGGGGCCTGCAACCAGATCAGGAAGAGTCAAATCATCCCCTAGTAATTTGTATGGAGAAGTAGGCCAAAATCATGGTTTTGGTATTTCCCCTTATAAAACTAGTCTACATTCTTTTGATGATGATCTGTCAGCTCATTTGTCGAGGAACCTTGTTTCAGATGGCAAGCATGAAGAGTGGCCTTTATTTTCAATCACTTAGAAATTTATGGAACAAATAGGATAAGCTGCAGATGGGTGGGTGGTGGTTAGGGAAGGGGGGATTACCAGCACTTTCAATTTTGGCTCATAATTATTTACAACTATAAGTGCTCTAAGTGCTCTCTGCCCATGAAAGTAACTAGGTCCACAATGACTCTATGCTAACTTGGAGTTTTTAACGTTCTCTTTTTCTCAGACACGGTTTTAAAAGAGTTCAGGCTGGTCAGCTCTGGAGCCAAATCCTCTGTGAAAGAACAAAGACAATGTGAAAGGACTGGTCATTGGTTAGGCTCCGTGTGACTGCAGGAGCGGAACCCACAGAAATTCATAAACCGTGGAACCAAGACAGAAACTTAGCAGTCAAACAAACTTAATGCCCAAGGAAACTCACTGAAGCACTATGAAAAGGTCAGCAGTCTGTATCAAATACCACAGAGGAGAGAAGTGTATTTGGTTTTTCCAATTTCACTCCACGAGAGTAAGAAAGGATGGTTCCTAATCACCGGCAGGTACCAGTTAGTCCTCATAGCTGCCAGCCATGGAAAGGAAATTTCGCCAACCAGCACTGAAGCAAAGGTGACCCCACGCAAATTACCTGTGTGGAGCTCAAATGCTACCTAGATGCCTTTGGAACCAGATGGGGGTCACCATGTCTCATCAACTTTTGCAGCTTTGTCTGAGAGTCTGGCGACGTAGGGGTCTTCCAATGGAGACCCTTCATCATGTAAAAAAGATCCAGCAAATCTCCTGGAGCATAGACTTGGGTTGAAGAGTTAGAAAGCAAACCACACAGAAAGAGAACTGCTGGCAATCTTAACAGTCTCCCTCCCCTTACTGGCCTCCAGCCTCCCCTCATTTTCACCTAGTGTACTGGACTTTGGTGCCAAATGGATCTTGGTTTAAATCCAGCTACAGTATTTATTAGGCATGAAGTTCAAGATAAGTCCCCCTCAGAGCTTCATTTTCCTCATCTGTAATGTTGGCAGCATCTAGGCTGTATTAGTTAATCTATGAAACTGCCTACCATGGAGCCCAGTCTACAGAAGCGGGAACCACAGTGCTTGGTTTCTACTTCAGACTCTAAAATTCCTACCTTAATTACTTGCCACTGGCCCCAGGGTTTTTATTGTTTAGAGATGATCTCTCCTGTATTTAAAACTCAGTTTTCTTGGGGCTTCCCTGGTGGCGCAGTGGTTGCGCGTCCGCCTGCCGATGCAGGGGACACGGGTTCGTGCCCCGGTCCGGGA
>NC_041228.1:76211403-76214639 GCF_002837175.3 Physeter macrocephalus
CCCGGTCCGGGAGGATCCCACGTGCCGCGGAGCGGCTGGGCCCGTGAGCCATGGCCGCTGAGCCTGCGCGTCCGGAGCCTGTGCTCCGCGACGGGAGAGGCCACAACAGGGGAAGGCCCGCGTACCACAAAAAAAAAAAACAAAACTCAGTTTTCTTGAGTGAAGTTTGATTTAATACCAATCTCTTCTGTACTTCAACTTTAGTTTTTCGCAATGAACTTTAGGTCATCAGGGTTTGTTTCTTTTTGTTTGTTTGGTCAGTAATCTTTGCTGTCATCCCAAGGTACCAAACCCTGACCTAACCACGTGGCTAATAAAAAGCATCTTTGATAAAAACGATAGCGCTCAAACATAAAGGTAACATTTTAAGTAATGCAAAAATCCACACAAGGCAGCTCAACTTTCACTGAAATTTCAAATCTCTGAATGCATTGGACAGGCTTTCTCCCATCTCCATGCAACTTCTGGGAACTTCAACACAAAAACAAGAAGGTTTCATTTGTTTTGATTCTACCTTTTAACTGACACTGTTGCATTCACTATCTTTCTCCCTGTGGCTTTACTCTCATTTTATGGGATTAGCTTTACACTTCACAGCACTCATGGGGTAACTCCGTCCTGAACATTCACCACAGGTTCCATATCCTGCTAGTAGAGGGAGATTAGTGTTTTAGTTAAGCTTTCTGTGGAAGAGTTATCGGAGACTCAGGTAAGTTGGCATTCATTAAAATAATTAAACCCTACTACTAAACACAATTCAGAAAAGATAATACCTAGTTTTAATCTGGTATCCTTTTCACTAATACTTAATACTTGCTCTAATTTTTATCCCAATCATATATTTATGTAAAGAAGTTACTAGTCCTTTTTTAAAATATATAATTCCCCCGAGAGGGAACAAAAAAGAAAAAGAAAAGCACAAAGAATAAAAATAAAAAATAAGAGAAGTTAAGCATTCTGTCTCTGGTCAAGCTAAATTGTCTGGTGCTTCTTGGTACGTCTGTCTAGCAAGGGAATAGCCAAGGTACAAGACAAGAAAACCCATTTCTACAAATATCATATGATATCACTTATACGTGGAATCTAAAAAATGGCACAAATGAACCTACTTACAGAACAGAAATTGAGTCACAGATGTAGAAAACAAACTTATGGTTACCAAGGGGGAAGGTGGGGGACTGGACGGAGGGATAAATTGGGAGATTGGGATTGACATATACACACGACTCTATATAAAATAAGTAACAAATAAGGACCCACTGTAGAGCACAGGGAACGCTAGTCAGTACTCTGTAATGACCTATATGGGAATGTTAAATGTGCTGTTCACATAAGAGATTTCCACTGAGGAGCTGTCCTGGGGTCCGCTGTATCCCCCAGTGAGGAATGATATAGATAAGAGAAGCCAGAATATGTGTATCTCACCAATTTGCACTTTCTGAGACCTCGGTACCAAACTTGGGAAAGTATTTAAGGCCAAGATGTCGTACTGAACATCCTTAGAAGCCAGGACCTCACCAAGGAAAAGAAGAGAGCAGGGCACCTGCCAGGACAGGTATCTCCAAGTGAAAAGTGCAGGTGACAGGAGTAAGGACAGGGTTTTCTGTTTTTTAGCCTTTGCTCAGATCATTCATTTGGGACTGGGTGGCGGACATTCAGTTCTAACTCCCAAAGTGCTGTGGGCCCATGACGATGCTATAATTTCACAAGATGCTACGAGCCACCAGGCATTTGTTTCTGCTACTGCAGAATCCCCAAGTCCCACGGCTGCTGAAAGGGGCTCCTCAAACAGATAGCAAGGAACAGAGTCAAGGCCGGCCTGGCACAGACCACGAGGGTCCCATCTCAGCCTTGAATGTGGGTGGGTCCTCAGGGCAGGCTCCAGAGCCTCCCACAACCAGAAAACCAAACTCCCACAACCACAACAGAAAACCGTCTGTTCTTCCTCTTCCATCTCTCCTCCCTGGCACTTCCATGAAGTCCCTCCTGCCAGCCACACCTCATACCTGCTTCAGACGGGCCACCTGTCCAGGGCAGAGCAGCCCCTGCAGCCGTTAGGTCTCCATCAGAGTGTCACGCACTCCAGTGCGGAGGATCTCGGTCCCTTTTTTTAAAAAAAAGAGAGGAGTTGACTCTGCCCAGACACCTTGGGGTGCGGTCAGGCCCCCCTGCTCCCCTGAACTGGGGGACACTCTGTGGTCCCATCGGTTGCTGCATGGCACCTCCCCTACTTCCCAAGTTCCATTTTCCAACACCCCTCATGCTAGTTTCCACAGCAATGCATGGTTCTCTTCATGAACCTACAAGAGCAAGGACGTGCCTTCATCACGGGAGGAGATTTTAAACAAAAAGTACATAACAAAAATCACAAATTACTTCTTCTTTGGAGTTATTTGAAGATTTAGTGGCTGCATGTTGAAGAAAGCTGTATTACTAGCCACACACTTTTCTTCTGGTTGAAATCACCATTTAGGAAAAGTGCAGAACTTCAGTCTATGTTTTCCTATTCCAGGAGCTATTATTGACCCAGGAGGGTCACACCATCGCCGTAAAATCTTCGCCTATGCTCTTATTTGTATGGATTTTGAAACGTTCCTCTTGATCATTAGCACTCACGGAAGCGCGGAGGACTTTTCACTTCTCACGAAGCGAGTCCCTCCGTGACGCACTGTGAGGTATTTGATTAGCTCGGGAAGATGGACTCGTTTCCCAGAACTGCTGAGCGGTGTCCGGTTTCCGCAGAGGTTGCAAACTGAGGCTGTGATTGAACGTTCGTGTGCCCGCCCAGCCTGGGGCGATGCTGCCCTTCCTTCCATAAAACTGGCATTTGCTCTTTGCTGGCCTATAAAATAGCAGCTGCTTTGTGCACTTAGTATTCAACAAATATTAATTAATGGTACTACGGTCTATATCTGGGCAGCCTGTCTCTGCTTCTTTTTATGAATGACCATGTTTCACTGTTATATTTACACATTACAGTAGGGCATTACATTACATGGTACAATGGTGTTCAATACTCAAATAAATCACTACCCTGGTTTTTAAAGTCTGAAGAAGATGCCTCGGGTTCTAGTAGTTAAGAGTCTCTATCCTTTGATGTTTAATTGTTGAAGGAGGAGGGGGAGGGGAGGGGGAGAGGAGAGGGAGGGGAGGGGGAGGGGAGGGGAGGAAGGGAGAGGGGGGGAGGGAGGGGAAGGGAAGAGGGAAGAAGGGAGAGGGGGGGAGGAAGGGGGGCG
>NC_041228.1:76214688-76261717 GCF_002837175.3 Physeter macrocephalus
GGGGAGGGGGAGGAGAGGAGGAGAAGGAAGAAGAAGAAAATGGGGAAGGCTTGTTATGAGGTAACGGAGATGAAAACGGGATGACTGAGGAAACCGTCTGTAGAGGGTAGTCTAATAAGGGAAGAATAATTTAGGACTCATACACATTAAAAATGGATTTCCTTTTGAAGAGAAAAACAACAACAACAAGAAAATAATTAGCATGTGGCTTGGTTCGGCTTCGTCCGAACCCAGAAGTTAAGATAAGGACTTGGATGCAAGTGGTTCATTTAGAAGGGATCAGGGACCCCAGAGCCAAGGAAGGGGCGCGAGGAGAAAAGCCCACGGAGAGCGCGGGAGCACGTGCAGCCTACAACAAGGGCCCAGTCCAGCCCGGGAGCCTCAGAAATGCCCCTCACAACTGTCTCTTCAGGGGAAGAAAGGCATTTACCCCACCTTGTACCTCCTCTGCTTCAAGAGGATGACCAACCCACAACACTCCCTGCTGGGGCTGAGTTCTCACAGCCCTGGGGGGAGGCCTGAGGAGCAAGAGCAAAGAGATGCTTCCGGAGCTGGAGAGAAGACCATCAGGTTCCAGGGCGCGGGTCCACACAGCTGGAGGCCGGGGAGGGAGGACCAGCCCAAGCATCTGCCCCAGCAGGGCCACGTCTGGGCTCCCTGGATTCAGATACCTGCAGCAGTGACATTCCTCGGAGTCCTTGCCTGACGAGCCATCCCTCTCTGGCCCCTCCCCCTGCCATAATCTTCACCCCCTTGACATGTCGTCACATGATTTTTTTTTTTTTTTTTGCTTGATGTCAGTTTTCCCGACTCAAAGGGTACACGTCTCCCCAGGACCCATGGCAGTACCTGACACATGGAGCGTGCTCCATCTGTATTGGTTAAGGGATTCATGTCAAGTTGTTCCATGCACTAGATTACAAGGTAAGTAATCAGGGCTTCCTTCCCTGGTGGCGCAGTGGTTAAGAATCCACCTGCCAATGCAAGGGACACAGGTTCGAGCCCTGGTCCGGGAAGATCCCACATGCCGCGGAGCAACTAAGCCCGCGTGCCACAACTACTGAGCCTGCGCTCTAGAGCCCGCGAGCCACAACTATTGAGCCCACGTGCCACAGCTACTGAAGCCCGCGGAAGATCCCACATGCCGCGGAGCAACTAAGCCCGCGTGCCACAACTACTGAGCCTGCGCTCTAGAGCCCGCGAGCCACAACTATTGAGCCCACGTGCCACAGCTACTGAAGCCCGCGCGCCTAGAGCCCGTGCTCCACAACAAGAGAAGCCACCTCAATGAGAAGCCCGCGCACCGCAACGAAGACCCAGTGCAGCCAAAAATGGAAAAAGTAATCATAACGCCCTTGATTTCTACATCTAGGGGAACATGTGATGCTTTTACAAGAAATATTACGACCCTTTGAACTCAAAGGACAGAAGAGTCTTTTGTTAGAAAAACAAAAACAAAAAAGCTGGGCCTTCCCTGGCAGTCCAGCGGTTAAGACTCCCCATGTCCACTGCAGCAGGCGTGGGTTCCATCCCTGGGAGGGGAACTCAGGTCCCACAGGCCAGCGCAGTGTGCCAAAATAGAAAAAGAAAAACAAACAAGCAAACAAAACAACAACAACAAAAACCTACCTATTGATATTATTATACTACATGGATATATAAGTATTATACAGATGTACAGACTGTATTATGTGGATCCATAAATCTGGCTCTCTGCAGAGCACACTGAAAGTTGCTGAGGCTTAGAGGAGAGAGCAGGAGACCCAACAAGGCAAATGCACCTGCAGGAGCCGGGCAACCCCTCACTGCCATCCTGTGATCTGTGCGGCTGGCAGACAGTGTTCTGCACAGCTTGTTGGAGAGAAGACAAGGTCTTCATATTAATCAGTTGGTAAAGAGCCAGTCTGTGAAAAAGCCTAAAGCAAAAGGAGGTTTCTGGAGCCCAGGGCCCTGACAAGATCAGGGTGTAGGAGCTCATGCGATGGGGCAGAGGAGGTCAGAGGCAGAGAAGCATTCAGACCATGTGGAACCAACAGAAATCCAATTTAGGCTATTATGTTCCCTCAAGAGACATAAATAAATAAATAAATAAAAATAAAAAGCCCTCATTTTAAACAACAGAAGCAGAAAAATCCTGCAGTCGATACCTGAAGAGTGACTCAAAGTGACTCAGGAGAGCAGACAGAAGCAGGGAAAGAAGGGGGGGATCAAGCCCTCACCACAATACCTTGTAATTACCGTTCATCTTGGCTTCTTACCTGCGAGTCCCGTCTTCCCACTGATAATCTTCCCAGATCAAGGAACACGTCTTTGGTTTCTTTATTCTCCAGAAAAATATGCTTTTTAAAAATTTTGGGAAAGATTTAACAAGGGGAGTGAAGAGAAAATAGTTTTAAATTTAAAATTAAATGAGAATGAATCTAGGCATTAGGGAAAATATGTTAATTACCTGATGTTCTGTAATTAATACTGGTCTGGACAGCCTAACCCTTCAAGAAACTCCGTACGTTAGCTATTGTCCCCAAAAGATGAGCCGCTCTCAATGTCTTTGGAACCTGCTATTATCGAATGTCAAATGATTGCACTCAACACCCAAGTTGTTATTACTCATTTGAGTTGCACATTTGAGTGGACAGAAAGCCATCCTACTCGCCCACTGTGAAATCATTTTCTTCCCAATTGTCCTTACACGGCTTCATTTCCAGAAGATATAGCAACATTGCACCTCTGAGGATATTAATCATAAAATTCTGAGTAGAGGATTTTTTAGAACAAAGCAGTATCTCATGGCTTGAAGAAAATGGGAAGCAGTAACCATATCTTTTTTCCCACAGTGAGTAAGTGTTAAATAAAGGGCAAAATAGTAGGACTAAGTTTTCAAAGATTCAGAGTATATTCATGCAACAAGCACTTGAGAAGCAAAGAATTGGGAATTGAGGGTTCAAAGATGAATAAAATATAGTCTCTGCCCTCAAGAAAAAATTTATTTTTTAACATTTTCTATCTGTTTGCTGTGACTATGTTGTCTCCCAGACCCAGAACATAAGGTTTGTCCTACAGATACATCAAAACAAACTGATGGACAGTGAAGACCCATCCCTAATTCTCACTGCTCCATCATGGTAATTGGAAAAAGTACGATGTTCTAGGGATTCCTCAGTGTATTCAGCCATCAACTGAACCCTGAAAATAATCCTTTATTTGGTCATATCACTTCTGATATTTTTCAACATTTCCTCTGAAGAGCAAGACTTGAACCCAAGATTTTTCGGAAGGTAAATAACAACACAGCGGCCCCTTTTGTTCTGTGAGGAGAAACTATGACAATGGCCAGAGAAGAGTTCTGGGCTCCAACCACCTCACCATTACAACTAGTAACAATCAGCGATGATTACCAAAGGAGAGCAAACAGCCGACGGTTGAGTTGTTACCCAGCAGAGTACGGGGGTAGCTGTAGAGTCTTCCCTCCTGAGGGTGGGAGCAGGTCTGTGACATCCTGGTGACCTCTTTAACTCATGAGCCCCACTCAAATAGAAAGCCATCCCCCTCTTCTGTTTTAGCCAAGCAGAAGACCTTTTGACTTCTGCTCCTTAATTTACCTCCAATAAAGTTTCCATTTTTACCAAAATCCAGGATTGGGGGAAATAGTGTCTAATTACTAAATATTGTCCTTTGATTGGGGTGGGGGTAGTAGCAGGGGTGTCCACATCAGCGAGTGATATGGACTGAATTGTGTCCTCCCCGCAAAATCCATATGTTGAAACTCCAACCCCCAATGTGACTGTATTTGGACTCAGGCCTTTTAGCAGGTAATTATGGTTAAGTGAGGCTATAAGGGTGGGGCCTTAATCTTATAGGATTGGCGGCCTTATAAGAACAGGAAAAGTGAGATCTCTCTCCCTCTCTGAGCATGGACAGAAAAGAGGTCATGTGAGCACACAGCAAGACGGCAGCCGCCTACAAGCCCAGAGAAGAGGCATCAGAGTGAAATCTACCTTCTGGCCTTGATCTTGGACTCCTCAGCCTCCAGAACTGAGAGCAGTAAATGTCTGTTTTTTAAGCCACCCAGTCTATGGCATTTTGTTTCTGCAGTGCTAGCAGACTAGTACAGAGAAGTTCGATGGTTTCAAGGTTGGAGAAAAGAGTCCCTCATTCAAGTCGACATGGATAGATACTTGGACTGCCAAAATGCAGATGTAGAAATAATCCAAGAAAGATGATGCCTAATAAGTCAGAGGATTTCTGAAAGGCCAAAAGCAGGTGTTAAATGCTGGAGTGCAGCGTTAAGAATATGGGAGCAAAATCAGCGTATTAAGTATAAGACGGGTGGCTCCAGCCCAGTGGTTGATCCAGAAGCACTACCCGAGTGTAAACAGCTGGGATTAGGATGAGCAAACC
The DNA here is from genome assembly GCF_002837175.3 of Physeter macrocephalus. NCBI lineage: Eukaryota > Metazoa > Chordata > Mammalia > Artiodactyla > Physeteridae > Physeter > Physeter macrocephalus. The sequence continues at coordinate 76,219,087 of NC_041228.1, forward strand.
CCTCAGGTGCCGTTTTCTGGGTTTTGCAGACTCAGAGATTCTGGGGTCACCTGGTGGAAACCCGTTATGAATATCGGGTCCTTGTCCTTTGGGAGGTAGGCTCCAGCCCTTCTTTCCACCTCTGACCTTTCTAGGTAACCAAGTCCTAGAACTGGTCTAGACGGTGACAGGGTTTCAACATTTCTCCTTCTCTCTCTGGTCTCTCATTTCACGTGCCACGCCAAGGACTGGGCAGATGTAGACAGCAGGGTCTCAGTTGCTGAGACATAGGTGGGAGCAGTCAAATACCGATCGGTAAAATTTGTAGAAACTTCGCTAAGACCCATATGTGATCAACCCAGCGGGACACAGCAGACAAGTGAACGTGAATACAGAGGACTGTGAAGAGTTCTTTCTAGAACTAGAATATAAAATGGAGATGCCCGTCAGAAGTCAGGTGACCAGGAAAGGTGTGAAAAGAGATTTCCTTGACAGAATGGTAGTGGTTGAGACAAATGACTAGTGTAAGCGGTTTCCCCCACAAAAATGGTGTTGTAGCTTCATGTCCTGATGAAATCCCAGAGCATTCTCGATTGGAAGCCGGTGTGGTTTTTCAAGCCCATAGGGTCATCCATAAACCACGTCAAAGTTATTCCCACACAAGAGGGTGTCATACCTCTTCCAACAGTGCTTAAATATCTGTCTGGATTTGGTGATACTGAGGCACTAACACTGATCATGGTGACAGGATCCTCCTGAAGAGAAATAAAAAGCTTCCCTGGGCAGGACTTCAAGCCCAACCAAGAAGCATCATGTACTGGTTCATAGTTTGGAAACTGAAATCTCACAGACTTTAGTCTTGATCTCTGCTATGCCAGGTACTTGCTGAATGACCTTGAGAAGGGAACTAAACTCTCTGAGTCTTGATCTTCCCACCTGTAGCGTGTCAATAATAATAGTATCTATTTCAAAGAGTTTGGAGACAATTAAACAAGACAGTGCTTACATAATAGGGAAGAACAAATCTGACTCCATATTGGATCTGTCTCTTTTTACTTTAACCTTTGTGTTCTATTGCTTTTGCTACAAGTTAATCACTAAGGGGGTGTTGCCTATAAGCTTAAATTATACATGATGGGAACCCTGCCTCCTGTGTAATGAAAGTTAAGCTAAAATACCTTTGTTTAGCTCGCAGGAAACAGCTAGACCAGGCCCACCTATGAATGGCTGCAGGAAAGAAGAAATGAATGCATCCCCTCTGGACTCTGACTGGAACTAGGGCTTTACCCCCTCCCCTTTTAGTATAAAAGAAGCCTGAATTCTAACTCAGGGAAGATGATTCTTTGGAACGCTAGTCCACCATCTCCTCGGTCTGCTGTCTTTCTGAATAAAGTCACTATTTTTTGCCTCAACAACTCATCTCTCAATTTATTGGCCTGTCATGTGGCGAGCGGTATGAGCTTCTACTTGGTAACACTTGTAAAGCTCCTATTACACTGTCAGGCACAGAAGTACACTCATAAACATTTTATAACCAGAGTCTAGATCGATTTAAAAAAACCCTGCTCATGGAAGTTGGGGTTATAGCAGATGTAAGTTTTATATACAGAATGGATAAACAACAAGGTCCTACCTAGGGAACTCTATTCAATATCCTATGATAAACCATAATGGAAAAGAATATTTAAAAATAATCTGTATATATATATATATATATGTATAACTGTATCACTTTGCTGTACAACAGAAATTAACAAAATATTATAAGGCAACTATACTTCAATAAAAAAAATCATGCTCAACATTTAACCAGTTTCTTCATCCTGCAAGGATATTTTTTCCTCTTTTTTTCTTAACCCTAGGTACTACAGAAGAAGACATACAAAGTCTTGGCTAAGGTAATCTAGTTTTGAATATGAGTTGAATATAGAAGTTAACTTTCAAAGGGATTTCTTTCCAGTACAGCAAAATATGTTATTTTTCAATCTGCTTTTTTCTGGTGTTCTATCAGTCACCTTTCATTCCTTTCTTCCCTCTCCCACATCCCTCCTGGAAAGTTAGGCTCTCACTAAGCCATTTACCAGATAACATTACTGATTTCCATAAGTGTCCATGCAGGGCACTAGAACACTCAAATAGATGTTTATGGTGCATATTAGCCTCTATTCCAATACAAAATTTCATTATTTTCTTTAATACATATTAATACATTTCTTGAATACAAGAATTAAATCTGCATGCTGTGTGACAATTCCTTTGCTCTCTCAATTTTAGTTAGAGACACTAACAGCATTTTCTCGTCAGGTCCTGCTACAATAACCTTGTTTTAAGTATTTTCTCTTCAAAGCGCTTGGTTTGTTTGCCTCCCTGGAGCATCAGCTCTTACGATCGTGTGGCATCTAAATTGTTTCCATGACTGGAACATCAGTGAGGGACTTAAATAGTTGAGAGATGCTTAGTTGTAACAACCAATGCAGGACCAATCCTCTAGTCAAACAAGGATCAGGGACATCCAAAACAAAATGTTTTTTCCTTAAAGAAAAGATAATCTACATCAAGTAACTCAGTAATACTTGTGAAAATAACTTGGGAAACAAACAAACAAATAAATTTAAACATGTATAATTTGCGAACAAAAAATCTTTCTACAGCATCAAAATTAATATTTGTAATTCTTAGAAGTTGTTTACATTCTAAGTATGGGTTTGCATTACAAATTTTGGGGTAGGAAATACAGTGCTGCAGAACTGACCTTCCAGGGGAGCTGCTGTCTTGGCCACAGTCAGATGCAGGGAATCAAATGCTGTGATGCATGGCCCAGGAAGCTGCCCACAGATTGGTTAGCTCCAGAAGAGTACTTACTACAGCTAGACCAGAATAAGCAGAAATTGGATGCCTCATATCAGCCGCACATCATCTCTGAAACTAGTACCTGACCACTGGGTTGCCTGCTAAGATGAAAAGTATCAATACCTCAGGACCATACTTGCCAGCAGCAAGAGAGGATGCAGCAAAGACACAGCCTGAGTGAGGGTGTGTGATTATTGAATACCTGGAGCCTTAGCTGCAAGAGAAGCTGAAAGTGAGTGCAGTACAGGAAGACACACAGAGAGAAAGGGATACTGGACTGATGAGAGTCAGGCCCCCATATCCTCCACACTCACCGTTCTGTCCCCTGTGGATCTAACCAGTACCTCTCCTCTCATGTGTCCAGATCGTTGATGGAATAAACCCAAGAAGACTGAATGAGGTCTTCCCAGTGTAAGGACCCCCAAAGGGGTCAGGCATGGAACTTCATGGAACATAGCACCATGTGAAAAACTTTGGTTATCCATTTTTTTTGTTCCTAAAATTACTGAGGACCAAGTTAGTTCTTTCACTCAACAAAACCAATTCATAAATAGAATGCTTATTTTTCTGTTTATATGACAAGGGAACAGATGGCAGTGGTTCAACTAGAACCCAGGTTGGCCCCGGGATGACAGAGACTGGTACGCAGGGAACAGTCTGACTCGGTGCAGGAAATAGCAGCACTCTGATCATTGTGGTTGCTTTTCTGCTTGTGTTCTGCTTCCCTTTGACCATGTGCATCCAGTATTAACATCCTACAGCCCTTCCCCATGGGCAGATCACACGAGGGGCCCACATCAGTCGGGGCTTCCCTCGGGTACAAAACTACATTGCTCTTTGTTGAAAAACTCAGTGTTGAAGTACTGACACATGGTACCTCCTCTTACTCACAAAGGTCTTCCGGGAAAGCAATTTTACAACCTTCATGGATAACCTGTTCTATTCTTAACCTCCTGCTGCCAGAGAGGGGCCCTGGTTACAGCCAGCTAAATAGATTTCTCATTGGGTGGTAGAATGCAGACTTTCTTGTTAATCCTAAAAACGCTAAATGCACTGACTTTAAAAATCCTAAATTTGAGAAGAAAATCAAACCAAATAATTTTTCTCTAAGTACTAACTTAGTACTTAATTTGCATAATTAATGGCTTGTTTCCTAGACAAAAATTTGAGATATAAACAGGCCAAAATAACCCACAAAGACCCACTAGTAGCCTTTATTTTATTGTGTGAAATAATTGATACATTCCTTAAATTTATCTTTCTCCTTGTTATTTTTTTTTCCACACACACACACACACACACACACACACACACACACACACACACACTGTATTTTATTTTTACAAGAGATAAATAGACTGACACCAAGAATTATAAAAGGATGACCACAACAAAAGCTACAATGATTGCAATTACCAAACACGAAACACTCTCATACTATGTCATAATATTGACATTCAGTCCAGTAATCCTCCACTGTAACAGCTCCTTTACTGTGCAGTGAAAATTGATTTGTATATTTTTTGCCTCTGAGTCCTTGTGGGATTATTTTTTTTATTATTCAAACAGAAAGTCACAAAAATTATAATCATCCTCATCAGTTCACTCAGTCTCCTTGTATGGTTTTTAACAAATATTTTATTTTATTTAATATTTAATTTTCATTGGAGTATAGTTGATTTACAATGTTGTGTTAGTTTCAGTGCACAGCAAAGTGATTCAGTTATACATATACATATATCTACTCTTTTTTAGATTCTTTACCCTATAGGCCATTACAGAGTATTGAGTAGAGTTCCTTGTGGTATACACTAGGAACTGCTATACACTAGGTCCTTATTAGTTATCTATTTAATATAGTAGTGTGTATAAGTCAATCTCAATCTCCCCATTTATCCTTCCCCCCACTTTCCCTGCTGGTAACCATAGGTCTGTTTTCCACATCTGTAACTCTATTTCTGTTAATGAACATCTTAAAACTTGTTGTGAGGTTTAATGAAAATGTGTTAAAAGCCAATGGACAAAAATATATTTAGCGCTGGTCTGGCATGGGAACAAACACAGAGACCCAACGCCAACATTAACTTCGAGGTCCTGGACCCCCTGTCATGACCCTCACTGGATCTGGGGAGGTAGAGGTGGGTCCTTGGTAAGAGACTGGGCGTCAGACAGTGAGGGGTCACTTGGGAAATGAAGACAGAGGTCAACTTCCAACAGCTAGAACAGTATCTGGACTTTTAACAGCCAGTATGCGCCAATAAGCTCAGTATTCTTACTATACTTGCAAAGAGAGGCATTGTTAATGAAAGTCTGTGTGCCCAATGCACAGCGAGGCCAAACAAACTGAAACGCTGGAGTTTGGAGCGGAGAAAGGTTTACTGCAGGGCCATGCAGGGAGATGGGTGGCTCATGCCCTAAAAGCCCCACGCTCCCCGAAGGGTTTCGGCAAAGCACTTTTAAAAGCCAGGGTCACAGGGTATGTGATCAGCTTGTGCACAGTTCTCTGATTGGCTGATGGTGAGGTCACAGGGTGGTGTCACGGGGGTTCAGATTATCAGTCTTTAGGCTCCAGGAGGCCTGGGGGCTGTGTGCTCATGGTCGGCAAGTAGTTAACATCTTCCATTTGTTGGAAGGGCAGGGGTTCACATCTGCAGAACAACTCAGGAAATGTACATCAAATACTATTATCTGGGTACTTCAGAGAGGAGCTACAGCAGAGGATATGGGGGAAGACCTGTCCCGGGAAGGCCCCATAGAGTCCCGCTCGGTTACAGTAGTAACTACGAAAAGTCTCAAATGGATCCAACTTCACATTCCCTAAAGGGTTAACCTACCACAGAATTCAACCAGGTATTTCCCCATCACCCTGTGGATTAGCTTGTTCTTTTCCTACATAGGTAGACCATTATATGAATGTATTAGACCTCTAAAATTGGCTCTACATCAATAGTTTCCTAATTCTATATTCAAGTTTAAGGGAATATATTTAAAGATTCTTTGGCAGGAGAAGTTGTAGGGCCATGAGTCACCCTACATGGATGCTGCCACCTTCTTTGAAGCCGGTGGCATCTCTCAGCCATCTGACACCTAGGGAAGGATGGCTACTCCCACAGAGGGGACCACAAAAGGGGCCGTTGATGGCTTACACACAGCTGACACCAATTCAGGGGGTGGAGGGGAGGTCTAAAAAAGAATTTGTTCCTTTGCCTGTATGGGACAGCTGAGGATTCCCAGAGAAGGAGGTGAGCTGAAGACTTGCGCTAGTAGGACGGGGGGAACCAAGTAGCAAAAGTTAGATTGTTAATACTATTGTGACCTCCTTGGTGTCTGTAGGCTGGTGGGGCCTGGGGAGCTTCTGATTTATATACAGGCTGTCAAGAGAGCGTACACCCTGCTCTTTCCCTTCAGGGCTGGAAAGGTCCTCTCTTGTGCTCTCCACCTGTATAAATATTGCACAGCCGCTCAGATCCAGTCCAAATCATGCCTCCTCCCCCCTCCCAGCTCCCTGCATTCAGCACGTTGAGTCAGCAGGAGGTTCCTGCGGGGAGGACCGGGGAGCTCATCGCCGGCAGCTGGAGGGCGTGAGGCGGCCAGCGCCCACTTCACCAACAGCCCTGGGGATCCCCAGCAAAGGCACCTGCAGCAGCTAGCATGGTGAGGACACAGACGCCCCCAAGCGGGTCCGTGTGTCCCCAGAAGGTCTGTGTAGCGGTAGAGGGTGCAGGATCCCCTGATAAAGGTCAGCACTTAATTTATCATCCACACGGGAACAGTTCTGAGAATGCAAGGCAGCACGGACTGTGCATAACACCACGGCTCCAGGTGGAAGGCAGGATGGCCCACAAGAAACTGGGAAATAGGGCCACCCGACACTTGATCCATACACAAACAAGCCCAGCCAATGGGAGGGAAATAAACTCACCTCTGAGCCCGTTGTCACTGTGAGCAAAATTGTACAGGCATCTTGGTCTGTGCATTTTTCTAGCGAGAGGGTTCACAGTTTTTAAGAGATTCTTAAAAAGGCTTCTGTCCCCCAAACCACACCCCCCCTGACAAAAAAAAAAAGGTTAAAAACTGCTTGACTAAACCAAGGGAGCATGTTCAAATAGGTTGTAGCCAGATAATGGTTGATCTTAAAAGATTAGACTTGACGCAGTAGGAGATGGGGAGCCTTTCCAAAGTGTGTCATGATGAAACCAATAGAATGATCTGTTTCCATCAGTGGGATGCAGGCTCTCCCATGCTAAGAGACGGCCACTCAAAATTCCCATTTGCTCATCCCATAGGTACCTCAAATTCCACTTAGGGAAAAACACACTCACGAACCCTCCCCTGAATCTGCTTCTTTATTTTGCCTGCAGTGGTAAATGGCACTCCCTCCATCCACTCAGTCGCTCAAGGTGGAAGCCTGGAAGCCTTTCTGACTCTGTCTTTCTCATAACCACTACCTCCAGGGAAGCCCTCATCTTGAACCTACAACCTCCTAAGTGTCTCTCTCATCAACTCACGTCTCTCCAACCTAACTGCCAGGATGCTAGATCATGCCAACATCATCACTTCCTGAAGTCCAGTAGTGGTCACCTACCTAACCCGTCAGAAGCCCCTTCCAGCTCCTCTAGCCCACTCTCCTCACTGAACCCAAAATGTTCTTTTTAAAAACCCAAATATGATAATGTTATTCTCTGGCTTCAGATCTTTTCACTAATTCCTTCTGCCTCTAGAAAAAGCCCCAAATCAATAAACAGCCTAAAAATTCCTCAGTAATATAGTTACCTCCTCGGTAATGACAGCTTCTGTCCTCCTACTCTTTTCCCCGATGTTTTTTAGGCGTTCATGGCTCACCATAAGTCCAATCAATAGTATCCATCACACATGTGATTACCTATTCTCATCTGTCTTCCCTGCAGGATTAGAGATTTGAGGAAGCCACCAGCTCTCACGCCCCAACCAAGCACATGGCAGCTGCTCTAGAAATATTTGTTCAATGAATGAATGAACACATTGCATATGATGACCAGCTTTCTCTCTCTCTCTCTCTCTCTCTCACACACACACACACACACAGACACATACACACACACACACACATTTGTGATATGAACTCTAAGTACAACCTCTGAAAGCAAGTTGGAGTTCAGGTAGGCAAAAAATATATATATATATATACTGGGGAGACCCCAGCAAGAGGTGAACTGGCTAAATCCTTGTTCCCTGGGCCCTCATTCTGACCCCTAGATCATGGCATTTGTCCTCTCTCTGCCCCTCACAGCCCTAGTGCCCTCACCCTAAGAAACATTTCCATCAACTGTAGAATTTTGTACCTGGCCTATGTGAAAATAGTGCTCTGGTCTCCAATCATTATTTATGGAAAGAATGAATGGATAGCCAGTCGCCCTTGTCAAAATGATGGCATTTGAGTGTCACTTCCTCTTGGTACCATTTCCCCCACTTGAGTGTGTCCTGTGTATGTTTCTACGGAACTGCCTAAGTTTCTCGTCTCTGAGGACTTGACCACAAAAGGAACCCCCCTAACAGTACAAATGACTGCAGAGGAGTGATGTGCCCCTAACCCAGGAGTAATTCTGCCGAAATGGGAGAGAAAACATTAAGCCAGATGACTGTATTGTTCATCGGAACTGCCAGGCATTCACTAGTTGACACTGTGTGATATAAGGAGTCCTTGATGCCTCTGACCACACAGCAAACGGGCGACCCCGCTCTCTGCCCACTTGTGAAGTCAGCTCTCCAGGCTAAATTGTCTCATTTACTGCTATTTCCTGCTACCCGAAAGCTCAGCTAATCAGCTAACAGCAGTGCCGAAGGAAGGTGACTTCTCTACACGGCCCCCTTTCTCTCGCCCTCTTCTCTTTCTTTTTGCCCTCCACTCCCATTCCTCTGTGCCAAAAGAAAGCAGCTATAAAAGCATCATTTCTTCTATGAAAAAGAACACCCATGAATCACTTAATAAGTACATACTTGTGGAGCTAAATTGTATGTAGATGAGCAGGCCTCACAATTGGCCATAATTTCTTCTTATTAAATCCTAAGTAAGTTTGACCCATTAAATTATTCAAAATTATCAATTTTCACTATTTCAAAACCATGAAAAGAGTTTGGCAATTTGACTACATCCTGGATTGGTTTCAAATTAAAACTGCATCCTCTTTATAAAGGGTCCAAATGATATCATGATATTTCTTTCTTTTCCTTTTTTATGCTCATCATTATGTCTGAGAAACAGACCACTGAAGCTACCGCCTTTCATGGAGGACTCCTTTGGCAGAAAAAAAAAAAAAGTGCCACTTACTTTTAAGTGGAGCAAATTGTTTAGTCATCTTATTCAACCTTAGACTTGACATCTGGGAGAACTGCTTTGATTCTGAGTAACAGACTAGGGCTAAATCCTGGAACATCTTGAATACCAAGCTAGGAGTTCTTCAGGTTGCAATAACATACATAAATTTGTGGAGCTTGTAAATCACTTAAGAAACATTTTCGAGTGCCCCAGGTACAGTCCTCTGGGTCAGGAATACAGCCATGAACACAAAAATAACAGCCCCTGCCTTTGTGGAGCTTCTGGTCTAGCGGTCATGTTTTGAAAGTTGTAAATGTATGGGATGGATTGAAGGTATGAGATGGGGAAAGATGTAAGATGGATTTCACCCTCACAAGCTGCATGGATGCACAAGAATGCAGAGGTTGCAAGCTTGACAGATGTTGAGTCTGAAGAAACAGAGAACTTGAATAATTATTAACAGAAAGATGGAGTTTTGAACAAATTTGCAGAGAAAGTTGATGGCTCTGATTTTGGACATGTTCAGTTTGAGGAAATATGTAAAAATCCAGTTGGAGATGTCCAACCAGCAATGAAATTCCTGGACTCGAAGTTTGGGAAAGAAATGGGGGAGAGTCCACCGAGCAAAGATGCGGCAGGTATTGTAGAAGCATCTGGGGTGACCAGAAAGATGGTAGAAAAAAGAGACTATGGCACTAACCTTGTCTCTGTGTTCCAACATTGAACGAAAACATCCTGCATCACTTAGGATTTCCTATCATGCATGTTTATACCCACAGCTGTGACGCCCATGAAATATTATGATAAGGGCAGAGAGGAAATCTATAACTCAGTGTGTTCTGTCCACCTTACATGAAAGGAAATCAGATGGATCTCCTCTTAGAAGGAAAAGGGTTGTCGAGCATTTATTCCTGGGCCAGCTCTTCTCCAGAGCCCTTGCTGGTCTGGAATCTCTCAGAGAGGCAGGTCCCAAGCTCCTTGTGCCTTTAATTAATAAGAGAGATCACAATGTTCCAGGCCTGTGTTGTGTGTGAGAGAGATGAGGTTACACAGTTGCTGAGTGTGTTCCAAGGAAGGATTCATGAGAGCAGATGCCTGATCCAGACATTCAATTACCACTGCAAATCCCGCGGAAGGGGTAGCTTTGCTGGAGTGGCAAGTGGCACTTATCAGGGTCATGGAAACTGGTAAATGGCTGCTGTCCTCTGGAACATTGTCCAGAACAGGGAACGGATGAGAAACAACAGGTCGGTAAACATTTAGCAACCAAAATATATTGCAAATGAGCTCCTAAGAGAATATACTATGCAAAGATCGTCTTCCAACCAGCTGGAGTGCTGTGTTGCGATTAGGATGGGTGGGGGGAGACTTCAGTCGTTTGGGAAGAAAGTACCCTCTTTGTTTTAAGATTGTTTGATGAAGAATAGTAACGTGTTTACGTTCAGTTGTGCTACTCGGGGATCACACACATAGGCTTTCAACATTAAAAAAATATGGGAGGTAGGACATTTATTTGAACCAATATCATGTGTGAGAAAACAGGGAATAGAGGGAATTTGAATCACTCAAACACTCTGATAGTGTCAACTGACGGCAGATTCAGTAAACACCTGGAAATATGAAAGTAAGGAGACAAAGTATTCTTAATGCATCATGTGAACCAACATTATGCAATGTTGTTACCAAACGTCGATGGTGGTTTCAGTCCTACAACAAGAAGGTGACAGTCCTATTCAAACCCTAACCTGGTCAGGGTGCTTCAAGACTACTGGTCAGTTCTGAGAGCCCCACCAGAATCTGGTCAAAGGAAAACAACCACACTAACAAACAAATCAAAACCTATGCAATGGGAGGAAGTATGGAAGAGGCTTAGACGTTTACCCTAGGAAAAAAGAAGATCTAAGGGGAGAATGGTATTTTAAAGGGTTGTACTTATTCTTTATAACTACGGAGGGAAAGCTAAGAACCGATTCATTCATTAGACAAATATTTCTTGAGATTCTGCTATGTGCTAGATATTTGGTAGACAAAGTGAATAAACACAGGTAACCCCTGCCCTCTCGAAGCTTATAGTCTAATACAGGAGTCGTAACTAACCAAACAGCCCACAAATGGAGATGACAAATTCTACACAGAAGAGGTGCAGGTTGTAGGAAAGCAGATAACAGAGGAGCTTGACCAGGTTAGGCAGTTGGGAATGACTTTCTTACAGAAGCGATGGGAGGAAATACAGACGTGGGCTTAATACAAAGAAAATCATTCGACGAATGGGCTGCCTCTGGAGGAAGTGAGCATCTCATCACGAGGTGGATGGATGCGTCAGACAGGGTCTGTATGGCTGGTTGCTGGAGAGTTTGTGTGGAGGAAGCCACACAACAGGAAAGCCTATGTCGGGTAAACTGAGGACTCAGCCAACCCTGAGTTCCTGGTACCAATAGGGACACCTGGCAATCCCCAAGAAGGCTCTGAGGAGGGCTTTGAACATGACCACTTTGGATACTGCCCTGTGGTTATAAAACTTGTTGGCATTCTGCCCATCAAGCCAAGTCATTTACACGCGTATATACGCTCGCACGTGCGTACATGGAGATATAGCTCCATGTATGTACACGTATATAGAGGGGGGTGTGTGTGTGTAAAAGTATATATTATATACATATTTATTATAAGTATATATGATACTTTTACACCTATATCTATATTATATGTTTTTAATCAGAAGAAATTAGTGTTGCTATTTCATCAAATCAATGCCACCGCACCCACCGTTTAGTCTACCTCTGTTTTGCCAAGCTTGCCTTCTTTTCCTTTTCTATTAAACAGAATATGTTTTGGTAGGGTGAAGAGGTAGAGGGAGGATTAAATGAACTTAATGATGCGTTTTGCTCTGTAGTTTTCTTTTAGAACATAGGTTTATATACTTTCGGACTGGGGCCCACAAGCAATGGCCCTTGGGCCTGGTTTTGATAAATAAAGAACATGCTCATTTACATACTGTCCACGGTAATTGCAACAGAGACTTTATGGCCTGTTAAGCCCAAAATATTTACTATCTGGTAAGAACAGAAAACAAGAAAGCTATAGATTTTGAGGATCAAAAGCGCTCACTGGCCATAGATAAGTTGATTTGAGTATCAAGGAGAATAATAACTGCAATGGATTAAAACTTATTAAATATAATTTAATTAAACCCATAAGTTCATAATTATACTTGAAAAAATGCAGTGGTTATCTCTGGAAGATCAAAAGGAACCACTCATTATTTTGAAAACTGGTTAATAAGGAAAAAAAATCATCCTGCCTTTTCTACACAATCCATACTTCAGGGATTGTAACCCAAGAATCAACAAGGGGAAGTTTCTCTTTATAGAAGATTTGTAGCTAATAAATGAAGAGTGCATGAAAATTAGAATTTTACCATTTTGCAATTTCTAAGAAAGTAATAGGGCCAGGCAGTACTCATCAATGGCTGGTAGCTTGACATGAAGAGAGACAACCCAGACCTTACATACCTCCTGATGAGGGTAGACACCACCACCTAAGAGGAAGTCTTCAAAAAAAAATCAAATCTGAGGCTGATCAAGCTTCGAGATATAACTACCAATATATGGAAATTACTAGAAGCCAAAAAATATGTGAAATACCACCATGCATATGTAATCCACAAACATACAGACATGGAGAAACTCTACAAGACAAATAACCTCATTATTTCCATTTAAAAAAATTGCAAGTAAACAGAGATGAAAGGGGAACGTACAGATTATTGAAAGAAATTAAGATATATATTGCCAATGTCAATGTATGGATCCCATTTCAATCCTGTTCAAGCATATCTATAAAAAGTAATTTAAAGTCTAATGGAGAAATGTGAATACTGAGTAGATGTTTGATATTAATAAATTATTATCAATCTTTTAGATGTAATAATGGTATCCTAGTTTTTTTAAAGAATCCTCATCTTTTAGGAATACATACTAAAATATGTAGAAATGAAACATTATGATATACGTACGGGTTTTACTTGAAAATAATCCTTGTCAAAGGGTTGTGGGCAGAAGTATAGACAGCAAAGAAGACATATGCTGACAGCTGTGGAAACTGAACGCTGGCCCAGCCGGTTCATTGCACCACTGTCTTCATTTTTGTATATGACAGAAATTTTTCAAAATACAAAAAGTCTATTTTTTTCCTTTTCACCTAGATCACATAGAAGTGTAGTGATTAGAATTACAATTAGACATAAGTATGTTTCAGAATTTTACCAATGGAAACGCATATGGAAGTCAATTCCCTAGCTTGGGAAGAAGTAACGAAGGGTCTATTTTGTGGGATGCAGGGTGCACAATAAAAGCAAACCAAGGCTTTATTCTCCTTTATGCTGCACCCAGTAGGGCTCTTGCAATGCCATCCTGATCTCTTTCCTCAACAATTATTTGACTTGGGGTTGAGGAGGTAGGAAGGGGAGGAAAGCCAGGGAGGGAGACTGATGTTCATGCTGGTTGATGCTCAGGAGACTTCTGTATATTTGCAGCCACTTTAGAGGGAAAGGAACTATGCCAGGAAGGGAATAAATAGTTTTTTGGTTTGGGGTTTTTTTTAAGAGACAGTTTTCTCAATTTCTAGAAGTTCATAATTCTGATCCCACCGATATTTTAATGAACGGGGGAAGGAGTTTATTTTTTTTCTTATTCTCTATCACTCAGCGAAGTGTCTGGTATTACAGGAATCTGGTACTTATTCCTTCAGCTGGCATTTATTAATCACCCACTAAATGTCAGAAGCTGTACTGGGAACGAGAAGCATTTACCAAACGGAAACCAAGGAATGGTTCTGTGTAGACCCGTCTGTGAATGTCAACAGTCTCCGGTTATTCGTGCCTAGGCAGAAGAGCAGTGGCCCGGGGACAGGCGTTCTATGTTTTTATTCACTAACTGTTTGTTCCCATCAAGCTCTTTGGAGGCAGATGGTGGAGGCTTCCTTTCAACAGAATCCACAGGATTAGGGCGTTACTCTCCCGTCATCCACGAAGAGCTTCTGAACTGACTCCCGGGTACAGCCAACGTCCGTCTGCACTCGAGATGCACTAGGGCCAGTGCCCTGCCCTTCCTTGGTGCCTCCTGTGAGAATCTGTTCCATATTCCCCAAAGGAACGTCCTTTGGGACCTCTGATGGGACTGCTGCCAGGTTTGGCTGTGGGTCTTAACGAAAGTAAAACTCTTGATTTTTTTTCTGTAGTCCCACACCTGTAGAATAAGTACCCTGTGCCGTATTCAAGAGTATGTACTGCACCTGATCTCCAAGTCAGGTCAGGACGCTGAATTTCCCAGGGCTCCTCCATCAGTGCACACACCGAAGCGCCCCCTCGAAGCCCCCAGGCTGTCCCTTGAGAGCCTGTTTGTGTTAATTCATCAAGATGTTCCCAGTGGGTAACTGACACATTAAAGGTGTCACGAATGAGTATTGAACGAATGGGGAATAGATCTGTGAGCTCAGTAAATCAGCAGTGAGCTCATTTATAATCTGTCCTGTCTGTAGGTACAGAGTTCACATAAACAAACACTCCTTGTGTGATCACAACTGCTCCTGGGCTTCGAGGCGTGCACTCTTTCATTGTGGTCATTTGAATGGATATGTAAACTTTGAATAAATTGAGTAATATGTCATTTTAACTACTATTAAATATGCTTTATGGTGCATATCAAGATGCCATGAATTCAAATGAAAAAAAAAAGGTTTTTTGAGATTCTTTAAATGCCCCTTGGCTTTGAGTCTTCTGTTCCTGCAAAATGAGGAAGAACAATTCAACCAGGAATTGGAATAAGCAAAAGCCTCACTATACGGCGAATAAATAGATTTGGAGTGGCAATCCACTCTTTAAGTAGAAAATGTATTAAAATGTAGAAATATGGGAATTTGGAGGTCAAATATTTTCTCTGATTGTTTTTTCAGTATTTCAGAAGCCAGGATTAAAAAAGAGCAATTTTCTTTACCTTTTTATTTGGAAAGAAATGTTTTCAAATAGTTCATAGAGGATGGTCTGATTTTTCCTCTCCAAAAGCAGTTGTTTGAGCTCCCAGGGTACAAATGAACCCAGGAGTATAAAAGGAAGAGCGGATATTGGAGAATCTGCATTCAGCTATCATACTCAGAGCACTGCATCCTGGAAACTTCTGGACAGTTGTGTTTTTTTTCCTTTAAAGAAATGATCTACCCTGCAATCTAGATGACTTCTCCAAGTTAATGTGGAACAACTTCAGGGAAATACTTTTAATTATAAACTTGGAAACTTAAAATAATTAAATGCACCTAATGAGACCTACATGAAACACCAAGCAAATCTTTCTGGAGTCATGAGAAAATAAACTTTCATTTTCGTTTTGCCTAATTTCAAATCTATCAACAACTGAAACAAAGTTTGAGTGCGATAGACTTTATATCAATTTAATCTCACCAAACTTTGGTATTTCCTACTGAAGACCGTTTATGTAAGCTAACTTGGGATGCAACTAGAATTACATTGTTGAAATAAATGTATTTATTCTGATTCAACACATTTTCCTGTGTCCTCCAATAAGGAGCTCAAACTCTTGTGTGTAATCCCTAAATAATAATTTTTGCCTTTTTAAAAGCCTCTAGTTTTTGTTTAAAACTTGCTGTAAATCTGATGCTTCTGAAAAAAATTACTTGGGTCAGGGTCTTTGCAAAGTCTGTGAATTGAAAGCTCTAGTAAAGCAGTGTCTGAGACCCAAAGCGTTCCATCTGTTTAAGAAAATGTGTTTGTCAGGCATGTGCTGTCAGTTTTCCATTTAACTTAGCTTTACTGATTTAAAACTAAAAAGTTGTTTCTGTCATAATTAAAAGATTTGAAGCAGCTGCATGACTTTATTCTTTCAGGATTTGGAGGGGTTTGTTTTTCTATAAATATGTAAACCTAGCAAAGGAAATAAATGAACTTTGTGCTCATTTATCAAGGTCTATCAGCTCATCAGAGACAGGAATTTAGCAAGTACAGCCAATAAAAGAAAGAAACATACTAGCTTCCTGGTCTTCCACGGCTTTTCTCCACGGGGCTGTTTTCACCAGAGAGAAGGGAAAATGGTTCATCCTTAAGGGTATATTCATTTCTTCACATTGAAGCATTTCCTCCGTATTCACTGGTGAGCTTAGGAACAGAGAGAAGCATGCTTATGGTCTGTAGAGACCCCTAGAAAGTCCGTTGTAAATAAGAACTTGCCCAGGGAACTGTGAAAGAAGCAGGCATCCTGATGAATATGGGTGAATTAGGTGCAGGGCCAACAAAATGTAGGTGTTCGCTGTCTCCTTCAGGTCTTCTCCAGCATCATCAGCACCATTACTGACACCCTCTGGGTTGTGGGTTCCTCATCTATGACGTGAAGAGTGGGTGGTAAATGGTCTCCAAGTTGCTTTCAGCTCAGACAGGATCCTAATTCATACTAAAGTATTAGAGGCTGCTAAGCACTTGTCATGGCGCCCACTCTCAACCCTGGGGAATTTGTATTTAACAAGAACCTGAAAGCTATGCTATCTTTCCCCCCAGTAATAAATCTTACCCATAAAAATGTAAATGAATATAAAAGGGGGCTTTCGGGCACCCCACAAATCACACATCTCATCAGCCATGTACTTCTCCTGAGCATGAAGTCTCCCTCTGTACAAACACAAGGATGTCCATGGAACCTATGTACCGATTATCTAATCAATTCAAACATTCATTTTCTAACGATGGTCGACTACATGTGTAACATTATTTTTTTGTTGAAAGATATTTTAGAAAGTTGTAAATCATTTGGGGAGAATTCTGAGCCTGTGACTAGCAAGTAGAGGGGAATAGGAGCAATTTCGTAAGGGAATTTTGTCAAGATGAAGCACTACATCATTTTAAAACAGACAACTTTCTCAGGTAGGAAGCTAATACATTTAGGGGTTCTCTAGAACGCACCTCTGAGCTGTTCTGTAGAAGTTGCGACTGAGTGGGAGAAAGAACGGAAAACTGAGAGCTGAACACACCCTTCCTAAGGCACCCACAGCCCTACGCGTGTACTTTCACTTTTGACCTGACAGCTCTTCCTCCTTCCCTCCCCTCCTTCCTTCCCTTCCTTCATCAGGTGTTCACTGCAGACCCACTACGTGCCTGGCCCGCTCCAGGCAGCAGGACGAGAGCCCTGAATGAAAGAGACAACAGCCCCACCCTTGGGAAGCACATTTTCCAGGGCTGGATGGTGACACTATTCCAGGTACAGGGCTGGGCCGGCTCTTCCTCAACTAAAACTCTCAAACTGTTGTCACTTGGAGGCCCTACAAGTTGCTAAATGATTGAATGACATAAAATGGAAATTAAATAAAATTACTCATATGTAAGATTAATCACTTGATTTTTGTTTTCTTGGATCCAAAAGCTACAGAAACGAGCTATGTATATTCCTGCTCGGAACCTGTCATTTGATCTCCTTCTCAGATTCTTCTGGGCCTTTCTCAGGATGCTGTCTTCCTGGAATACTTTACGGGACTATCTTTAAGCCTCCCTGTGATATTATTGGCTCTCCCTTCAATCGTCGGGGCTCAGGCCAGTACCCTAGCAGAGGAAGGTCTCCTGAACACAGCACATACACTCAAGAACGAATTACCAAGGGGAAAAACTGCTGGATAAGAATAGTGTTGGCACATAGATTTTGTTTGTCTTTCGGATTTCAGTTCGGACTTTACTTACCCTCAGCCAGATCAGGATCCAGACTGTTCCATCAAAACACTTGCAATAGAGTCTCAAAATTCTAATAGCATATCCGTGGGATGGTCTGAGGTCTTTCTCCCGTACTGCAGGGCACGGAGAGGGCAGTCCACAAACATGTGATGAATCAGCCATATTCAGTAAGTGATTCTCAGAGCTGCATACCGCTGCATTAAAGAAAAATCACAAAGTACAAGGTTAACCATCCAAGGTTAAGATTTCACAACAAATTAACAAAGAAAACTGATTCCAAAAAGGCAAATTCTTTTTGAATAACAAAGGAAAAATAATTGTCAAAGAATTAATATTTCTACCAAAGAAAAAAGGAGGAATTATGTATATGATTTCAAAATTTATCAAAATGGACATGATTTTAAAAGACTTTGGTTTGGAAGATGCTAGGTCTCAGCTTGTTTTCATTCTCAATGTTCAAAAGAAGCTAAATGCATAATTTCTATAACAGAGGAAACAAATATGCTTTATTTTAACCATCATTCCACATGCCTTCCACCTGTTCGAAATAGATCATTTTTATCAGGTCCTGTCTGTTTTAAGTCACCTTCAGTCTATTCTATTCATCAAGTTGACAATCTTAAATAAAAGTCAGGATTCTATTTGATTTCCTGCCATCACAAAGTGCCTTCAGCCACAACCTTCAAATTGCTTTTTCCTAGGGAAGATTGCAGTATGATAAGCTCACAGCTGAAAAGCTATAATAAATCAACTGGCATGGAGAATAAAAGTGAAGAATGCACTAAAAGAGAATGTCAGATCTCATTTATTTTTAAGTCTACCCCTTCAGTACACATATATCTTTTTTATGTTTTAAATATTAGCTCCAAATCATCCATCTAAAAGGCAGCTTTCAAATTAATTTAATTCCCATAGCATGTGCAAGCAAACAGTGCACAAATCAACAAAACAATCTCTCAATGGCCAAATGGTGTTTTTTCTCTCTCCGTGGAGCCCCCAGAGGCAGCATTCACTTCTGGGGGGGAGTGGATACACGGTCTCAGAACTTGCAGAGTTCTAATCTTGTGCCCGCATAGCTGGAAGAAATTATTCTGGGGCCTTCCAAAAGTGTGGGCTAGCTCATCGTCAGTTAGGCTCTGTTGAGGCAGAACTGATGGCAAAAGCAGGCGATAGCAGCATCGCTGCCTGGACACCATCGGGAAGCAGGCAGCCCCCAGGGGTGGCCAGGCTCCCCAGCGATGCCAGCAGGCACTCGGGGCTCCTCACGCTTCACCCCGTGAGCCTCAGCATGTGGGCTTGTGTCCTTGGGTTTGCTGCCTCACAGACGTCACGTGTTCACACAGCAGTGTCCAAAGGGAGGAAGCGAAGAAGCCAAAGGGGGCTGTTCCCTGCCCCCATCTCTCTCCATCCAGGAGAGAAATCTTTCCCAGAACTCCCGACGGAATTCCTCTTTGAGCTCATTGGCTAGAACTGGGTCCCATGCACATCCTTAGACCAACCCCTGGCAAAAGATAGGCGGTTCCTGTAATTAGCCCGGATCGATTACGATTCGATTCCTGAAGACTCAGCTCCCCAAACGAAAGGAGATTTTACCGTTTGCTAAATGAATGAAGGCCCACAACCAATCAAAAAAGATGTGTTTATCCCTCAAAGCCACCCATAATTCTATTTTTTGCAACTTAATTTATTAAACAGGGGCATGCAGTGAAGGAGGAGATCAAGGTATAAAAGATTGATAAACTACGAGCCCGGAATAGTTGAAGCTTTAACAAAAGGATGAGTTTCATTCTTACTTTTAAGATAATTCTAAGTGCGTTACAGTTACAATAAAGTCTTCATGACTGAATATGAGAGATTTACCATTTTCCTTTCATGTAGTGAACATTAACATTTACAAAGTGACATTTGTTAGACTAGATCAACAAATCCTCCAGAGAGAAACATGGAATTGTAGAGAAGTGTCTACATGTTAAGGTCGAAAGTCCATGAATAACCTTTATGTCATCTCTGAAGAGCCATCCCATTATTAAATAAACCCTGGTCACTGCCGCTGAGCCAGGGCATCCCAGGAGCGCCTTCTTACCATGCTGTCAGCAACCATTATTCAGCATTTCATACAAATGTTGTTCAACCACCTTCTTGCCAGTCTAACTGCATCATCGCCCTGTCTATAGCTATATTTATCATCTTGTCAACAAAGATATCAAAGGGGACATAGCAAGTCCTCACTTAAACACAGCTATAGAAGTTCCCTGGAGCACCAGTCCAAAATTATATCCCAAAGTTGGTTCTGGAAAGACTTTTCCTGAGAAAACTTTGCTGAGTCCTAGGAATCAATCTTTCCTTTCCTAGGTTCTCACTAACCATTCATTTGAGGATTAACCCACAGTGTTGTCCTGAGGCTTGGGGAAGGCGGCGCCAAAATATGCCAAGGTGGCATATCGATTATTTTGAATTAAAGTTACATAAGAAACAGCCAGTCCATGAAGAACACTCTGACCCTCCTTTGTTCCCCTGAAGGCAGGAAACAAAACTCCCATGAGAAGGTAGCCTCCCTATGCTGGGAAGATGGAGAGCATCCTTATCCCCAGGGACAAGGAATTTGAGGCTGAGAAAGATGTGTAAAAAAAACTTCATTACTTCTTCATTAATTTGCTACCCCAAGCAAAAACCCCTTTAATTTGTCAAACCTTCACAAAGAATCGATTCTTTGTCTAAAAAAGATACATGAACAGCCCCCTTTAGTCACTACTTAGGTCCCTGTACCTATGGGGACTTCATACATACAAAATTAAATTTGTTTTCCTCCTACGAATCTGTCTTGTGTCAATCTGATTACTAGACCAGCCAGCAGAACCTGGAAGGGTAGAGGACAATATTTCCTCCCCTACAATTGCCTTGGTTAAGCTCTCTAATCAGTAGTTCACAGACAGTTTCCCTTTGGAACCATCTCTATCTGCTTCTCTGGAGAGTCAGCCTCTCCACAGTTCCTCAAATACCGCAGGCACAGAGACACCCCAAGGGCATCCCCGTCTGTTTCTGTCCTCAGACGAAATGCCTCTGGATAAGGAGGTTTGGAGCCAATGTTTGCTCCACTCTGAAATACCTTTTCACTGGCTACAAAGCAAGGTTTCTCCCTCTTATCTCTCTGCCTGTGCTACCTGCCCGGAGAATGAGGCTCTACACTCCTTGTACATTCCCTGGATCCCAGCATAACATTGAAAGCCTCAATGGTTGATTTTCTCTTAGTCAAAAAATGAAGCATCTCTGACAACTGTGCAGTATCACCATTTCTGGGTAGTGGAAATAGAGTTTGATAGACTATTCTCTACTCTCTTGTGTTTTTACAAATTCTTAGTATAAGGAGGGCCTTTTGAGTCTTGAACGTTTTTCCAGTGCACAACAAATATTTTTTTAGTTCCCACTATTCATTCGGCAAATATTTAAGCACCTGCCACATGCCAGGGGTTGGACTAGACACTTCACAAGCGCCATCATTTGGGTGTTTTCTGCATTTTTCTGATGAGGGAATGGGTGCACAGAGAGTCTGATGAACTTGCTCAAAGTTCCACAGCCATGCAGGGGAGGTGTCAGGAACCCACATCACCTCGCAGCTAGGGTGGGCCTTATGCTACTGACACTGCTAAGCATAGTGTCCCTTCGTGACACTTCACCTGGCCCAGGTGGCTCTCTACTGCTGTTAGCACGTGTCCGCTTTATCCCAGAGCTCAGCGATGAAGGCCATGTTCACAGAGTGGCTGGCTCGGTGATCCCAGCATCATCTCCTTCGGGGTCACTCGCAACTCTGATGGTGACATTTCATCTCTAGTGTGTGTCCGCTGCCTCCAAAAGTATAGCTCTGAGACACAAACACCTCCCGATTTAGAAAGTTCAAAAGCCCAGGAGAAATGGGGTAGCGAATCCCAGACAAGAAGAGGCGGCAGCAAAGCCCCCTCGTCCTCCAATCCCACCTTTTCTGACGTTCAGCCCTCCACCAGCCTCGTGTTCTCACCTCACACGATTTCCCCTGCGCTTCTCTCTCAGCAAAGATGATAAACTACACACTGAAACCTAAGCCCAACCAACTCCTGCTCTGCAGCTCCAGCGCTGACATTTTGCAAACACGCTGTTTTCTGCTCCAGTTCCCGACTCTTCCTCATTTTCTGTGCTCAGAACTCTCGCATTTCCTCTGTGCCACAAGCCAAACCAGACCAAAACCGCCGTCCAAAATGTGCCATCTTCCTGGGTCACCTTTCCTGTGATTGTTCTGGACAATGACATCACAACCGTTGCTGGAACGTTTTTCCAGAATTCTTAAATTCTTCAATCTCCATCTAATTAAGCCTAGAACGCCCTTCCTTGGCAGTGTCAGACCCAAAGATGATTTAACGAGCGTCGCCGAGAGTTGTGAAAACCACAGGGCTGGGGCCAGATTCCCTGGCTTGGAATCCTGCTTCTACGAATGACTAACTGTGGAATTTGCGGTAAGCCTATATGGTCTCTCTCTACCTTGGTTTCTGTTTTACATAAAAATTAGATAAAATAGAGAATCTACTCATAGAGACGTTATCATGAATTAGTACTTATGAAGTACTCGGGGAAGTGTCTGGCGCTTAGGAAGTACTCCTTAGCGTTTGTTAAATACATTCCTAAAAGAAAAAAATAGCTCTAAATGATTACAGAACCAAAAGAATCTGAGTTAGTAATACCAGGTTTGGGGGTTGTTAGGCTGTTACTTTCTGTTATGCATGGAAGGGAGAACTTGATGCCCTTAAAATAACATCAGGCCCTCACGGTCGGGTAGAGTGAAGACTAGATTCCAGAACAAAGCCCCAGACATCTCATGAGGCTTCAAGGCAGCCACATAAGGAAAAACGGATACAGAGCAGCCACAAACCAAATCAGAATATAAGAAAGTAGAGAAGGTACAGATGGATTACTTCTGACGGTAGTACTGTTAGGAAGCATATCTTTCCAAATGGTTTACATAATCCTTCTTTTTCAGCTATAACTCTTGCAAAATCAAACTCTACTTTTTATACAGACTGCGCACACATGCAGCTTAATAAGGAGTAATGTTAGCACTTCACCGAGCAGGGTAAGTTCATGATCTCATTAGACCCTCCAATATGGCGGGAGAGGTGCTAAGGCCTGCGTTTTGGACAGGAAGCACCCGAGTCTGTGCCCCAGAGTCTGTGCTCCCAACCAGCTTAGCTCTGACTCTTGCTTTGCTCTAAATTAGTAGCTCAAATTTCATTTTAATCAGAGCAAGAAAATACAGAGGCCAGGCCTGCCGTATTTTATATATATATATATATATATATATATATATACACATATATATATATATATATGTATATGTATATGTATATCTTAAAACTCCGGTAAGAATGAACAAAAATTTTTAACTTGTATTTTACCGTATTTTATTTAATATTTTCTTTTATCTTATTTTAACTTATTTTGGCTAAGTAAGAATGAGTTTAACCAGTGAGTCTTTGTTTCAAGGGAAGAAGGAATTCACTCAATCCGAAGTAAGAAAGCAGTTTTCAGCACTGTTTACACTAGCCAAGTCATGGAAGCAACCTAAATGCCCATCGACAGATGAATGGATAAAGAAGATGTGGTACATATATACAATGGAATATTACTCAACCATGAAAAGGAACGAAATTGGGTCATTTGTAGAGACATGGATGCATCTAGAGACTGGCATACAGAGTGAAGTAAGTCAGAAAGAGAAAAACAAATATCATATATTAACGCATATATGTGGAACCTAGAAAAATGGTACAGATGAACCAGTTTGCAGGGCAGAAATAGAGACAAAGATGTAGAGGACAAACATATGGACACCAAGGGGGGAAAGTGGGGGGGGAATGAATTGGGCGATTGGGATTGACATGTATACACTGATATGTACAAAATGGATAACAAATAAGAGCCTGCTGTATAAAAAAATAAATAAAATTCCGAAATTAAAAAAAATAAAGGCTTTTTGAGGAAGTTTTCGTAAAAACAAAAAAAGAAAGCAGTTTAAAGTGCAAGAAACGCGCTCCCATTTTCTCTGGATCACACAGAGCATTTTTCAGAGCCAGACAGAATGAAAATTAAACGGGAGCATCCACAGACAACAGTCCATCGGGGTTGCCGCCCGCGTCTCCGGGGGGCGTCCGCTAGGGGGCAGCAGCTGCCCCTCCGCCCGCCCTTGGAAGATACTGGAGCACTTGCTCGGGGCGGGCATCCCCTCCAGGAGGCGCGAGCTTCCGGAGGATGGACCGTGCCCGACCCTGGAAGCGGGGGACAGGGGCAATATTGGCATGGAATCTGTTCAAAGAGGAGGAGTGAGTACAAGCCCCTTCTCCCATCCGGCTTTGATAAGCCAGAAAGCTGGAAGTTTGATTTGCTTTTCTAGCTCCCGTGTCTTTTATTTGGGTCTGACTCGTGGCTGGTAAGGGTAGCGACAAAACCACTAACATGCAATTTATGTTAAATTGTGCCCTTGAATTTGGCCTTTTAAAACAGGCAAATTGATTTAGGCATAGGTTAGCAAAATGCATTTTGTTGCCCATTATAAATACAAAAGGAAATATGCAATGTGACACTTTCTGATTCTTTGAATAATTCCAAGGAATATCCTGGAACTGCATGAAACTTAACCTAACTCCCGAGTTCGTCCACATTAGTACCCATCTTAGCACTCAGAACTAGTGAGGGTCTAGGTCTCTGTGCTGACTTTTATTTCTGTGCATCTCATAAGTTGCTCTGCCCTTTCTTTTCCCCAGCAATGTTTTGGTATTCTACTGATGTCTAATTATCTTTTGAGCCTTCTTCTTGGAGAGGAACAATGCTGCTTTAGTTTTTCTAACAGACCATTTGAATGACAATTTCTTTTAGAATTAATTGACATTTTGTATTTGTCTCTTGATTTCAGTACAAGTATTTGCATATATGTTCGGAAAGCATCACCCTAGACTCCGAGGGCTTGTGCACCCGCCGAGCTTGATCACAAATGCCAGAGTAAGCTCTCCCCATGTAACTTTAACACCACTTTGGGAATGCTGTGATGATAAAATATTCTGGGGATTTTCATTCTGCCTAATTAGGAATTTATATTTGTTTGACAGACGCTTGCTCCAACTCTCTTAAGTCTTTCCCATGAAGCACAAACTCATTGAACGGGGAAACTTCATCCAGACCCCAGGAGTAAAGGGACACGGGGCTGGGCCATTGAGAAGCATCTAGAAAAAGATTTCTTGACTTACGTTGTAAGCTCCTTTCTTTTTAAAAAGAGAATCGATTTGTTTAATAACTAATAAAAATAATCAACATGATAGAATAGGAAGCACAGATGTTACTGGCAAATGTGACATGCTCTGCAACCCTAAACTACTCATGGCAGTAAAGGGGTGAGAAGCTACTAAACATACATTTCGTTAATTACTCTATTAGATTCTTTGATAGGCACAAGATTCAGTTCTGCCACGCTGAACTTTCTTGCTAGTTAGGGTTCCCTGCTATCTATATAGTAAGCGTAGACTACTTAAGCCAATTTTGCAAGGCGTTTTTGTTTTTGTTTTGAGCAGAGAATACATCATTTCTGCCCATGAGAAACTAGACGGATCTTAAGTGGAGAGAGAAGAAATGCAGTGTGAAAAACCCAGAGAAATTTAAAGCACCTCGATGTAGACACTGCCTACAAGACGTTTGTGTCCCCTCATCAGACTTGAACAAATCAAATAAACATAAGCACAAAGGTAATCTTTCCGAGTTTCTTTTTTTGAAAAAAATTTCCCCTCTCTTTCAATGATGATTTTTGCCTTTTATTATAGATAGAATGAGTTCAGTCAGATTTAATTCCTTAGACATCTAATAAAATCTGTTTTTAAAAAATAAGTAACCAATTATTAGATAAACAAACAGGAACGAAAGTCGGAAAAAAGAAACAATAAAGCCTAAGTGACTTTAGAAACTTTCATCTCTTTGGAGTTTATTTTACTAAATTCAAACACATGGGCCATGTGCAGACATAGTAATCCGGGCATTGTTTCCCCATTGATTCGCCTTAGTTAATAATCGCTCTTGCTGGCAATCAGTCCATCAAACACTGACTGATTCGTAATGCCGCTGGAAAGAAAGCTTAGAGCAAAATGTATGTTCTACCAGAAGAAGTATATTCATATTATCAATGTTTGTGTTAGTCTCGCTTATGTTTCCTTTTTAAATCGCCACCCTGGATTCAGTTTTTCTTTTAAGCCTCCTCCGAATCCCACCAGCTGCGCAAGCCGAGACCCAGCGGTGCTGTGCTGAACACCAGCCGCGGGGCGGGCCCCGGGCCCCACCCCCCCCACTGCTTTTCACATCTTAAGGGAAACACCACCTGCTGCTCAAGAGGGGTGCAACCAGAGCGCAAACCCCGCAGACTTCCCATGTGAATGCACGCCGGAGCACGACCAATAATGACACCAATATTTTTACAGCCATAACCCAGTTTCATGAAGTGGTTTCTTACAACGGATGGCCCTCCGTTCGAACTTCACACCCCCAGTCCATAAGGAAAGCAAATACCCGGAAAAACCAAGACGGTGCAGGCTCTCTGTCAGGAGGAAGGGCTAAGCTTCCCTGCGCTTCGTATCACTTTTTCCCTCATTTGCATGTGTCTCATCTGTCTTCCTGGAAAGCTGTTTCTCTGATGGTGAAGTTATCCCTTCACTGGCCCTCAGCTCCAAATTCACCCTTTTGGCCTGTTCTGTGAAAATGGCTCTGAGCCACTGAAATATTCCAGCTTTGCCGGCTGGTGTGCTGTTAAGCTTTGTCAGTGAAGGCCACTGGGGAAACAGGACAGGAGGGTTTTACTTCCCGCTTCCTCAGGCTCCTGCACTGCAGGCAGCCCCCGTAGCCCCCAGCTCCTGCAGCGTAGTCCGAGCTGCACCCAGCAGCTCCCCTGAGCAGCACCCAGTAGCAGTTTTGTGGCCCAGGCTCAGTGCCCCCGGGGAGATGTCCCCCACACACAGCTTTCTGCCACAGAGCTTTCCTAGAGGAAGGATTTGGGGTGAGGTCCAGAGGATGGATTTCCAGCAAGTTCCGCCAGTGCCCTCACCGCAGTGACCTGTCTGCCATCAAGTCAGCCAGGGCTGTGCCCTCCCCGGTGGGGTCTGGGGCTCAGCCTTTCCTGGGTGCGCATTGCAGGCCTGGGAGGTAGCGGCTGCTCCTGTATCCTTTAGAGTTCTCTTTCCTCCTTACTTGCGTATCTCATACCCCAATCCCTTGTTACAGTTACTATTCTTTACCTTAAACGTTCCCTGTTCAAACTTCTACCTGGTTTCTCTCCCCTGAAGGAAACAAGACTAGTACTCAGAGTAATTAATAATGATTAATACTAAAGCCCTATCCCTCTAACACCCCGTAAAGTTCACCAGAGTTAACCGAAGGCCAGTGCTCACCTTTTACATTTTTATTACTGTCACTATTGGTTTTTTGTTTTAACACCAAGATAATTTAAGATTTTGAAATATTTTAATTACCTCTCTCAAATATCAGTTATAAATAACTGTTAGATAAAGTAATATAAAGAAAGGTTTAAAAGTTGAGAATGCTTGGTTTTGGAGGGAGGGGACTCTTTTATTTCCTCCGGAGGCACCGTGGTTGGTGTCAGGGTTTACCCCTTAGGAGCTGGTGTAGTTGTACAGTGATATTCCCTGATGGCTGTGAGGCCAATGTGTGTCAGAAACCAGCGTATGAGTGTTACAGATATTACTCAGTTTGATTCTCTCCAAAAAATCTTCAAGGTATGTATTGTTCGTGCCCAGTTTATGGACGAGGTAACTGAGTCTCAAAGAAGTTAAGTAAGTTGCTCAAATTCATATAATTCGCAAATAGGAGAGCCCAGATTCCAAGCCAGATTCTCTCAGACTCTGGAGCAGTTTTCTCTTCTCTTAATCTGACGTGAGGAATTCCAGCAGCTCCTGTTGGAGGTCTTTGGACACACACCCTCTTACTGCACCCACAGGATAGCAGGTATGGTCACCATTCCAACCCACTTCCTCTGCTTTTCTCATCTATTTAAATTTCGTCTAATTCCCTGGATTTATGTGCAAAATAACAGAAACTCAAGTGTGCAACGATCTTGGATGACTCTGATCTCTTTTTTGTTGGGTAAGTGGTAACTTTTCTAATTAGAAGTAATTCTCTTTTACATTTTTCTTTCTCAAATATACAACTCTATACCAGCGTACTGCCTCATGGTTCCTTCCGAGTTCATACTCAGAAGATTTGATAATCTATCCATATTTCTCTCTGATAATAGGGAATCTCCTTTGATTACCTATAAATAAAACACCCCCTTTTTTTTAAAAAAAGAGAGAAATATAGCCTCCTGGGTTGCTAAAACGTTTCAGATGCTTTATCATCTCTTACTGAGGAGATGAGTATTGAAACGTTGCGTGTTTACAAGTGGCTAAATCCATGAAAATCAAAGGAAAATATCCATAACTTGAATTTCAAATAACAATTCTGTCTTGGTGAGTTTGAATCTAACTTAGTTCTTGATCTTTGTTGACCACTTACTAACTTACATAATGGCACTGTCACTTAAAACTCAATACAAAACACAAAATTACAGCAAAATGCCAGTTTAGAATGGAGAAAATGTTAAGGGTACATATTATCTGTCAACTTTCTCTCTCCTGACAAAGACAGCGATCACAAAACTGAATGATTCAAAGACTATAAAAATCTTTACCCAGGGGAAGAAAAGAAACAAACAAAAACCTATTTGCCAAGGCCGCCTCATCAAAACAATCGAAGACGTTTAAAAGCATAAATCCATTTAAACGACATCCTCCCAAAGACTCAGGCAGCTGAGAGGAGGCAGGTACCTGCCCCTCTGCCACGCCCGCTCAATATCACAGAATCTTCATCATTTTGGACTTGGAAGCCACACTGTCCTTATGGGCAATAGCTGTAGTTTCTGACACTCAAGCTTCAAAATGCCAGGCTAATGGCTTGGCCAACCGAACTGGTAACTGAAATTAAGCCCAACTCCTAGTTTCTACTCAACTGCTCACATGCAGCCCTAAATAATACTTTCTACCAGATGAAGCCAAGATAAGGACCAAAATAGCCTCTTTTTAGCAAGTGATTTATATCTTGTGCTCACCTGCTTCTTAACCACTGGGAGCCATCCAATGTGAATTGAAAACCATGGCAATTATTTTTTTGCCATGCCTTATTTTTAAGACAGAACATCCTTTATGCTTTCACATAATAATAACAATAATTAGTCATTTGAAATCAACCAAGTGTTCTAGTTGTTTAGGGAGAATTTTATTACAATGACAACTTACATAAAGTTAGAGACCAAACTACACTAAACCAGACCAGACTAAAAAGTATAAAAAAGAGCTGAATTGAAGCCTCTACTAGACTTTCAAAAGCTGGTGTCCAAAATCTATTCAGAAAATTGTTATCATTTGTCTGATCACTCACGGTGCCCTACACTTTTGGGTTAAAAGTTGCTTGTCTCGGCTTCCCTGGTGGTGCAGTGGTTAGGAATCCACCTGCCAATGCATGGGACACGGGTTCGAGCCCTGGTCCAGGAAGATCCCACATGCCGTGGAGCAACTAAGCCCGCGAGCCACAACTGCTGAAGCCCGCGCGCCTAGAGCCCGTGCTCCGCAACGAGAGAAGCCACCCAATGAGAAGCCCGCGCACCGCAACGAAGAGCAGCCCCCGCTCGCCACAACTAGAGAAAGCCCGCGCGCAGCAACGAAGACCCAACGCAGCCATAAATAAATTAAATAAATAAATATTTTTTAAAAGATAATTATATTAACAAAAAATTGCTTGTCTCCACAAAATGGATTCCACATTCTTGGTGACCCACATGAAAAAAAATTTTTTTAACAGAGAATGTTAGGATGAAACCAGTTTCCGAGGATAAGTGCATGATACGTAAAAGCAGGTTCCCGTGGTTTAGGACTTGAATCTGGTCCTGTGCCCTCAAACTTTATGCTGAGAGCCTAGGGGTAGAGCCTGAAGTAACTTCAAAATTGCTCATTCTGCGTGTTTTATGTTTAACGCTCATAAAAATGTTCTACCCTACCTCTTTGTAAGTCTGCTTTTGTGACAGAGAAAAATTCCCTAAATCTTGAAGCAAAATGGACTCCCCACAAAGATGCTCCCTGTGTGTGCCGTGGCTTCTCACATCCACTGGGGACCACAGCGCGTCCCAGGCGGAGGATAACAGCTAATCGAATCAGGAGGTTCCTGGCTGTCTTTGCAAGAATCGTTTGATTGTTCCGACAAGTGTCCTTTTTAAGCAAAACATTACGTACCAGTAACCCCAGTAGAAAGCTCTTCATAAGAGCAGCAACCCACAGGGAGAGAAGCAAGATCAGCGCCTGTGTCCCCCCAGCACCGTCGGCTGTGGGGCTCTGCAGCACCCAACTTTCTTGCCTGGTCTCACCTTCAGAGAGCTCACCTGGCTGTGACCAACGGGCTCGGCCAGTGCCTGCCCAGCAAGCGGTCCAGCCGGCAAGTGGACGTCCATCTTACAGCGGTTCCCCCTCAAGCGAGAGTCGATGAGCCCTGAAGGCTTCGTTACGAGCCGGGTCGGATTCTGCTCACCCAGCAGGGTGACCAGCGTCCCTGGGTTGCTCAAAACAGAAGGGTCTCCCGAGAAGTGGGCTTTCGGGGCTACAACTGGGACAGTCCCACGCGAATCAGGATGGTGGGTCACTCTTTCGTCCAGATGATGGTAAGATGGTGGAGATACTGTAGAATGGGATCCAACCATGTGACACTGCCCTTTGACCATTTTGAAACTATCAAAATGGCAAATTTGCATAACTCCACCTTGTAATCGTCAATTCCAGAAATGGTCTGACTCCCCAGGATGCTGGCTCCTCCTCAGTGACCTATCGTTGGCAACCGTCAATTCTGTGTGCCCTGCAGGTGCATCATCTGAATTCTCTGGGTGATCATGAGGATGGACAGCCCTGACCGGGTGGTCCATGGTGAGGGTCGACCGTAACAGTTATCGCAAAGCTTCCTCTCGTACAGACTCTGCGGACCTCAAACATGATTTTTGGAAGGAAAGATTTGTCTCTGAAATCTCCAGATAAACAACAGCTGAAGGATTTTCTGAAGGAAGAAGGGTTTAATCAGTGAGAGAGGCAAACCCCGTCGGTTCCAGAAGCTTGGGGCCAACGGCCTTCAGCCAAGGTCACTTTTGTGGAAGCTGACGTGTGATTTTTGCCATCGACTCACACCCAAGCGTGTGACACTAACCCTTCCCCTTCCGGGGTATCTTTTGAAGTGTGGTCATTTGCTCCTATGGATTCAGACACCCCTGGCTGTCGACACCATACACATTAATCGGACTGAAGTCAACTGGTTTTAAGTTACAAGGAATCTGGCAAAAAAGCAAATGCACCACCTGTTACAAAGTCCTCTTAGAGCAAAATGAAGAAGGTGGGGAGATGGGGGCAGCGACTGAACTGGAATTTTCAACTCCTTGTTTTGATAGGATTTAAGACAAACCTGGACTTTGGGGAGTTCACTTTGGGGTTTAGCTCTAGGCTTCCCCCAACTAGAACGGCCTAATGGAGGACCCTCAGCTGTAAAATGGATTTGAGGTTCTCACAACTCAGCCCCCAGAGCTTTGAAGCAACAGAAATGCAGCAAAACAATATGAAACTGTTGCTCAGGAAAGGACTCGGTGTGCTTCAGTCCTTGGAGTTCTCTCCCTAGGTGTCTGGGCTCTGAGAACCGGAGTCTGAGATGGGCAGGGATTTGTGAAAGCTTGGCCTTGTCCCC
Organism: Physeter macrocephalus; assembly: GCF_002837175.3. Classification (NCBI taxonomy): domain Eukaryota; kingdom Metazoa; phylum Chordata; class Mammalia; order Artiodactyla; family Physeteridae; genus Physeter; species Physeter macrocephalus. The sequence goes on from NC_041228.1 coordinate 76,250,751, forward strand.
CGTTGATAAGCACAAGACTTTGATGGGAGTCCAGCCAATCCATCAGTTTTCATTATCATTTATTAAAAAACCCAGGGGCAGAACTCTTTCATGTGCAGAAGCCAGACGGCTTATCTGTAGCAACAGCACAGAGATGCTACAGTGATTTCCACTCTTCTCATAAAAACAAAACTCTGCGATTTGAAGTCAGCCCACAGCCATCGCACTGTCCTCCAGCCTTTCAGAAAATGTGTACCATCTCCTCTGCTTCTCTTCCATTCCCGATGTGTCACGCTGGGAAGGTTATTTACCTTCTCTGATCCCAGACAGTTTCCTCATTTGAAAAGTGTCTGTATTCATGTAGGAGTTGGGTGAAAACTGGTGTAATTAGCCCATGGGAAGCCCTGACCGCTGTGCTTGGTATAAAGTGAGGTTCCCAGAGAGGGGCTGATAGCGTTCCTCCATCCTTAGCTTGCTTTCTGGATCAGGAACTCTAGACTGTTCTAAAACGTAGGTCTTATTATTATTTAGGTATAGCAAAGCCAACAGATCAGGATAGGACTGCCATTAAGACAGTTTACTGCGCTCACAGATCCCAAGAGGAGGGGTCGCCACGCCATGGGGGGACCACACGGGGAAGTGGCAGGAAAGGCAACAGTCAGAGAGAGTGAGAGGAAAATTGGACAAAAGTCTTTACTGTGGTTCCCACAGGGAGAAACAGATGAGGCGGAGGAAGCAGGCTCCGGGTTGGCTGTTTTCCATCATTTCCGTGGACTCTGGGACCTCGGGGGGGTCCCTGGTTTTCTGGGACGTGGCCCTGGGGTGATCAGGGCAGGGGATGGTGGCCCCAGCGTGCAGTAGGGGAGGCGGCGGGCTTGGGGGCTCTGGATTGGTGGTTTTCATCAGAAGGAGATCTTGCAGGGAGCGACTTGTTATCTCTGTGAATTAGCTAAGCCTGGGAGGGACAGTTCCTCCAGCCCACGAGGCCCCAAGATGTCAGAGCGTGGGAGCACAGCGGAAAAGGCATGCTTGATACTTAAACCCTCCTTCCAGACCTCTGGAGACCTGCTTGTCTACGTTCAAACTGCTCTTCCTCACCCACCTTCACCGGAATTCTCCAAGAGGTTACTTAACCCCTTGCAGATATACAGCCTCCGAGAAAGTGGAGAGCAGCCCTGGCAAAGGGGTGCTCAGGGAAGTGTGCCGCTTTCTTCTTCTCTCTGAAGTCCAGAGGCACCTGCCCTGCTGCGGTTCAGCCTGGCCACTGCAGCCCTAAGTCTACTCGAGCTGCTGTGAGAGTCTCAGAACAACTGAGACAGACTCAGAGGCAGACACATGGAGATAAGCATGTCGGGTTTGAAGTGAAGGAAGCTGTGCTGGAGAAATGCAGTTTGCACCCGGGACATAGCAGAGCATCCCATCCTCCCGTGGAATTGCGTCCCCGACCCCGTCAGAGACAGAGCTGGACCACGGCTGGCCTCTCCATAGGCTGTGTGACTCAGGACAAGCTGTCCTGGAAAATAGGGCCCCCGCAGGTGAGAACCCCCCAGTTCCAGCTCCTTCTCCCACTGTCACAATGGGATGACCCGTCCCCCCTCTCCTGGGGACGGTGAGTGCAGGGCAAGGAAGGGAGGAAGCTCCTTTCCTCTAAAACCCCAGAAAGGGAGGAACTTCCTATTTATTGTTATGAGCCAAGATAGGACGCTGGGGAGGTGGGGGGACTGTGTCTCCTACGAACGTGTTCATTCCGTTCCGATCAGTGTTCTCCTGGTGCGTGCCGTGTGCTGGTTTGGGCTGGGTCCTGGGGATGCAGAGAGTAATCAGGGAAAGTTCCTGTCCTTGCACCAACAGGCTGGCAGGGGCAAGAACGGGGCACGTAGAACAAGCCACTCTAGGCCACTGTGGTAGGTAGTAAAGGCAGCAAGGCGGTAGATGTTCGAGGAGATTCATCTAAACCCACAGTTGTCTAGACCTAACTCCTGAGACCTGGCACAGAAAGGGACAGCCCACCACCACACACACACACACACACACACACACACACACACACAGATGTACACACACGCTGCACTGTATGACATGTCCTCCCAGAATCTCAGAAAGATCATTTTACAGAACAGCCAATATTGAGCCCTTTCCATGCACTAGTCTGGTCTAGGAACATCTAAGAAAGTATAAGGCACAATGCTTGCATTTTTACACAGAAAACTGTAAAACAGGATAAGCATGATTTCTGATAACCAGGATAGAAGCAAGTTTGCGGTAAATCTGTACAGAGAGAACAGGCCGCAGAAGAAGGAAAAGTTATCCTAGACCAGCATCATCCGCAAAGGCTTCCTGGGGAATCTGGTCTCTGTCTAGATTTGAAGAATGTGTCTAGACACAGAATGAGAAAATTTTCCAGAGGAGAGGACAGCTCCTTAGAGATGCCTGGTACGGGAGGTGCGGGGCACGCTGGGGGAGGCCGAGGATTGGGGGAAGGGGGTATGTCCTCAAGGCAGAGGGGCCACAGGTGTGTCACTGCCCCTTTGCTGAGAGCAGTTCACCTGCTGAGCAAGGTAGGAAGTCACTTCCAAGTGGCTGGCTCTTATCTGTAAACCCTCAGGATAGGCAGGACTGGAGAAACGCCGAGGATATCTGAGGCCAACGGGGGAAAACGTGCAGAATATTCCCTACATGAACCGATCCAGCCAACCCTTGGTCAACCCGCTGCATTGCCCCCAGCAGCTGCCGCTGCCGCCGAGTCTGGCAGGGCCGAGGGACATCCCACTGCAGCACCCTTGCCTGTCTTTGAGGACAAAAAGGGAAACGACCCGGAGCACACGGGCACTCTCGAAGCCACTTCCTAAAGGAGCAAGTGCACTGCCACCTTTCCAGGAAAGCCGGGACTTGATGGGCCGCCTTTCCGAGGCTCCGCATCCTCACCGAGTCACCCTCACCAGGCCTGAGCTGAACTTGGACTCCTTCTCTGCAGAGACGCTCCTCTGTCTCCTGTGTATTCTCATCTCTCAGCTGAAATTTTCTGTTGAAGGTGGAGCAGCCTGAGGTTAATCCGGTGGGTAGAGAACCGCCCCAAGAAGACCACGTGCAGCAAGTCCCTTTTCGGTGACAGGTGTAAGGTTAATCTCCTTGCACTGGGAGGCGCCACGCACGGGGTGTCAAAGGCCTGGCACCTCCATCTGCACGTCCGAGGCCTCTCAGGGTGTGACAGCCTTGCTCAGGAAAGGAACGAACCTGGCAGATGAGTCATGCAGCCCTGGAAATACGGGCTCCGCGTGGAGCGCAGGACTATCTCACCTTCCGTTAAACACGTTTCCTCCAGAATCAACAGGTTCCCTGCCACGTGATACGACCTGTAACTGAGTTTCCTGGGGTATTTCTTTTCTTTTTCTCTTTCGAATTGCGGTTTCGCCTGAAGATCTAGAAACTGAGCATCCTGCAGCGGGTGGTGCCATTTGAGGCGCAAGTGGCTGCCTGGATGTGAAGCGCCGAGGCGTGGATTCAGCTCCCCTGGCCTCGGAAGACGATCCTGAACTTTGTGGAGCCCGTGGACCTGGAGCTCAGGGATTCCGTGTTTCCCTTCTCCGGCGGCACAGGTAAACTTGTCCCAGAAGACACTGGTCGCAAGGACCTCTGAAAGCCTCACGTTGCTGATCCGAGCGAACCTTCGCTGAGCGCGCTCTGTGTACCTGGAACCAAGCTAAACCCGCGATGCGCTTTGTTCTGTGTAAACCTCCCTGCTGTGGGGCTTCCGCCCGGCGCACAGGTGGGCAAACCGAGTAACTGAGAGGTCAAGGACTTAGGTCTTTGAGCCCGTGTGTGACTCCAGCACTGTTCTCAACCGGGGGAGATTTTGTCCATACCCCACCCCGGGGATGGGGGACAGACACGTGGCAACCCGGGGGGGAAGGGAGTGGCTGAAAGTGTCAGCTGGCGTCTCGTGGGTAGAGGCCTGGGAGGGTTCTCAACCTCGTGCACTGCGCAAGGTAGCCCCCATAGCAAAGAAGCATCCAACGCCAGAGGTCAGTAGTGTCGAGGTACAGAAATCTTACTCTGGCGGTTATGCGGGTGGCCTGCATACGGGGAGACAGCAGTGGCGTCTTCCGGAAGAGGTCTCCCGTCATGACTCTGGTTCGCATGGAAAAGGAAAGAAGGAACATATCCCTCATTGTTTCTAGTTTGGCGCAGGGCCACCTAGGACCTTCCTGGAAGTGCTAGATGTCCCGGGAGCAGCGTTGCCCCACTCCCTAAGCACCTCCCGCGCCTCTCAGACCACGCCAGACTGCGGTAAGAACAGGTCCCCGGAGATGGGGTCTCCCCCAGCCCAGCCCACCCCGACTCCAAACCACAGGGACTGCACAGACCTGCCCACCCCCCGTCCCCGTGCCTGGGATCCACGCCCTGGGGCCATGCACTGCTCTCGTTAGGATCCTCTTGTTGAACTAAAATATCCTCGATATCTAATCTGTCAAACTAGCTCTTCAGCTTCTTAGTATGGATTCTCAATCCCCAGTCAAAAGAGAAGTCTTCCCTACTGGGGTGCACGCAGCGAGCGGCAGGGTGAAGGAAGTGATTGCGGGGGGGGGGGGGATGACAGAGTCAGGACGCCCCCGCCCACTTCATGCCTGGGGTGACCCTGCTCACCTCCGTCCTTGCAAAGGGGAAGGATGCATTCCCCGCGATGAGCTATACTCAGCTCCATACTTGTGCCCTTTTGATTTTCCTTTCTTCTTCTGACATTTGTGCTCCATGGACGAAGGAATCAATCAGGAAAATAGACGGAAATCTTTTAAGATCAAAGATGCTCGTAACACACAGAATAGTACCAAAGCAGAGAATCAGTGGAGAACAGTTCATTAGGAAGAGGATGTTTGCCCTCTGCGTGACTTGTGTTTGCCTTATTTACATCTGAGTGCTTTGAATCCACCTTCCTGATAAGTAAGACACGACTGGATGTCACAAAGCAAGGGCAAGAAGAAGGTGAGCCATGTACTTCTCTGTGGTACAGGAAGCACTGCTCTGAGCATAGCATCAGACGACTCTCCAGATGGATGTAACAGGCGAAACCAAAATGAACTGGCCAAACATCCTCCTGGACTTGGCAAGAAAGTAGACTGTGTTTTGCACCCTTCCCCACTCCTCCCGGAAATCTTATGCTCTAATTGGCCTTATACTCGGCTAAAGGGAAGTATCTGGGGTGTCCAGGCAGCGGCCACTGCGTCATTCACCTCAACCCAACCCGCCCCATCTGCATCATGGCTCCTAGGCTTTCCTATGAACTGCCCCCAGTCTCCATCCCGGCTCGGTGCTGTAGGCCGCAGCCAGGTGGAGTGAAAGGGCCCCAGGTTTGGAGTTCGCAGGCTCGAGTGAACCCCTCCACTTCCAGGTGGGGTGAGCGCCAAGTTAGCTGACTCCCAGACCCTGCATCCTCTCCCCAGAGGCAGGAGGAGGAGGAGAATACCTACCTGGCAGCCTTGCAGGGTGAGTGTGGGGAACCAACGGGATAGAACACAGAAAGAGCTCTGCGGGCTCGAAGGCACAAGTTCCATGTCACCCTCTCACCTGCCAGCACCTCAGGCCCTGAGGTCAGAACAGCTTTCCTTTTCCTCTGCGAGTTCTCACGCACGACCGATGGGCATGCCGAGTCCCGGGTCACACGCAGCCTCCGGTCACTCTGCAGGAGTGGCCGAGAGGAATGGCACGTTCTTCCTTTTATCCAAGTTGCCTCTTCATAGTGGAAGGCCAGACCTTCCTTTCTGCTGTTCTCAGGAAAGAAGACGAAGAGGACCCCACTGCAAACGCCATGTCCCCTTGTTCCGGGCTCCAGTTCTATTGCAGGGGTCATTGGGGGCGGGAGGAGATTGAATCAGCATCTCTCCCTCTCTCCTTCCCCCCCCATCGCCCCCTCCACCCCACCCCCAAGCACACTCAGTCCCCTGCTGCTCTGAGGCCAGCCAGCCCCCTGCCTCAGGGCGCACTGTCCCCCTGTCGCAGGGATGTCTGGCCGAGGGAGAGTTTGCTGTCGAGCTGTTTGGCTGCAGAAACGGCTGCCGGGCTGAAGAGTGAGCATCTCGTCGTAGAGACGGCATCTGTTTTGCCTCTTGGGGAAGAGAACGGCAGCTCTTCTTCCTATTACGAGAACACTAGGCTACTCTGAGGACGTGTTCCCACGCGGGGGAATTTCAAGAGCTTCGTTTCTTTGCCCCCTCATGCCTCTCCTGCCTTCAGTTAAGCGCCATGCCCACCCCCCGCCACTGTAGGAGGTCTTTTCTTGACGTCTGGGATCTCCGAGGCCATTTCCTGGCATAGTAGTTGTAACAAGGACCCAAAAGACCCTTTCTGTTCCATTAATTATGTTTAGGAAATTTTTAAACAAATTCATCTGAATCCTAAGAGATTTTAGGCTCAATTCATCATACAAGATTCCTATTGCTACCAGATCAGTCCCTTAGGAGATCACTGATGGATCTGGCACCCGTTCCCATGTCCACCCAGGAGAGTCTATGTGAATTTTAGCGATCGTCTGTATATCCGAAAGAGAAAACGGTCGGCCCGAGCGCCTTCACAGACACGCCACGGGGATCCGTGCGGGGGCCGGGCTTTAAGCATCGCCCCACTCCCTCTGCGCCCCTTTGGCCCCTGAAGCGCGGCGACTCCCTCCCCTCCCTGACCCCGGTGGGACTCTGGCCGCCCGCCAGACAGATGCTGCCGAGGAAGACGCGGCACAGCCACCGGGCGGGACGGCGAAGGGCGGGCCAGCTTCCCCTCGATGCCCTTCCGGGGCTGGACTGAAACCGTGCTCCCCTCCACTGAGGCGAGCAACTGACTTCCGTCCTGTTCATTTTCTGTTGATGATGTGTCTTAGTCTCCAGCCCATCGAGCTGCTGGACGGAGAGCAGGGGAGAGGCCTTGTAAACCTGCCAGTTCACACAGTAGCTGTGCCTTAAGGTTTCCAGGGACCTCCTTCCTTCCCCGGCTCGTCCTGCCACCTGGCGCGGGAGATGTAGGAGCTTCCGGGCGATGAGGGCCCCAGGCTTGAGGCCCGGGGTCAGCAGGCACTGGGTCTGCCGGCTGGGCCCTTGCCGGCCTCCACGGTAGTGGAGAGGGAACACAGGGCCCTCACGAGGCTCACACGCGCTCCTGAACCCCCACCTGGGCATCACAAGATGGGGTTCTCTCTGTCAGCCCGACATCCTTCTCAGCTGCTGCCATGGCCCTGCATTGGTTCTCACGGGCACCGGGTGTCCCGTTCCATGTGCCCCGCGGCCCTCGACAGGGGGGTCATGACACCCTCTATGCCAGACCCCTGGGTGCTCGCCTAGTGGTTTCCGCATCAGCCGCCCCGTCCGTCCTCTGGGTACATGAGAACTCTGAGACCCTTCCAGGCCACCCAAGGTCAAAACAGGCCCGGGGTCACTAAAATTAGATGCTTCTGCCTAAGTATGCCCAACTGCCATGTTCTTTACCCTGAAGTGGCTGCAGGATGCTCCCAGGACACTCCCAGGTCCCAGCGGATAAATGGGGCAAACGCCTGGCTGCTTTCAGCTTTGCTCTCATGCATCCAGTACTGCCCTGTTTCTAAAGTGCGGGCTCAGCGTGGGATTAATGCAGCACACGGAGGCTCGGTGGTTGCCGGACTTCACCTCCCACAAGCCACAGGCCAGAAGGAGCCTGTCAGGAAAACTCTTTGTCATCATATCCCCACCCTAAAGGAGCATGTGTCCTGTCCCATTTCCTGGAATCTCAATGACTGAGGTCGTAGAGTGAGAAACCCAGTTTTCAAGCAAGGGGAAACCCGAAAAATTATCCCCGGGGCATTCCCTTCAGGCTTTCCAGCCAAAAGTAAACAAATAAATTGTCATTCGTCATCGTTAAAGCAAAAAAGAAACATGGCCATTCACCTCAGTGTCATTGAACTTAAGTGACCAAACACCATGATGGGGATGGGACAGGGGTGATTTAGGGGAATTTCTTAGAGCGACAAGATGTAAGAACTTGAAGTTCCTAATGCAGAGAACATTTAGCACATTTCTATTCTGTAGATGAGAAAGCTGCAGTGCTGCCAGTTTAAACGACTTCTCCTTGGTTCTAAGTCCAGTGAGAGAGTTAAGAACAGAAACCACACGTGTTGGACCGCCTATAAAATCGAATACAAGCCTCCCCATAATTTCTGGGAGTAAACTGTAGATAAAAGGAAAAACAAAACCAACAAAAAGCATGTCTGGTCAAGGCAAGGTACACGCTCAGCAGAGACCACTACACTAGAACAGGTGCAAACTGGGGCGATCTGGAGTGGCCTGGGGTCTGCAGACAATTAGGCACGTCAAAGAAAATAGCCGTGCCATACTGGTCCCTGTGTTCACCAAATCCTTCCTAACTCCGCAGTGGGTACCAGGCACCATGGCAAGTCAGGGCAGAGTCTTAGGGAAAGGCAAAACAGCCATCTGCAGAATTCACACACCCCGTCCCTCCCCCCGACAGAGAGGAGTTTACTTCCTTATAAAGCGGCTCATTCCACATTTACGGCTTTGTCCCTCAGAGACCTCTTGTACACATTTCACCCTGCAACAAAGCACGATCCACTGTATACCTATAAGAATTGTAAGACTGATATTATTAGTTGATATAAAGATACGTACATTTTATCCCAACCTGCACCATTTTTTAAAACAACAGAATGCCACCCACATCGAAGCATTATTCACCAAAGCAGGCATCACTGGGTTCGTTAAGGACAAAGAAATGAGGCTTGAACCAGGCCAACTGATACCCAAAGTCCCTCAGCCGGTGAGCGACAGGGCTGAAACCAGAATTCACATCTTCTGTTTCCTAGTAACTCTACGCAGTAACATCTTTTTGTCAACCAACAGGCCTCCGACTCCTTCCCACGACTATATATACATCAAATGATGTGACAGCGCACAACCAGTGTATTCCGTTCCCCATCGGTTTGCCTGGAAATGCTGACGATAAGCTAAGCCTAGGTTTCAGGATATTGTCCCTGGCAAAAATCAAATTTAAAAACTCAACAATCATTTTGATAAAACAAGACAATATCCTCAGCCTGATTCAAAGTTAATCTGTTGCCAGATGTTTTCTTCACCAAAGAGAATTACAGGAATGCCATAGAAATGATACCTGCTTTGGAGGGGAATCGGGGAAAAGGAAAGGTCTTGCCAATTCTCAGGCTTTCTGATCCCATTAGTACATTTTTATCTGAATGGCTGTCATGGAGATATAGGCTACACTTGGTCCTCCAATTAAAGCCACGGAAATAAGCACTATCACCTTAAAAATTACATAGGTACTTTATATGTCTGCTAGCATCATCGTGAATTAGCCTCTCTGAGTCATGGACGTCCTTCCCAAAAGAGCTGTGAACAAAAGTTTAACAATTATGAGTCGTACTTAGATTTGCCCACGGTGGTTCCAGAAATTTTCTTCCTAGGCACTTTCATTTACCACTGACTATCAAATTATTTTAAATTGGCAGTAGTTTTAAAGACACTACGTTATTCTGTGGCTCATATATCAGCAGGTGCTTACATTACTCAGAGTTTTTGAGTCATGAGAAACTTAATTACAATAGCTTTAATTATTTCTCTGCAACAATAAAAACGGACCTTTAAAAATACCATTGGGGGGGTGAATGTTTGACAAATGGATAACAATAAGCAGTGGTTTTTTTAATCTGCTGTATTAAATCATATAATCGGACACAACAGATTCAGGTGCAACTTGCTTTTGTAATTGTGTTCTAAGCGGTACCATTTTTCATTATACACAGAGAGTTCAATGTTCATTCCCTGAATTTTTAAGCCACAATTTTTCTTTTCTACCTGCCTCTCCTTTGTTCAGGTTTACCTCTCTTTGACATACATTATTTGAATTTCTAACTCAACAATAGATCTAGAGCTCACTCATTTTTTCCTTGTGCAATGGAATGATGAACAGTATGTGGCTTAGGAAATACAGGATAACCCTGGAGGTGAAAGTAGTAACAGTTTTCTCTAATGAGAACACTGTCTCTAGAGCGGCCTATGATTGTCCCTTTCTCTCTTTCTTCAGGCAACGAGCAGCTGCCTTTGGTACCTGACGCCATTATCTGTGCATGTAGTGCGATAGTCACTAATGACGTCCTTTCCCAAAAGGGTGGTCCACACTGCGACGCCTTCCCCAACTTTAACTCAGTAGGAAGCCCACAGCCAGGCTGTGGGTGGTTGACTTGGCAACAGTCATCTCTCTGGCCCCCAGTGTTGCTTTCCCAGATGGATGCACCTGGAAATGTGTCAGCTCGTTTACAGAACCCAACTCATAGCTGACCGATTTGGGTGGGAAACCAACTCACAGTGGGAAATAACACTTTTTAGTAAAAATTTTGCTGGGACATCACCATTACGATCTGAAGATGTCTTGAGGAAAAGAGATATTATTAATAGTAATAACATAGCAATGGCTAATAACTGACACGAGGGAAAAGAAGAACATCAACTGGACACATCTGTTAGGACTGGGGCCCTGTTTCCACTGTGAACCTAAGAAAGCATCAATCCCCGGTTTCCTCCATGTCCCCCTTTTCAGACCTTCAGTGGCCTCATCCTTTCCTCTGACTATAATAATTATGTTGTTTCAAGAAGACCTGCCAGGGGCTTCCCTGGTGGCGCGGTGGTTAAGAATCCGCCTGCCAATGCAGGGGACACGGGTTCGAGCCCTGGTCCGGGACGATCCCACATGCCACAGAGCAACTAAGCCCGTGGGTCACAGCTACTGAGCCTGCGCTCTAGAGCCCGTGAGCCACAACTACTGAGCCCACGTGCCACAACCACTGAAGCCCGCACGCCTAGAGCCCGTGCTCCGTGACAAGAGAAGCCATCGCAATGAGAAGGCCGCGCACCGCAACGAAGAGTAGCCCCCGCCCGCCGCAACTAGAGGAAGCCCGCGCGCCGCAACGAAGGCCCAACACAGCCAAAAATAAATAAATAAAATTT
>NC_041228.1:76262217-76283894 GCF_002837175.3 Physeter macrocephalus
CGCGCCGCAACGAAGGCCCAACACAGCCAAAAATAAATAAATAAAATTTAAAAAAAGAAGACCTGCCAAAACTACCCTTAGAAAAGAAAAAGAAACATGTTCTAAAACACTTGATGCAAATATATACTTCACCTTGCTAGTTAAAGCGGTGAAACCTGGAACGACATGGTACAATAAGATGACCAGCTTCAGAACCAGACCCCTCTGTCCAGAACCAGACCCTGTTCAGCCCCTGTGCTGCCAGGCGTGAGCTGTGCACCCTCAGGGCCCTCTCTAAACTGGGGAGCACAGCAAACACGTCCAAGATTGTTGAAAGATTTGTGAAAAAGTCCGTAAAATACCTAGAGCCTGATATTCAAATGGCACTCGAGTAATGATAGTTATTAATATTATTACAGATAAACTGTGCTTCAGTTTACTCAGCGGAACAGCATGTGGCCATGAAAATAAGGCTCATAAAGATTATAATGAAATAGAAAGCTTAATGTTCCATTGATAAATGAAAAAAAAAAATCCTAAAATAAAGTTACTTCAGCCATGCGTTAGAAGGTAATGCATAGAAACAAAGACCAGAAAAATATGCCCACTCATTAAACTTGCTTATTTTGGAAGGTGGGACTTTAAGTACCTTTCTTTTCCTAGTCACAGTTTTTTTTTTAATTGCCAGGTTCTCTAAGTTGATCCCAGATATATATTTTCACAGAAGAAAATTTAGGCTTATTGCATTTTAAGAGCCTGCTCGCCAGGTTAGTATCATACGTTCACTGCCTGCTTTTCATGGCAGAGATTACCTGGTAGAGGCCTTACCACAGCACTACGACCCATGTATTATTATTCTTCCCATTTTACAGAAAGGTTAAGAAGATCGTGAAGCTCTGAAACAGCAAAGCCAGGACCGAAGTCGGGGAGTCTGACCTGGTGCCCACCCGATAGCCGTGGGTCCTCTCTCAAAGGGCCGAGGGCATCGGTACCCTCAGCAGAACGGCTTTTCGGAATACTTGTGGATTATCATAACAAGCTACCGAGAGAAAGAGACTTGAGGAACTGGAGGCGGTCGTGAAGAAATTTGCGGCATCCCAATGTCTGCACGTGTTGCTGAAGGATGTTGATCATCACGGCCTACCGTCCTGAGTGCCGTGCTGCTTCCCTCCCGCCCCTAACCTTCCTACCTTCTCCCTCCTTCCACAAAAGCCAAGACTCTGAACCAGAATCGCAAAGAAATTACTACAGTTCCCCATACACCTTGCCGAGGAAAGTCACATCCCCCAGACAGCAGAATAAGAAAAGGAGGTTCATCAGCTCTTTGTATCAGCTGTTTCCTGCACCAGACGCTTCTTTTTAGATGTTCCAATATCTGCCACCCTGAGCTAAAGCAACTTAAGACAGATTCATTCTGGGAACATTTCTTTCCGTGCATGTCCTTTCGTTTATGCACTGAGTGTATGGTTTAGATCCTCTGGGCCCAAGAAAGATAAGCCACTTCTGACAGAGTAGCGTTTCGAAGACGAATAACCTGGAGCACTGTCCATATGTCACAACCGTGTATCTGTGTCCTCCACCTCTTTGCGACTTAGTATGACAGCCAAGAATAGCAGTGTTGTGAAAAGTAGATTCCACCGTATCTCCAAAATTACAGTATCCACGTACTATAAATAAGATTCTATTATAAGGTTAGCACAGATTCGTCGTTCTAATTTAAATATAAATACAAATTTCCCTTTAACATATTAGGTGATATTTTCCAAAATTTTAATATTTTCAGCTGTGTTATTGTCAAAGTAACTCCATGTTTTAAATACAACAGTTGAGGAAAAAGAACTATGTTTTTCGTCAGAAAGGAATGAAGTCTGAGTAATGATACTGTCACACTTTGAAATTCAAAGGTATGCATCTGCTGTCTTTTTCACAGAGAATAAAGTGCCTCCTTATTTAGAAAACGATTCCAAACTTAGCAAAAAACAACCAAAGGAATGGCTTCTCTAATATCAAATGAATTTGACTGACAGGCTTTTTCAAGGGAAGGATTAGAGCCCTTCAAAAGCGTGTGCGTTCCAGTGACATATGCACTTCTATTTCACATCTACTTTTAAAATAAGCCTATATTCATGCTCTTGGGCAGAACAAAGGGGAAAGAAGGAAAAACATGCACGTGTGTTTTATTATTTATCAGATGTGAACGTTAAAGCCATATTTGGTTTCTGGTTGAAAAACGGCTCCCGGAGCAAAAAACAACAGCAAAACAAAACAGAAACTTAGCACCCTTTTTCTCCAGCCCAGGATATAATCTTTGATGGTCAGTCCTCCTACTTATCCACACCTAAGGTCAAAATCAAGAGCAGATGGGACCAATTGTTCCACACAAGGCGAGCCTCTTAGAAAAAGGTAATTAGCTAAGAGGTAAGTACTCTCTTCCACTGTGACCCAAACGAGTTCATTTCCAGTGTGAAGGGACTCCAGCATCTTTGTCACCGCTGTTTCCTCTGCCCAGAATGATTGTCCTCTGGTTCTACCCACTGCTGGGTCCTTCTCAGGCTTTACAGTGGGATCCACCTCCTCAGAGAGACCCTTCCCCAGTCATTTGACCTAAAATGAGCCTAAAACAAGGTTCTTCTGTCTCCCAGCATCCTGTGCATTGTCTCTGTTGCGCCAATCGCCATCTGTAATTATTCTGTCACGTCACTGATTCTTTGCGCATTGTCACCTCCCTCAATAAATCGTGACCGTCCAGAGCCCGCAGGGCCTGGCACAATGTGGGCCAGCATTCAGCAAAGCTCTGGACTCTATTAAAAGGTTGTAGTCGCCACCAGAAAAGAACATCTGCATGTCTTTTTCCAAGAACGGAGGTCTCCTGTGCTCCATTTCAGGCCCTGCATGTCCCTGGGTCCACACTCTGTCCCCTTGCTGTAGGGAGAAGCCCCTGGGCAGAAAGTGTTTCTCCAGGAGCTGAAAAGACACCTGGCAGAGGCTTGTCATAAAGCAGTCAGTGTGGTACCAAGCAGAGAAAGGCATCCCCAAGAAGAGAGGGGGAACCTTCACCCAGGTCTGCTGGCAAAGTATTCCCACTGTTCCACTGGGAGCCAGAGAGAGCTCCCTGGAGAATGGGCTTCCCCTGGGGACCCTCTGTTTCTCCCTCCCGGCCAATGGCATTCCCAGCCTTGCATGTTTCAAAGCCTCATGAACTTCAGGTCCAATGAGTAAATACAAGGGAGTAAATACCACGTTTAGCATCTGCAAGTGGGGTTATCATTCCCTCCTAAGCCCGTTTGGACATCAATACATGATACATCAATACGATGCCCTCTCATCGGAGCCTCACAGAGCTCAGACCTTTGGGACTGGGACTTGCTCTTTGGGGATAGATCCTATCACCAGCACCCACTAGCTGACTCTTTTCCCCAGTGAGGTTTCACGCTATTTCAGGTGGTTTGCACTTCAGGTGAAAAATTCCTAAAGGAAAGGAGACCGAATTGCACCCTAAATTCAGCAGGAATGTCATCCTTTCCTTCTAGAGAGAGGAAGAATTATCCAAACAAGGTGGTAAAAGAGGAGCCCTGCTAAACGCTGCGTTCATATGGAAAATAACAGGGATACTAAAACTCAGAACAATAGCAGTCCCTGCAGTTTGACAAGGATGAGTAGGAGAGCAACACTGCAATTCCTTTCAGGTATTTGCAGAACTTCTGAGCTAAAGTTAAATCTAAAATCATCAAGAAAAACACAAAGTATTTTTAACCTCACATAAATTAACAATGTGCCTATTTCAATTCTATTGCTTTGGGGATGACTAGGTCTGCTGGAAATTTTTTGAAGTAACTTGAGATTTCCAACATGAATTTACTATTTCAGGAATTGTGGAGTTTTGGGGTTCTGGGGGGTTTTTTTTAACTGCAAGATATCTTTTTATGTCATCAGGAGTGTTATTACCAGCCACTGCCAAAACTTAGTTGAAGTTTCCCATTTTTTATTCTAAACAACCGGATTATTGGTTGGCAATTGTATCTATTATCTGCCATTTGGGTGGGCAAGATTTCATAATACCTTAATAAGAAATAATATAAGGAAAATGTGGTTGCCCCTCTCATGAGGAACTCCCATTAACATGGTTCAGACAAGTTGGCTTTCAAGTCCTCTAAAATGTTGCTGGCTTTGCAACACAACTCCTTTAAAATGGTCTTTTTCCACAGATAAGTTTTGAAAAAGTAAGATTATGAAAACACAAGCCACTTCCAGAAATTTCCCGTTGCTTTGTTAAGTGAAAAGGAATAGTTAAGAAAAGGAGCAGAGGGTTTCAGGCAGAAGGAATGAGAATGGGGGTGTGTTGTGGACTGAATGTGTGTTTCCCCCCAAAATCCATGTATTGAAGACCTAACCCTCAGAGTTAGGGGCCTTTGGGAGGTGAATAGATTTAGATGAGTTCATGAGGATTTTAAGAATGATAGGATCAGTGTCCTTATAAGAAGAGGAAGAGAGACCAGAGTTCTTTCTCTATCCCCCAGCGCACAAAGAAGAGGTCACAGCACACAGCCACGTGCCAGCTTTCGGTAAGCCAGGAAGAGAGACCCCAGCACGAACCGAATCTGCTGGCACCTTCATCTAGGGCTTCGCAGCCTCCAGAACCGTGCGATAGAAACATCTATTGTCTCAGTCCGTGGTATTTTGTTATAGCAGCTGGAGCTGACTAAGACAGGGTGTCTGCTAGGAGAGTAGTAACAGTACTGGAAGGGTACTTTAAATGCCCCCCGGAAAGCAATGAACAGCTTCAGCCTTGTCACAGAAACAGAATCAGCACAATAAGACTGTCCCAGGTCATGCCTCCTGGAAACCTCAGGTCTCTTTAGGGTAAACAAAGAGAGGCTTTGGTATAAAGCGCTGTCTCACCCCAAAGCTACAGAGGCACCACGCATCAGCCCTGAGAACGTAATTCTCTACCACCCTCAGCCGACCTCAGAGCAGACTGGGTGGGTCTCGATAATAAGTGGTTAAAACGGCTGCAGCCAGAGCTCTACTGTAGTTAGAGTCTAGCAACATACAGACACTCTGATAGTTCTAGGTCTTAAGTAAACTATGAAAAACCTAAGTAAAATATTTTATTAATTTAGTTTACAGGGAAATAAACTGATACAAATCTCTGCCTAGATTATGTCTTAATCTATTGATGATGTCTTATATATGATCCCATGGTCCACTGTCTAGACTTAACAGATAGTATATTTGCAGAAAAAGAAAACGGGTAATGGTTATTACAGTCAGGAAGGGTAGAATGATTGAGCAGATAGTTAATGCTGTCCGTGTATAAAAATTTTATTATATCCAATAGCATCAACTTTAATTCCAAGTTTGGTCTTCTGGTGTCAGTAGCTTCCTTCTACAGTTAGATTGTCACAAATACTGCGGAGATGCTGACAAAACCTCAGAAATACATTGTGGTAAATTCTAATTAAATAGTCTCTTAAGCTAAAAGAAACAATTAGATTAATATTCTTAAAAAATTAAATCAAGCTATTTCATTAAAGCCATAGTGAGCCTCTAACTTTTTACCACTTTGTTAAGAGGGTTATCACTATACCAGAAAAAGCCTGTGTCTAACTACTAAGCGCGATGTCATCAGCTTAGCATTATCCAACCTCCCAGACAACGGAACTTAATCTTCTGCCATTTCGTGTCATGCCCAATTTCAAATTGTCAAAGATTTTTCTCATGCTCTACTCCTACCCTAGATGCAATAAGCTTTCCTATCCTTTATCAAATCTTGAGGAATAGCAGCTCAAAGAATGCAAAGTGGCTAAGGTGCACTGAGGCAAGATGCTTATTCCTCTTCCATTCATTCCGCAAACGTTTACCCGTTCTAGTGTCCTCACCCGTCTTAAGTTTCCAGCATATATATCAAACAGGCACAGTAACTGTCCCTGGTATTTGAGGTTTACAATCTAAGAACTAGCATGTTGGCAAAAGTAGTCCTCTGCAAAGTAATCTAATCTTGTTTTGATGGAGTCTATTTCCTTTTCTATTTACAGTGAAACCTGGTGCCCGATAACAATGCCAAGAGCACACCATGTCATTTCCCTTCCAGAGAATGTACAATTGCTTCCTACTAGCCAGTAGCTCTAGTCGCTGGGTTAAGGTTCATGACTCTCCATAATTCATGGTCCTCCTGTCTCTGCTTTTTTTCTGCCCACCTTTATCTTCCCGTACATCTCAAAATGAATTCTGGACTCCAGGCAGGCCAAGCTTCTTACTGTGTTCCCTGCTTACGCTTGTTCTTAACGACATTGACCTTACCTCCAATGCCCTTCGCTCCTCCCCACCCACCAGGCACATCCCAGGCTTGGGGGCCGGCGAGACCTCGAACTTGAACTCAAGACCTTGAACTCCAGCTCCCCGCTGGGTGGCGGTGGGAACGAAACCAGCTCCGATTTCATTGACCTCATTAAAGGCAACAACACGTGAAGTGCGCCTGGAGAAAAGGAGACCCTCGGTAAACGTCAGCCCCCTCCTTCGCCTCCATTTACCAAAGCCCTAACTCTCCTAACTTTGAACAGACGGAAAGCAATATGTCTTCAGTAAACCTGCCATGACTCGAGAGATAGTGAGAATTCCTCTTACGGAATTGTCTTCAGGACTCTGTTAGAAATCCATTCCTCTGCAAGTCATGGATAACCAGAGGAACAGATGCTTAATAAGCCACAAGTGTATGTTGTTCACGTACCAGGACATCCGGAGGTGCAAAGTCTAGGGCTGGGATGGTCATTCTGTGACGTTGCCAGGATGCCACTCCTCTTACCATTCTGCTTAGCCATCCTTAGGATGTGGCTTTTGTCCTCAAGGCGCCCTCATGCTTGTAAACTGGTTGATCCTGCCCCCAGAATCCTGGCGCTGGGCAGGGAGGGGGATACACAGGCATGGAAGAAGGCAAAAGGGCCAAAAACTTTCTCCACCCAAGGCTTTGCCTTTTGAATAGAGAAGAGAACCCTTCCCAAGAACTTCTACCTACACAGTATCAGTGAGGATGGTATTGCCTGGTCACCCGAGCTGCGCACAAAAGCCAGGAAATTGAATATTTCAGCTTCGCAGCCTCTGTAATAAAGGAAGACAGGGACCAGGGGCTGGACGGATACTGAATGTCAACCTATAATATCTGCCACATCTTCAAAATTAGTTCATAAGCCTGTAAGTTTACCAAAGAATTAGCCCTAAATCTACCCCCAAAACAAATTGCATTAACTTTGGATATTCGGAAGAATGTGTCATGGATTCTACGGGCAATTCCTAAAAGGAAAATGCCAACATGATTTAGACAATAGGAGCAGCATTGGAATACTTATATACCATTTCCCGAAGTAATTAGTTTAGAGTGGACAACATTCATTTAGATAGATGATTTCTCACGTCTGGGCTTTAAACAAAGTAGCATGTCACCGTTGAAGGGTATGCTTACTCTTTTTATTCCCACAGGATGTCATACATGTACACGTGTTCTCCCAGAAAGATAGGAAGCTCTTGGAGGTGGCCTGGGTTTTGTGTCTTTTCTCTACCTCGACTGAGGCCAGCCAGGTACACAATAAAATACACTGAGTTGAATGATTCAGCCAACGGAAGGTGAAGAGAGTGCTACTTTATAAAAGAGATTTCTAAGGCGGGGGGGCTAGCAGCTGCAAATTTGTGCTGGGCACATTGGGGCATTATAACGTTATGACTGCACTCAGCCGACTCCTCATATGTGATAAGCACTCAATAAATCTTTGCTAAATTGGATACAGGCCATTCATATGCCATGGGATAGACAAGCTGACCCCTTTTCTATAGATCTGAGTGGGAGACACTACTTTTTTATCTTCATCACATATCCCCTTTCTTTGGTCCTCCTTTCCCTTTTATTCCTATGTATGTGTAATCATTATGTCATATAGCTGCAGATACAGATGTAGATGTAGTTGTAGACACAGAGCTAGAGATAGAGGTGGAGATGGAGATGGAGAGAGAGATAGAGATGGAGATGGAGATAGAGATGGATTTGGAGATAGAGATGGAGATGGATACTGCAATGATAGAATAGTCAACTTAGAGAAATGTGGGCAGAAACAAATATAGGACTCTTTTGCTGAAGACTTACTCATCCTTTGGGAAATTTACTACTGCCCAATTTGATTAGTTACTTCTTAGCTTACTTTTGAGAGCATATCAATTGATATGTATAAGACAGTACTGTCTTATACCTTATTGACTTCTCTAGACATTTGGTCGTCAACTTCTGCCATGAAGACAGTAGGGCATGCGTAGAGGTAGAAAGCGCAGCTGCGTCACACAACTCCAGAGGACATCATTCACATCGTGGCCGACGGAGCTGGGCCATGTGCACCACGTGCAGCCCTATGTGACAGCCCTGTGGGGACCCTCCAAGGACATGGCTTCTGCAGACGCTGTCCTTGTTCCTTCCACAGCTGACGGATGGCTTAGAAGAAGTGGTCGTCGTCAGACGGGAATTCCAAGGAGTCTGTTGCTCTCGCTAATTAAAGTCATTTCTCATAGCGTATAGAAGCAAGTGTTCTTCTGATGACACGTTCAGCCTGTTAAAGCAGCTAAAATTTGCCCTTTCTCACTGTGACATCCAGCATCGTGGAGGGGCCAGACAACACGGCCCAAAGCGCTGCCATGTGATTTGGAGGATGGACTTTGAATGTAGATTTGGATTTCACTCAGGGTCTCCGGCAAGTTCAATGGCGCAGGGGACGCCAGCGCACCCCCAGTGAACTTTGACTCACACCTAAGCCCTCTGCTTTCTCATTTTAGAGAGGCTGAATCGCAGAGTGTCAGGCAGCTCCGGGGAGTCGACTGCAAAACGCTCAGGGCCTTTGCAAGCAAGTCCACATCACGATGGAAGCTCGAAACTGGCCTTGGTGAAAATTATTTACGCCACAGAAACCCACAGACGCTTCAGATCAGGGCTCTGCTTTTGGAGCCGGTTGGTCAACATTTATGAACACACCGCTGAGCACATATAAAACAGAAAAGAGGCTGCAGCCTCTGAGTTATGTGGCCAGACCCCACGCAGGTCACCATCAGGAAACCTGGGGTCTCCCAGAAGGCCTGTGCTAAGAGAAAAGCACCAAACGCTAGGAAAAAGGGTCAGCTAGCAAGTAAGTATTGAGCGTTGACAGATGTCCTACTCAGTGCTACACCCCACATGGATACAATAGGAAGGGGAAGACTGATCCCCCGACATTTGAAGAGCCCTCCACTGACTCTCAAAGTCTAATAATAGCCATAGCAGTGGACCCTCAGTCCTCACAGTGTGCCAGCTGTCCGTACCTCACCTCCTCCTCTCCGCCCTACGACACTGGTCTTACATAATAGCCTCATTTTGTAGATGAGGAAACGGAGGCTCAGAGTGGAGGAGCGTCTCTCTCCAGCAGACACAGGAAGTGGGCAAAGCCAGGATCAGCCCCAAGCAGGCGGACGCCTGGTGACAACACCCACGGAACAAGACCACAGCAGAGTGAGGGCCAGCGGGGTGAGCAGAGACTCCCACGCCGGGGCCACCAGCGGGAGGTCCCCGAGCGGAGGTCCCCGAGCGCAGACAGGCCGGACTCAAGGGGAGGGGCGGGAGATATGGGGGGTTTTGCGGCGGGGATGGAGGAGAAGGAAGTGCGGAGCTGGTCTTACCCCCCGGCCTGTGATCCGGCCTTGGCTGGAGCAAAGGCTGTCCCTAGCTCAGCGACATCACGAAGGTCTCCTCCAAGCAAGCCCTCCGAAGCACGCGTGGAACTTACCTCCCCGAGATGAGCTGCCAAGAGGCTGCCCGAGGAACTAGCTCATCTGCACCGGAGGAAGGCGCACGTGCGTCCAATCGCCTCACTACGGAACTTCCTCTTTCTTAGAAACTCACTCATTCTTCCACATCCTCGTTCCCCACCGTGAGCCCTGAACTAGACGTCCGTTTTCTCAGGGCGCCACACACGTTTTACTGAGCCAATTACTCAAACTCCGACGGGGGCGATTACGCTTTGCGCTCGTGTCGTGGCTTAAGGAAGTCTGACGGTGCCGGGACCTGTAAAACTCCAGGCTGCCGCATCCCACGACAGGTTAGGTACTAATCAGTGCTTTTGTCTCTTCAGTGACTCCGACATCTCATTCGTCAATGATCATCCATCTTTAACTCTTTCAAGGCATGATGTCCCACCTGCCAAGGGTCCGGGGGCTGTTTGCTTAGCACTATGGCGCGTTTCCTACCTGAGCTCCAGCACAGCAAAGTTTACGACACGGAACGGAACAATCTGGGAGCCAGGTTCTATCCTCTGAGGCCGTCATGAGCGCCACACAGAAAAGCTGTAATGACACGGTCCCAGGGCGGCTACTGTGCTGCCCCCAGCCGAATGTCAGCGCTAACAAGGGCACCCCCGGAGTCTGCAGAGGCTCGGTGGATGCGAGAGGAGAGAGGAGATAGAGCTGTGAGCCTGCGAGGGCTGCGGGGAGACGGACAGGAGGGCCTTTCTCAGGCTCCTTTTCTTCCTCGGAGAGCGAGGGATTTGGAGAGCTATTCCATGAGCTCATTTTGGAAATGTTTCTAGACTGAACTCCGCTGAGGCGCTAAGTTAGAACACAGTCTTCCCGAGGGCTGCGGGGAGACGGACAGGAGGGCCTTTCTCAGGCTCCTTTTCTTCCTCGGAGAGCGAGGGATTTGGAGAGCTATTCCATGAGCTCATTTTGGAAATGTTTCTAGACTGAACTCCGCTGAGGCGCTAAGTTAGAATACAGTCTTCCTTGGTTTTGACTTACTGAAGGAACTGCAGGTTAATAAGATCAAAGATACTGACCAAAGTGTAACCTCAAGACTTCTCATTGAAGCATTTTTTACTAGTAATGAATACTTAGGAACAGCATCAGTGGCAAAAAAACAAAGTAACAATTTATTTTGGTCATGGCAAGTCCCAGAAAATGTCACCACAGAATGTTAGGTGAAAAAAGCAGAATGAAAACTTTATTTTTCCAAATTTTAAAAATAATTCATGTGTGTGTGTTTCATTGTATAGGTGTTCACATATAAATACTATGTGTAATATGTGTGTACCTCTGATGTTATGTAAAATATATCAATAGTATAACAGATATTTGTAATAACATATAGTATACATTTCATATTAGAAGAAGATACGCAAAATGCTGCTGAAGTTATTTCTGAACCGTGGATTCACAAGCGATTTTTATTTTATTTCTCATGTTTTTAAATATTTTCTAATTGTCTATAAGAAGCAGGCATAGTTTTATAGTTAGCAAAACAGTTAAGAAGCCTCCAGTTAGTTTGATAACCAGAAACACACTGTACCGAGACCTGAATATTTCATGACTCTTCCCTCATTGCTTCCCTAACAAGCTTACTGTGCCTCTTGCACATGTTAGTGACCACGGAAGCTAGCTGGCTTCCAGTGCAGCTGATATGCGCCCATCCCAGGGCACAGAACCAGAGCCTTCCGCGTCCGTACACGCCCGCGGGCTGCTCCGCCCCCCCCCCCCCCGGGGGTTGGAAGAGACAGAGGAACGTGACGAGCAGAGGAGAGGCTGAGATGTCTCTGCATATGAGAACGAAAATGTGTTTGCCCTCAGCCAGGGAACAGGAACCCTTTTCATCTCCAAAACACAAAGCAAAGATAGAAAATGCCCGCAGAGAAACGTTAGCCGCAGAGCCAGGAGTTTCCTACAAAACATTGAAATAGGCACATACATCATTGGAGCCTTCCACGTGATTCTTCCTTCGTCTAAAAAGGAAAATTATGTTCTCATAATGCCACCAGCAATTTGTGAGTAACAAGTAATGCGTATCGTCAAGGACAGTCTTTAGGATCCAACTGATCTTTAAATGGTGAAACACATCTGCCATATTTCAGTTTTTGTGGCAGGGACATTTCATCCACCAGAGGAGGGCAGGCCACCGCAGCATCTAATCAAGTCCGCTTTTGCCGAGTTGTCACCCACCGGTTCCCTCCAGGATAGCGGCTCATTCCCAAGGATGGTTCACTGGCAGAATGCTTTGGGTGTGGGCCCTGCCGCTCCTAGAAGCGTTTAAAGCTTTGTCCGTGAGCATCTGTATCTGAATCACCAGCGGGCCTTTAAAAAGGTGAGTGTCGGGGCCGTACCTGGTCCTACTGAATCAGCAGTCGTGGGTCTCACCCCTGAAGTCTACCTCTCACGTGCTTCTTAGGTGAACCACATGCACGTTCCAGGTCGAAAAACTGCCTGGCTGCCCTCAATGTTGTCAAATTTTGCCTTACGAGAAATTCTTCCTCAACTTACTGACTCTCCTTTTCTTCTGTTCTTTCTTACAGAAAACAAGCTTTTGCACTTCAGGAACCTTTGTCTCTTCATGTAGTTTAAACCTCGGATGATGTAGCCCATTGGGTCAGAGCAGTTTTCTCTCACTGTCAATGAAAGCGGAGCCTTTCAAAATCTGCTTACACTGAAAGCCTCGCCATGAAACCTGTCATGGAGTCGCCATGAGTCACCCTGGGGAGCTGAAAGGCAGGTCTGCTGGGAGCACAGGGTTTGATGAGGGTCAGAGGTGACTACCGGAGCCCAGTGGAGACCAGGAGGGCACACTTTGGGTGAGAAGTTCCCCGGGGAACTCACACACCTAACGAGCAGATGCTTATTAACCTCCTCGCCAGAGGCTTGGTGACCTTTCAAAGATGAACCACATCCCAGAAGACCGGCGGGACCAAGGCTGAATAAGAAAGCTGGAGCATCTCGGGCACCCGCCCCCATGGGCTCGCTACCAGCTGCGTGCTCGGTGCAGACACCGTATCAGCCTCACCCCCGCGGGAAAGGTGGGCGGCCGCCTGACCAGAGGAAGGTCCACCGTCCGTCCCCCTCGGCTCTTCTGGAATTCTGATCTCTTACTTCAATGGCTCATGATTCAAATCCTTGAGAGAATTCCCAAATACCCACAACCGCTGAATCTACTAAATCCCTAGAATTAGATTCCTAGCAACTAGATGCCTGGAAATAATGGGATCTTACTGGTGCATCCCATATAAGAATGATACTAAACAGCCCTGAACTGGTACATAAAAAAGCACAGATTTACAATATGTGGATTTTTCTAAAATTACCTTATCGTTTGCACTGCTGGTTTGTTTCACAAATAAGTAAGGATACTTTGCCAAAATTGCTGGAAAGGCCAACTGATAATAAAGCATCCAATCGCAGGACTGATTGGTTCCATCTCAGATATTAACTATATTTGGGGAGGCAGTGAATAGCCAAAATTAGGTTGGGAGGAAAAATAAATATGGTCATAAGCTAAGCACTTTCCCATGAGCAATATGCAATGCAATGATGAAGTCTCTAAAAATAATAAGGAAGCGACAAAGCTTATGGTCCAAACTGGGGCAGTTTTGATAGTGAGAAAGGGCTATGTCAAAACAACCTAAACTGAGCCGTCCCAACAGATTATTCGTATGATCATCTAACAAGAAAGTGGGGAGAACGTGGAGAAAGCCACATCCAAGTAAGTGTGTATAGCTGAGAAAAAGTTCTGCAAGAAGAAAGAGGTCCCATGACAGGAAAGTTAAGGCCAAACCCACATAAAGGAAAGAGGTCATTGCGCTGCCTCTGGGCAGAGGTGGATCTGGGTGGAAGCTAATGATGCTGAAACTTCGGGACTCCTTCCAAGAGCCTAGCACTGTGTTCGCATGACCCTATAATTTGTAAAATAAGAAAAAGTAAGAAACGTTTGTATTCTTTTACTGAAAGAAGTACCGTCAAGATGTATGAGCATCAGGGTCACAGCACTTAGACCTGCAAAGCAGATTCTCCTGCAGGGCTCCAAAGCATCAGTGCCAGGCTGAGACCGTGGAGAAAAAAACAGCTTTTCCAAAATGCTAGTGTTACTCCTCTGACTTCCTAATTTTTCTCAGGCCTCCATTATCAGAAGTGACCTGAGCTGTCAGCACCCTGCCCACCACAATGGTGAGACCCAAACTAGACAGTCAATGAGAGAGTCCACCAACTGGGTTGCCCTAAACCTAAAATCATTTAAACGTCACTAAACGGTCCATGGAGAAAGTTATACGCTAAGCTTCAAAGTGAAGTCTGCAGGAGCTTTAGATAAGTATGGAGAGTGGCCCAAAATAGAAGTGAGTTTGCTGGTCTGCTCTGTAGATGAAGCCAGATCCTGTCTGTCAGTTTTGCAAACTCTCACTTAACTTCGCATGAGAACAGATGCCTCCAGTAGCTAAGTATCAGCTGGTGGGCTCCCTTCCCTTGGGACACAGCAATCACCCTTTCACTACCATCCCCGCCACACACACACACACACACACACACACACACACACACACACACACACAAGCTAAAAAGACTGAAAAACAGGTGAGTAGCTTTCTAGAACAGGCCTCCGGACACTCCAGAATCAAATGCCAGCCTGTACTGAAGCACGTATAAAAGATGCATAATCTACCTCACTTTTTCAAACTGAGCCCATGGAGGGGAGAGGTGAAGTGACAATTTCTTCCTCAGAACAATGAACGTCTGAGAGCTGAGTGGGAGAAATTAGTGACAATAGCAAGATGTCTGTCAACTTTTGAAACATTAGAATCAGGAAACCCAAAAGGAAAGTCGACAGAAGATAATTTAGGTTATATCAAGATTTGACACATCACTGAACACCTGCTAATGAAAAAGATTTTATTTTAACTTTCTTATTGCCTTTATGAATAATACTTGTTAAAATCACATAACATTGTCATAAAAACATAGAGGATTAAAAAAATAACCTTGTTTTTAAGATGGAAGAGAGTATGACAGGCATGTTCATTCTCTAAAAGAGGCAGCAGCTCATTCTTGTGTCTATTTTTTTTTAATTTTCTAAAGCTTTACTGTAAATAATTCAGGTGGACGCAGAAAGAGAAGCTTTAAAACATGCCAGTTGTTGTTGTTCTGTCAGAAGTTTTAAGAAACAGGTTGCAGTTAAGCCAGAGATCTAGCTTGGGAGCGAAAGTGAGGGCAATTTTCTGATTTGAATATCTTCCTCAAGGGACTGAAATGCAATTTGTCAGGGTAACAGACTGAGTCATTTTCTCTGGTCAGGAGATGTGACAAAGCCACATGGCCAAATGTCTTCTTAAACTTGATTGAATATTTAATAATGCTAATGCCAGTGATCCTTTAGAGATAATTAGTGATTATTTTACGGGCAGCCATGAAACGTCCATACCCTAGAAGACTTGTTCAAAGAGCCTCATTGTCAGTGCATGTTTATAGCCAAACCAGGGGCCATAGCTTGGAGTACTGGCCACCAGAAGGCAACCTAGGGTCCAGCGGTCCTGGGTTTCAATCCCATCTCCACCTCTTGTGAGTCATATAACTTTGAGCAAGTTCTATAACTTCTCCAGACCTCAGTCTGGTGTATTATGCTTACCAAAGAGATAAAACACTTAGTGTTGGACCTGGCATCTTATAAACCATCAATAGATTGTTCGGAGAACGTTAGGGAAATGGCTTCCTGCTTTGGCAGAAGGTATGAGAAGTCCTTCTTCTCCAAGTTAAGTCTTTACTCATCCTTTGTGCTATGCTGGCAAAAGAAATCACTCAAGTTAGATACCTCTGTAAGTATGTAGGTTCTTGATAATGAAGGGGCCGATTATCTCAGGAGCTCCCAAATAAGTAAAGCATTGAAATGTTGGCAGTTAAATGATATGTTTCATGGGACCGTAGATATTCCAAGGTCTGAATTCCTGATTGTAAATTATCCAGCTTCCTAGATTCCCTTTGTCTCCCTCCTGCTCAACACTGGGAACTCCGCTACCACCACACTTCTACTAGGAGGAGAACAAAATGAAACACAGAGAAAGGGTCACCCAATTGACTTCATTCTCTGTAAATTGCTTTTTAAATAGCAATGGAGCTACTATTGAACATTGTGTTGGTGATTTGGGCCAAAGTTATAAAATAAGAGAAAGCAAATAGTGGCATAAGAATTAAAAAGTAAGAAGTACATGTATGTGATAAAACGAATGCATGTGATAGAATGCATGTGATAGAACTATACATCTGTAATATTCTCCCCCCAAAATAAATCAGTGGAAAACCACTGCTAACAATAAGATAGTTGAGCATAATAGTTTTAGGTTGATATTTTTTTTAAAATAGGCTTGGCGTATAAAACAAAACTCAATTAAAATATGTAATGGAAAAGAAGATTCTATTTACATTTAGAAAAAAACCATTGAGCATAAACTTAAGATTAAGAAACATAAAACCTATATGTGGAAAATCATAAACTACTCCTGAAAGCTACAAAGTTAACTGAAAAATGGAAAGACCAGCAGTATGCCTTGATAGGAAAACTCAGTGCTGTAAATATGTCAGCTCTCCCTTGGCTGATTTATCCGCTTAATGCCATCTCTGTAAAATATCAACAGATTTTTTTCCTGGAACTAGACAAGGTGGGTATAAAGTTCATACAGAAGAAAAAACAAGCAAGAATAACTACAAAAACCCTGGGAAAGGAGCACCATGGGTCAGATAGAGTGGGGAAACTGTTCTTGCCATATATGAGATGACGTTATAAATTACTATTGTGGTTTAAGTGATAAAGTCTATCTAACTGAAAACAACATGATATTGGATCATAAATGCACAGACAGACTAATGGAACAAAATAGAAAATCCACAAATACACATAGCTGAATGTGGAAATGTAGTATATGGGAAATGTAAAATCTCAAATCAGAAAAGAATGTATTTCTTAATAAAGTGATATTGGACTAACTGAATCGTGATACGGAAAATGATAAAAAATAGTATCTATTCTTTACAGTGGACACCAGGAAAATTCCAAGTAGTTTAGATATTTAAAGGTAGGAAGTAAAGCCACACAAATATGAGAAGAAAAAGGGTGAATTTCTTCATTGCCTGAAAATGCACAAAGCTTTCCTAATTGTGATTCAAAACACAGAAGCAACAAGGGAAAATATTGAAAATTTCAGCTACATAAAATTAAAACACATTTGCAGTAGCAAAGAATAAGACAAATGACAAAGCAGGGAAATAGATTTACAACACATATCGCAGACACAGACAAAGAGCTAATAGCCCTAATACATAAAGAGCTTCTAAAAGTAGAGAAGAGAAGACCAACAACCTGATTTTCAAAAATGGGCAAGAGGTAACAACAAAAAATCTTAGAGAAAGAAATGCAAATGGTCCTTAAACATATAACAAGATGCTCAATCTTGCTTATAGAAAATAAATGTAAATTAAAATCTACCCTTCTGGCATATAGGAAAAAATCCAAATATTTGACAGTATACCCACCACCTTTTGCCCCTCCAATATTCCACCAGTAGCTACAACAGGTACAAGGAGAAATAAACAGGCACAAAGATCTATGGAAATGTTTTAAATGTTTGTTTACATTCCAGGTGAATTCCCAGTTCAAATGAATTCACAAACTGGCCAGTTTCAAGACTGTACTGACTTCTGACTTCCTTAAGTCTTACCCATGTACTGCTCAGCCAGTGTTCCCAAACGTGGTTTGAAAGCTAGGAAAAACCCTAATTAAAATTCTTCCATGGTCGTTTCTTTCCCTAGGCCTTTTCACAAGTGAGATCGTTACTATACATTTCTTGTTTATTCTGTCCCCACAGCTGGAGTTTCCAGCCTCCCTATGATAGAGTCCAACCCTGCCAGTAATAACCACAGAGTTTAGGGCTCCATCAAGGATGTGGCAACCCTGCCCCCAAATGACTTTCTGTTGGAGCAGAAGTATTTTTGACGTAGGTCTTGTCTACGTTCCAGTGGCACTGTAAAATCGCACAACAAGCCACAGGTGTCATGCCGTGTGTCTTTCATCAGACAAGTCAGGTAAGGATGTTGGAGGGATATCGCTCACCCCCTCTCAGGAAGCTGAAGGTCGACACAGGACCCTTCCCCTCCATTGACAAAGGTACGAGGCATTGTAAACGAAGTACCCAGAAATGGGACAATACAGAAAGACAAGAGGAATGTTTTCACCGTAAACCCCCTACCTCAGCTGGACAAATTAGGAATGCAAGTGGCATCTCCTGAAATACGCACCTCTATAATTCCAGCTGGGACAATTAATCGGAGGTTTTCAGGATAATTGGCTCTTTGAGATATTTAAAAGCGAAATAGCCAGCTCTGTTCATGGAAGATCAGGTGTTGGGCCTTTCAAACTATTATTCACAGTCATTAAGACAGTTCCAGGAAAAGCACCACGGGACAACGTGGTGTCCATAGCCAGAGCTGCGAGATCAAACCGACAGCCATGGCACCACACGTGTCCCCCAGCTGCTGCCGCCAGGACGGAGGCTCCCAGAGTCTCTGCAGGCTTTTCCAGAACTCCTGTCCAGGGCCCAGTGCTGGGATCAAGGAAGAGAAAGAAGAAGTAGGATTTTATGTGAACTGAGGGAGAACTCAAACATAAAATCCCTTAAACTACGGGATAGTGTGATGGTTTCCAGCTAGATGTGTTTGTAACTTTAGAATTTCTTCCGTTTCCAAGTAAGGAGTCTTTCAAGTGTGTTATCCCCTGCAGGGGTGAGGTGGACTTCGATCACCCGAACAATGAGATGAAAGAACAGGTTGCCAGATGGCATCGTGCTCACCAGCCGAGAATAAAGGCTCTATTTCCTCCGCTGATCATTATCCGTGTTTGCTCTCGATAGATCCCAGAGTTTGCCACCTTGGCCTATTACAGGGATGTTTATTTTCTTCCAAATGCCATCATACACTTTAACCCCACAGTGGCAGTAAGAAAGCAAGTGGTGATTGGAAACCGTGGGCGTCCTGCAGACCTGGAGGACGGTTGCCAAGAAACAACGGAGGGGCGAAGGCAGTGACCTTGGTTTTCCTCTGGGGAGCAAAACCCCAGACATACCGTGGTGAGAAAAGCCCAAACAAACCTTTCTTCCAAAACACATTTGACGTTTTTAAAGACGTATTGTCAGACCTATTCATATCATATTTTGCCAATTTTTCCTGATTTTCCTCATAGGACTTATTCTGAACCTTCAGAAACTCTTTTCCAGGGCTTTTGTGCAGCAAGAGGCAAAGGGTTACATGAAGAATGCTGTCACGCTCAGGGGACCAAATGCAGCAAAGCAGCTCACGGAGCTACAGGCCACCATCTGCCACGTAATTTGTCAAGTCCCTGTCACTTCCACTGATGAACGTAAAATTACACCACGTTCCTCCGGCACCACCAGAGAGCAGGCAGGGAAGCACAGTTCCCTCTTAACCATAATCAGAGCCTTTACGAATTCATTGCAATCACCTGGCCTGTAAGGAGCTAGGTTAATTTTCCTAAAAGTGAAATGGAGCTCTTCTTTCGGTTGATGTAACATTTTGTCAGCAGTACCTATGACTTTTACTCCCTGTTCTTACCTACTTACCATCCCAGGTGTAACTGGAGTGTCCTTTGAGGGCGCTGCTATACAAAAGTTGATCGGGTCTGAACAGAGACTGCAAATGTGTGTAATTTAACAGTTCTAACAAGACATGCCTGGATTAGGGTGTGTAACTGATATGAGGATGAGGAAGGCACCAACTGGGTGGAAATTCCATCACATTAAGGAATGTGAGAAGCAGCTTTAGATGAAAGAAAATTCTCAGTAGTGTTGGGCATATTTCTAGCTTTATCTCCAATTTGATTTTTAGTGATCTGCACATAATCTTATTTGGAGATGCCACATCTATTCCTCTGTCTAGATGTTTTAGTAGGTTTCCTTGTAGAGATGTTTTCTCATTTTAAAAGTCGGTGCTTTTTCTTGTTATTGAAAGATACACAGTACAAAGGAAAACTGGCACTAACTCCAGACATATTCATTGGAAACACGAACAGGCTATTATTTCAAAGACAAAGCTGAAATCCAAATAGATGTTCTACAGACTGCCGCTTACCAAGACATGTTGTAGCTCCTCAGAAAATTATTGAAGACTGAAGTAGCAATGCCTGTGCTTGTCCAAAAAATAGAAAGTATTTAAAGGTGCATTTTTATTGGATTGTTTCCTAAACATGGGTAGTAAAGTGATTCTAGTAGCACATAAATTATACTCCTAAATGTATTTGTCTATTTGCAGGTTAAAATTCTTAATGCTTACCACAGGACACTTATTCCATTATAGATATCTTACAGATAAATGGTCAATGAATATTTGTTTAGTTATAGTAAGCTGAATTAGTTGTAATCCCAAGGAAAAGTGTTTGGATGCAACCAGTTGTTTCAAGAATACCATATTGCTTTCTAAAGAAGAAAAGCAAAACTTGGTCAGCCTTCTACAGAGTTTTTTCCTTAAACATTATATTTTTCAGTCAACAGCAGAGAACCAATTACTAGAAATAAATGAAGTGGGGCTTCTGGAAATGTGAGGAACACGTATGTACCACTCAATCAAAGGTTTACCTGCATGGCAGCATGCCAGAGACCTCTGAAACATAGTGGACGAACACTTTCTGTCTGCCCACACCCCCTCCTTCTCTGCTCCAGCTTGAGCAGTCTGCTGCTTGTACACAAAGCTGTCTCAAGACAAAAACAATGCAGGTATTTTACCAGTCACAGCTGAGCACCCACCCTTCTCCTTCCACCAATCCCTCACCCTCTCACCCTCCCCTCTGGGAGGGGAAAGGCTGCCTCACCATGGACAAGCCAGGGATTCTCAAGGGGGACCCAATCTCACTGTGATAAATGCTGTATGGGATTATGCTTGAGCTATGCAAACATTAAATACCAAGATTCTCACGTATATAAAGAGAGAGAGATACAAATATAAACTCACAAAAGTTAAGTAAAAACCATGCAATCAGGATTAAAGTTTTACAGAGCTCTGCCCACCAGAGAAACAGCCAGCTCTACCCATCACCTGTCCCTCCCATCAGGAAACTTACACAAGCCATGTAGATAGCCTCATCCACCAGAGGGCAGACAGCAGAAGCAAGAAAAACTACAATCCTGCAGCCTGTGGAACAAAAACCACATTCACAGAAGG
Organism: Physeter macrocephalus; assembly: GCF_002837175.3. NCBI lineage: Eukaryota > Metazoa > Chordata > Mammalia > Artiodactyla > Physeteridae > Physeter > Physeter macrocephalus. Next base: position 76,283,218 of record NC_041228.1, read on the forward strand.
AGGGACAAGATGAAAAGGCAGAGGGCTATGTACCAGATGAAGGAACAAGATAAAACCACAGAAAAACAACTAAATGAAGTGGAGATAGGCAACCTTCCAGAAATAAGAATTTAGAATAATGATAGTGAAGATGATCCAGGACCTAGGAAAAAGATTGGAGGCAAAGATCGAGAAGATGCAAAAATGTTTAAAAAAGACCTAGAATAATTAAAGAACAAACAAACAGAGAGGAACAATACAATAATTGAAATGAAAACTACACTAGAAAGAATCAATAGCAGAGCAACTGAGGCAGAAGAATGGATAAGTGACCGGGAAGACAGAATGGTGGAATTCACTGCTGCAGAACAGAACAAAGAAAAAAGAATGAAAAGAAATGAAGACAGCCTAAGAGACCTCTGGGACAACATTAAATGCAACAACATTCAAATTATAGGGGTCCCAGAAGGAGAAGAGGGAGAGAAAGGACCCGAGAAAATATTTGAAGAGATTAGAGTCAAAAACTTCCCTTACATGGGAAAGGAAATAGCCACCCAAGCCCAGGAAACGCAGACAGTCCCATACAGGATAAACCTAAGGAGAAACACGCCGAGACACATAGTAATGAAATTGGCAAAAATTAATGACAAAGAAAAATTATTGAAAGCAGCAAGGGAAAAATGACAACATACAAGGGA
>NC_041228.1:76284054-76284672 GCF_002837175.3 Physeter macrocephalus
TAAAGTGATGAAAGGGAAGAAACTACAACCAAGATTACTCTACCCGGCAAGGATCTCATTCAGATTCGACGGAGAAATCGAAAGCTTTACAGACAAGCAAAAGCTAAGAGAATTCAGCAACATCAAACCAGCTCTACCACAAATGCTAAACGAACTTCTCTAACTGGGAAACACAAGAAAAGGACCCACAAAAACAAACCCAAAACAATTAAGAAAATGGTAATAGGAACATACATATCAATAATTACCTTAAACGTGAATGCATTAAATGCTCCAACCAAAAGATATAGACTGGCTGAATGGATACAAAAACAAGACCCATATATATGCTGTCTACAAGAGACCCACTTCAGACCTAGGGACACATACAGACTGAAAATGAGGGGACAGAAAAAGATACTCCGTGCAAATGAAAATCAAAAGAAAGCTGGAGTAGCAAGTCTCATATCAGACATAACAGATGTTAAAATAAAGACTATTACAAGAGACAAAGAAGAACACTACATAATGATCAAGGGATCAATCCAAGAAGAAGATATAACAATTGTAAATATTTATGCACCCAACATAGGAGCACCTCAATACATAAGGCAAATGCTAACAGCCATAAAAGGGGAA
>NC_041228.1:76285514-76286275 GCF_002837175.3 Physeter macrocephalus
CACAGGTGAATTCTATCAAACATTTAGAGACGAGCTAACACCCATCCTTCTCAAACTCTTCCAAAAAATTGCAGAGGAAGGAACACTACCAAACTCAGTCTATGAGGCCACCATCAGCCTGATACCAAAACCAGACAAAGATACTACAAAAAAGAAAATTACAGACCAATATCACTGATGAATATACATGCAAAAACCCTCCACAAAATACTAGCAAACAGAATCCAACAACACATTAAAAAGATCATACACCATGATCAATTGGGATTTATCCCAGGGATGCAAGGATTCTTCAATATACGAAAATCAAGCAATGTTATACACCGTATTAACAAACTGAAGAAGAAAAACCATATGATCATCTCAATAGATGCAGGAAAAGTTTTGACAAAATTCAACACTGACTTATGACAAAAACTCTCCAGAAAGTGGACATAGAGGGGACGTACTTCACCATAATAAGGACCATATACAACAAACCCACAGCAAACATCATTCTCAATGGTGAAAAACTGCAAACATTTCCTCTAAGATCAGGAAGAAGACACGGATGTCCACTCTCACCACTATTATTCAACATAGTTTTGGAAGTCCTAGACATGGCAATAAGAGAAGAAAAAGAAATAAAAGGAATACAAATTGGAAAGGAAGAAGTAAAACTGTCATTCTTTGCAGATGACATGTACATCAATGTAACAAGATAGAAAACCCAGAGATAAACCCACACACCTATGGTCAACTAGTCTATGACAAAGGAGGCA
>NC_041228.1:76286295-76300304 GCF_002837175.3 Physeter macrocephalus
ACCTAATGAAACTTAAAAGCATTTGCACAGCAAAGGAAACCATAAACAAAATGAAAAGACAACCCTCAGAATGGGAGAAAATATTTGCAAATGAATCAAGGGACAAAGGATTGTTCTCCAAAATATATAAGCAGCTCATGCAGCTCAATATTAAAAAAAACAAACAACCAAACAACCCAGTCCAAAAATGGGCAGAAAACCTAAATAGACATTTCTCCAAAGACCTACAGATGACCAAGAAGCACATGAAAAGCTGCTCAACATCACTAATTATTAGAAAAATGCAAATTAAAACTACAGTGAGGTATCCCCTCACACCAGTTAGACTGGGCATCATCAGAAAATCTACAAACAACAAATGCTGCAGAGGGTGTGGAGAAAAGGGAACCCTCTTGCACTGTTGGTGGGAATGGAAATTGATACAGCCACTATGTAGAACAGTATGGAGGTTCCTTAAAAACTAAAAATAGAACTACCATATGACCCAGCAATCCCACTACTGAGCATATATCCAGAGAAAACCCTAATCCAAAAAGACACATGCACCCCAATGTTCATTGCAGCACTATTTACAATAGCTAGGTCATGGAAGCAACCTAAATGCCCATCGACAGCCGACTGGTTAAAGAAGATGTGGTACATATACACAATGGAACATTACTCAGCCATAAAAAGGAATGAAATTGGGTCATTTGTAGAGATGTGGATGGATCTAGAGACTGTCATACAGAGTGAAGTAAGTCAGAAAGAGAAAAACAAATATCGTATATTAACGCATCTATGTGGAACCTAGAAAAATGGTACAGATGAACCGGTTTTCAGGGCAGAAATTGAGACACAGATGTAGAGAACAAACGTATGGACACCAAGGCGGGAAAGCGGTGGGGGGTGGGTGTGGTGGTTGAGGTGGTGTGATGAACTGGGAGATTGGGATTGACGTGTATACACTGATGTGTATAAAATGGATGACTAATAAGAACCTGCTGTATAAAAAAATAAATTAAATAAAATTCATAAAAAAACAAAACCATGCAATCTATTTTATAAATTAGTAATATCATCATAATTCATGTTTATTGAAAATTCTAGAGGCAATAATGATGCTGGTAACCAAATAATGCTTTCTGAATTATATTTGTCACTAAAATAAATCAGTACTCCTTGGAGAAGTGGCCAGTTTCAGGTTTCGGGCAGGTTACATACAACTTGAGTCAGAGTTTATTGTGCCAGATGCGCGGAAACTACAGGGGTTGTGTTGAACACAGAGCTAACTTGAAGGAGCTAATGCTAGCCATTGACAACTTTCAAACATGAAAAACATTCATGCATAGGTTAAAGCACATCAAATATGTAAAACCCCTGAGTTCTTAAAATTTCAAAATAATAATGTCTCATTAGCTTCTATAACTAGTGCACTAATTTATTGTTATTAAAATGGAAAATAAAGGCATTTATCTTGCCTCTCTTCTCTTCATTGCATCTTAGAGTAAACAAATAGTTGATGAGGGAAAGTTCTTTACATGAGTTCCAATTAATAAATGCAGAAAAAAATGAGAATTAAAAATCGCAACTTTACAATCTTTAATGAAACAATTTATTTGGACAATGGTAGTTAAAACACTTAGATGAGAAGCTGATAGGGAATTTTACAACTAATGGATCATACTTACAATACCTAAACTCACCCATCAATTTCAACATCACTAGAATTAAAAATCGCATCGCAACTTTACAATCTTTAATGAAACAATTTATTTGGACAATGGTAGTTACTTAGATGAGAAGCTGATAGGGAATTTTACAACTAATGGATCATACTTACAATACCTAAACTCACCCATCAATTTCAACATCACTAGAAGTGGGAAAACCAGATGTTAGTGTCACCTGATGTGATACAGTTTGTAAGTACACAACACCATCTATGACATTCTTGTCCCAAAATAAACTTGCATCCAATAGAGCCTGTAGATACATCTGCCAAAGTATAGGAGATTTATGGAATAAAGAAATATGTTAAAGAACACCTCAAGGGTGCAATTTGCTGCATCCATAATATTAAAAACTTTACAGAAAAATTACTTTATTTCTTTAGCCCATAAATAGCAGGTAAAAAATAAGATGGAAAATTGTTCAATGTTGTTTAAAAAATTTTACAAGAGATAGTCCACCAAATGAAATAGAGTTTCCTTATTTTGATTCTAATTTGGAAAGGAAAACAACTGTTAAAAGTAACTTTTATATACATAAGAAACTAACACAACATTGTGAATCAATTATACTTCAATAAAAAATAAAATAAAATAAAATTTTTTAAAAATAACTTTTTAAGAAAATTGAGAAAAATTCAATATAGAATTAGTATTGGGTAATAGTAATAAATAATTATTAATTTTATTAAGCATGATAAAGTTATTTCATAACTGTTAGAACTACATACAGAAGAATCTGTAGGAGAAATGATACTGTCTTATTTTAAAATACTTAGCAATTAAAAAGAGGAATAGGGACTTCCTTGGTAATTCAGTGGTTAAGAACCCATGTTTCCACTGCAGGAGGTATGGGTGCAGCCAGAAAGGAGAAGGAGAGGGAGGAGGAGGGGAAGGGGGAGGAAGGGGAGGAGGAGGAGGAAGAGAAGAAGGAGAAGAAGAAGAAGAAAGGAGCAACAGCAGCAGCAACACAGGAGGAAGAAGGAAGAAATGGGAGGCAGAGGAGAAGTCCGGGTGGGATGGACCACTCGTCGACAGCCTCCCACAGGGAAGGGGAGGGAGGGGGAGGGGGAGGAGGAGGAGGAGGAGGAGGAGGAGGAGGAGGAGAAGGAGAAGGAGAAGGAGAAGAAAAAGAACAGATGAAACCAAAGAAAGGCAAAATGTTGGTAATGGGTCAAGCTGGTGTTCTGCATATGACAGGTCACTCTTCTATCGTCTCTACTTTTGTATATGATTAAAAGTTTTCACATTAAAAAATTTTAAATTGAGCATAGACCATGTGGCACTTGTGTAAGGGTATGTATTACATAATCATTTCCGTTGATTGAGCTGCACCACTCCCAAATGATTCAGAATCACAGGTGAGATGCACAGAGGAAAGAATATTGGGCCAGAAGCCTAGACAGTGGGTCTCCACTCCTGATCTCCCACTAAACTCTGTATGAGTTGGAGCAGGATATTTTCCTTCTCTGCATCTCAATATGCTCATCTGTATAATAAAGATCTAACTAAAAACTGGTTTCTAGAAATGCTGGCCTCAGAGTGTCCCGAGATTATAGTAGGTAATATAGGGCATGGCTCTCCGGAGTCAGCCTGCCCTGAATCCAAGTTCTCATCCTGCAGCTGATGTTTCAGATGTTTAGGATGGGAGACCTTTCTTAGAGATGCCCCATTTGGTATCCAGCACATTATACATGATCATTAACCATTCAACAACAGCAAAATCATTTCTAAATATAAATTTCAGGACTAGAAATGTCCGTGATGCACGATTTTCTTAGTGTTACCCAGACAATATCAGAACCAAGACTGTAAGTTAGATTTCTTAGCTTTTTCTTCCAAATGAACCAAACTGCATACTAAATGGTACCAAGATATTTAATTTCTGGACTCAGGCAGAAACCAGAAAGAGTTAATAAATCAGCTCCAGGGTTTGAATCACAGAGCCAAAAGGATCCTGAAGGATACCTAAGACAGAAACCAAGGAGTCCTGCTCATGAAAGTCAGCCAAGGAGAAGAGCAGACAGGAGGTGGGGCTCAGAGCTGGCGGGAGCAGCCTTTGTGGGCCCAGGATCTGAGTTCCTTCCAGCTGTCACTCACTCTTCTGAGCTGTTAATGCTGATTCTCTGACCCTTGCTTTCTACCTGGTCTCCTGCTTCAGGCCACCTGGAGAGACATGTTCCAACATGGAGGTCTGAGACTTGGTCTTTGTTGCTATAGTAGCAGAGGTGCTGTGAACTGCAAGATGAATGCAGGTTACAACACTCTAGGAACCTCAGTGTCTTCAGTGACAAAATATTCAGTGAACATCAATTATTTACAAGTCTATTCCAAGCATATGGACCACATCAAAGTATCCTTCCAGTGTACCTGCCATCCAGATATACTGATGACTGAACTGGCTGTTACAGAGGAAGCACAGTACTCTGCACACAATACTCAATATGACAAGTGAATGAATGAATGAATGAGTGAAAAAATGGAAATCAACATCTTATTTCTATCCTCTGCTATCTCAACCTGTGGAATTGACAGTGGGGAGAGAGATGGTGAGGGCTAGGGCATGGGGCAGAGAGATCATTTACTTTTTTCTCTTGCCTTGGGGTTGAGAACTGGATTGTCAAGTTGGAAAAAGAGAAGCTGTGATTTCTTCCTGATAACAGTTCAGTGTTCTTCCATACTGCTTTCCAAATGAATGTGTAGAGAATGTCTCACTGCATAGGTCATCTTTCCAATACTATACTATGAATCAAAGAAAAGACTAATAAGAAATAAATTTGTTTTACTATAAATCTTAAGATTTTGAAATAGATTTATTTAGTTTCTGACACAAAGTTTACAGAAAAATAGCTATAAAACAGTTCAGGAAAAATATAATTAAGGAAAAGGTTTTGAGTGAAAAGTAGGAAGGGTCTTAACTTTAAGACAAAGAACAATCTGTCCACTTGTTAATGATGAAAGCCAAAAGTGCTTTCTATGCTTTATTTATGACAATGGTATCAACTTCAGGGTCCCGATTATTTTTGACCTCGTTAAAACTCAAATGACTTCAGAGAAACTCTTTTGGAGATTTACTATCCCAATGAGGGATCAAAACCAACTATCATGCGAGACCTTAATTTTCTCAATCTCTATAATTCCCAGGAATTAGCTTGGTCATTTTTCTTTTTCTTCTTTCCTTTTGTTTTTGGATGGCAAGGAGGTCTAGATGGCAGTGCTGGAAAAACTGAGATGTCTCCATGCTGAAAATTCACTGGGAAAAGGCAGGGAGAAAATGCCAAATAAAGTAATTCCTGTGTTAATCTCTCTACTCTTCACAGAGGGGAGTAAAGAATGACCCACCAGAGAAACCATAGAGTAGAATTCAAAGGAGAATGAAGGAAAGCAGAAGAACAAAACTAGGAAACCAGAATATGCTGATGGACGGATGTCTCAGCTGCAGTGAGGAGGTCATAAGAGATTCCTCATGCATAGAGCCTGGCTAGTGAGATGGGCAGCTATGAGGAGAGCAGTCTCCGAAAGGTAGTGGTGGATGCGTGGTCCAGACAGGAAAGCGGCGTGGGGGTGGGGGGGGCGCAGATGAGGGAAGAAGAAGGAGGATAAGAGCCCAGAGACATGACTGGGAAAGTTAATACAAGAGTGAGATATTTGTGAGGAAAAAAAGAGAGGAAAGCCAGCCTGCCTGTAGAAATGTGCATAAAGCTGACGATCCGTAAACAGAAAAAAGGTCATTAGATTTGCCATACAGTTGCTGTACAGCTGCCATGGGTCCCACTCGTTCCTCATATTTGGGATAAAGATTTCTTCAATTCCCATGCAAAAGTACACTCTATCCACTAATTAGGTCTACCTGCAGGAAAAAACATAATAGCAGCGTCTTGCTGGGTTTTCTTAAATCTGACATGTCACTTCTTCCTAGATCTCTGATGTTGGTGATTGCCACCTCAGGAATAGCCAAATGTAGAACACAGTCCAAAAAATGGGCTGCTTTTGCTTGGTGTCAGTTCAGCTTCCTACCAACCAAATTAAAGCAACTGGAAATACATATCAAAGGGAGGAAGCTTAACTCAAAACCAATTTTTCTAACCATCCTCAATATACGTGTGTAGGAAAAATGCATCTTTTTGTTGTAGCAATGCAAATGTTGGTGTTTATAAACATGTAAATAACGGCTTGCCAGCAATTCGTTCTTGTCCTTGAATGATGAGACCGATACAGGATTCAAGGCAGAATGTGGAACTCCCCATTGGCTCCGACGTGAAATACAGAGATATGAACAGTGGAAACAGGAAGGGACATGAAGATCTCTTTTGGGGGAAGCATGGTGGTCTCTTGATCAACATGCCTGAAAATAGTAAATGTATATCTTCTCCCACCAAGATTAAGACTGCCTAAAGAATGCAAATGTAACTAAGTTCATCTGAGAGAAAAATTAATTTACAAGGACTGGAGACAGAGAGATCATTCTAGAAGAGAAGCTCGGAGGAAGGGAGGGGCTAGGAAGCCACAGCATCCTGAGAAGGACCGTAACAACATCCCTTCTTGCCTTTCACCAACCTGGATGCATCTCACTTTTTTTAAAATTTATATACCATGACCAAATGGGATTTATGTCAGGAATGCAAAAATCAATGCCAACATGCGAAAATCAGTCAATATAATACACCATATTAATAGAAGAAATGACAGAAAGCACAGGATCATCTCACAGACAAAGGAAAAACATTTAACAATATCCAACATCCCTTCATGATGAAAACACTCAACAAAGTCACAATAGAGGAAAACTTTCCCAACCCAAAAAAGGTCATCTATGAAAAATCACAGCTAACATCATAGTCAGTGGAGAAAGACTGAATGTTTTCCCCCAAGATATGTGGCATATCCGTATCATAGAATAGTATTCAGCAATAAAGTGTAATAAAATACTGATACATGCAATAACAAGGATAAACCTTGAAAACATTACATTAAGCAAAAGAATCTAGTCACAAAAAAACAAATATTCTATGATTCTATTCATATGAAATGTCCAGAATAAGGAATTATATAGCATCTCACATTTTGTTTCCCAAACAAATAACTAGATTTGACTCCAGAAGGGAAAGAATTTATAAGTGTGTATTCTAAATTCCTTTGTAAGGGAAAATACACTTCAGTATGACTTAGAATGTGTAAGAAAAAAATGAGAATGTTGTGGTTAGAGATGTTTCTGGGTTCATCTCAGTAAATAGTATGTTTGCCTGTTGGTTTCTGTTTTACCAAACAAAATGTAGCTGCCAATTCATCCATCTGTAAAAGCTCTCCTTACATACGGCTTAAGAGAATTACTGAGTTATTTTGTTTGCAAAAATGGTTTCCTTGGGTATTGTTTACTTTCTGGAGCTCAAGTGGGGAACGTTTCAGTCCCTTTACTGAGCCTTCGTGTTCCACACGCACACTGTAATTTGATGAGGCTCTTTCCCTGTTGGAAGAGCTACTCCTTTTCTGTGTCCTTCCAAATCCTTCAGGATCTAACTCAGGCTCCTGGAGAAGCCTCCTCAACCTGTTTTCCCCTGCAGGGTTATTCCCTTTGTGTACTCACTATTCATTGTGTTAGTGCTTGATTATATTTTCTCAAATTCTTTCTTTTAAAAGTCTATCCTCTTCAACCAGGTGGTAAGATCCTTGTAGGTGGAAGCATGTTACATACTTTCCACGAATCACTCCAGGCCTAAAATAGAATCACTTGTACAAGACAGACTCGTAGAAATGTCTGTTCTCCACAAATCTCCAAACGCATAACGGAACAAATATGCAGATTATCATAATGTTTTCACACAAATTATTTGACGAGGGAGGAGGAGAAAAATATATGCAACAATAAGGGAAATGCTGTGTTAACCTCGGGAGTCATAAATTCAGACTCATGACTAATGAGTATGAAGCAGGATTTCTGACACAAAAAGAAAAAAAAACATTAGGAAAGGATTAATAAATTTGACAACCTCATAATATGAAAATTAATTTAATAAAAATCTTCCTAAACAAACTAAGAGACAATATTTGCAACATACCTACCAACAAAGGATTAGGATCTACAAGTATAAGAAACTCCTGCAAATAAAAAGAAAGGGTTAAACCACTCAATAGAAAACGACCAGAAAATATGAAAGGTAGTTCTGAGAAATGGAAGCCCAAATGATCAGTTAATACATGAAAAAAAATGTTCATCTCACTTGGTATCAGGCTAGTGCAAAGTTAAACCACAATAAGGTGCCATTTGACACCCATCATATTGGTAACAATTTTATTTTTTATTTTAATTTTTTAAATACATCTTTATTGGAGTATAATCGCTTCACAATGCTGAGTTAGTTTCTGTAGTACTACAAAGTGAATCAGCCATATGCATACATATATCCCCATATCCCCTCCCTCTTGCGTCTCCCTCCCACCCTCCCTATCTCACCCCTCTAGGTGGTCACAAAGCACGGAGCTGATCTCCCTGTGCTATGCAGCTGCTTCCCACTAGCTATCTATTTCACATTCAGTAGTGTATATATGTCCATGCCACTCTCTCACTTCGTCCCAGCTTACCCTTCCCCCTCCCCATGCCCTCAAGTCCATTCTCTACGTCTGTGTCTTTATTCCTGTCCTGCCCCTCGGTTCTTCAGAAACTTTTTCTTTCTTTTTTTTTTTAGATTCCGTATATATGTGTTAGCATACGGTATTTGCTTTTCTCTTTCTGACTAACTTCACTCTGTATGACAGACTCTAGATCCATCCACCTCCCTACAAATAACTCAATTTTGTTTCTTTTTATGGCTGAGCAGTATTCCATTGTATATATGAGCCACATCTTCTTTACCATTCATCTGTCTATGGACATTTAGGATGCTTCCATGTCCTGGCTATTGTAAATAGTGCTGCAATGAACATTGTGGTACATGACTCTTTTTGAATTAGGGTTTTCTCAGGGTATATGCCCAGTAGGGGGATTGCTGGGTCGTATGGTAGTTCTATTTTTAGTTTTTAAAGGACCCTCCATACTGTTCTCTATAGTGGTTGTATCAATTTACATTCCCACCAACAGTGCAAGAGTGTTCCCTTTTCTCCACACCCTCTCCAGCATTTACTGTTGTAGATTTTTTGATGATGGCCATTCTGACTGGTGTGAGGTGATACTTCACTGTAGTTTTGATTTGCATTTCTCTAATGATTAGCTACGTTGAGCATCCTTTCATGTGTTTGTAAGCAATCTGTATATCTTCTTTGGAGAAATGTCTATTTAGGTCTTCTGCCCATTTTTGGATTGGGTTGTTTGTTTTATTGATATTGAGCTGCAGGAACTGCTTGTATATTTTCAAGATTCATCCTTTGTCAGTTGCTTCGTTTGCAAATTTTCTCCCATTCTGTGGGTTGTCTTTTTGTCCTGTTTATGGTTTCCTTTGCTGTGCAAAAGCTTTTAAGTTTCATTAGGTCCCATTAGTTTATTTTGTTTTTATTTCCATTTCTCTAGGAGGTGGGTCAAAAAGGATCTTACATTGGTGAAAGTGGGGTTTTAAAGTCCCCTACTGTTATTGTGTTACTGTCAATTTCCCCCCTTATGGCTGTTAGCATTTGCCTTATGTATTGAGGTGCTCCTATGTTGGGTGCATAAATATTTACAATTGTTATATCTTCTGCTTGGATTGATCCCTTAATCATTATGTAATGTCCTTCTTTGTCTTTTGTAATAGTCTTTATTTTAAAGTCTTTTATGTCTGATATGAGAATTGCTACTCCAGCTTTCTTTTGATTTCCATTTGCATGGAGTATCTTTTTCCATCCCCTCACTTTCAGTCTGTATGTGTCCCTAGGTCTGAAGTGGATCTCTTGTAGACAACATATATATGGATCTTGTTTTTGTATCCATTCAGCCAGTCTATATCTTTTGGTTGGAGCATTTAATCCATTTACATTTAAGGTAATTATCAATATGTATGTTCTTATTACCATTTTCTTATTTGTTTTGGGTTTGTTATTGTAGGTATTTTCCTTCTCTTGTGTTTCTTGCCTAGAGAAGTTCCTTTAGCATCTGTTGTAAAGCTGGTTTGGTGATGCTGAATTCTCTTAGCTTTTGCCTGTCTGTAAATGTTTTGATTTCTCTATCAAATCTGAATGTGATCCTTCCTGGGTAGAGTAATATTGGTTGTAGGTTTTTCCCTTTCATCACTTTAAATATGTCCTACCACTCCCTTCTGGCTTGCAGAGTTTCTGCTGAAAGATCAGCTGTTAACCTCATGGGGATTCCCTTGTATGTTATTTGTTGCTTTCCCCTTGCTGCTTTTAATATTTTTTCTTTGTATTTAATTTTTGATAGTTTGATTAATATATGTCTTGGTGTGTTTCTCCTTGGATTTATCCTATATGGGACTCTCTGTGCTTCCTGGACTTGATTGACTATTTCCTTTCCCATATTAAGGAAGTTTTCAACTATAATCTCTTCAAATATTTTCTCAGTCCCTTTTTTTCTCTTCTTCTTCTGGGACCCCTATGATTCGAATGTTGGTGCATTTAATGTTGTCCCAGTGGTTTCTGAGACTGTCGTCAATTTGTTTCATTCTTTTTTCTTTATTCTGCTCTGTGGTTGTTATTTCCACTATTTTATGTTCCAGGTCACTTAGCTGTTCTTCTGCCTCAGGTGTTCTGCTATTGATTCCTTCTAGAGAATTTTTACTTTCATTTATTGTGTTGTTCAATATTGTTTGTTTGCTCTTTAGTTCTTACAGGTCCTTGTTAAACATTTCTTGTATTTTCTCCATTCTATTTCCAAGATCTTGGATCGTCTTTACTATCATTACTCTGAATCCTTTTTCAGGTAGACTGCCTATTTCCTCTTCATTTGTTTGGTCTGGTGGGTTTTTGCCTTCCTCCTTCATCTGCTCCATATATCTCTGTCTTCTCATTTTGTGTCTGCCCCCAGTGGGTAAGGTTGGTTCAGTGGGTTGTGTAGGCTTCTTGGTGGTGGGGACTGGTGCCTGTGTTCTGGTGGATGAGGCTGGATCTTGTCTTTCTGGTGGGCAGGACTGTATCTGGTGGTGTGTTTTGGGGTGTCTGTGACCTTATTATGATTTTTGGCAGCCTCTCTGCTAATGGGTGGGGTTGTTTTCCTGTCTTGCAAGTTGTTTGGCATGGGTTGTCCAGCACTGTAGCTTGCTGGCCATTGAGTGGAGCTGGGTCTTAGCGTTCATATGGAGACCTCTGGGAGAGCTTTCACCATTTGATATTACGTGGAGCCGGGAGGTCTCTGGTGGGCCAATGTCCTGACCTGGGCTCTCCCACCTCAGAGGCTCAGGCCTGACACCCAGCTGGAGCAACAAGACCCTGTCAACCACACGGCTCAGAAGAAAAGGGAGGGAAAGAAAGAGAGAAAGAAAGAGAGAAAGAAAGAAAGAAAGAAAGAAAGAAAGAAAGAAAGAAAGAAAGAAAGAAGGAAAGAAGGAAGGAAGAAAGAAAGAAAGAGAAAGAAAGAAAGAAAAAGAAAGAAAGAAAAAATAAAATAAAGTTATTAAAATTTTTTTAAAAGTTTATATTATTAAAATTTAAAAAGTAATAAAAGAAAAAAGAGAAGAGAGTAAACAAACCAATAAACAAATCCACCAATGATGACAAGCACTAAAAACTAAACTAAGATAGACATAAAAATCAGAAACTAGTCAGTCGCGTACAGCAAACCCCAAGTCTTTAGCTGCTCCCAAAGTCCACCGCCTCAATTTTGGGACGATTCATTGTCTATTCAGGTATTCCACAGATGCAGGTACATCAAGCTGATTGTGGGGATTTAATCTGCTGCTCCTGAGGCTGCTGGGAGAGATTTCCCTTTCTCTTCTTTGTTCACACAGGTCCTGGGCTTCAGCTTTGGATTTGGACCCGCCTCTGCATATAGGTCGCCTGAGGGCACCTGGTCTTCGCCCAGACAGGAAGGGATTAAAGGAGCAGCTGATTAAGGGGCTCTGGCTCACTCAGGCCATGGGGAAGGAGGGCTAAGGAATGCAGGGTGAGCCTGTGGAGGCAGAGGCCGGCGTGACATTGCAACAGCCTGGGGTGCGCCGTGCGTTCTCCCAGGGAAGTTGTCCCTGGATCACAGCACCCTGGCAGTGGCGGGCCGCACAGGCTCCCGGGAGGAGAGGTGTGGATACTGACCTGTGCTTACAAACAGCCTTCTCGGTGGCTGCAGCAGCAGCCTTAGCATCTCATGCCCGTCTCTGGTTTCGGCACTGATAGCCGCAGCTCACGCCCATCTCTAGAGCTCATTTAGGCAGTGCTCTGAATCCCCTCTCCTCGCGCACCAGGAAACAAAGAGTCAAGAAAAAGTCTCTTGCCTCTTCGGCAGCTCCAGACTTTTTCCCGGACTCCCTCCCGGCTAGCCGTGGTGCACTAGCCCCCTTCAGGCTGTGTTCACACAGCCAACCCCAACTTCTCCCTGGGATCCGACCTCTGAAGGCCGAGCCTCAGCTCCCAGCCCCCGCCCGCCCCAGTGGGTAAGCAGACAAGCCTCTCGGGCTGGTGAGTTCTGGTCAACACTGATCCTCTGTGTGGGAATCTCTCTGCTTTGCCCTCTGCACCCCTCTTGCTGCGCTCTCCTCCGTGGTTCCGAAGCTTCCCCCCCACCCCCGCCACCCCCTATCTCCACCAGTGAAGGGGTTTCCTAGTGTGTGAAAACTTTTCCTCCCTCACAGCTCCCTCCCCGAGGGACAGGTCCCATCCCTATTCTTTTGTCTCTGTTTTTTCTTTTTTCTTTTGCCCTACCCACGTACGTGGGGGTGTTTCTTGCCTTTTGGGAGGTCTGAGGTCTTCTGCCAGTGATCAGTGGTTGTTCTGTAGGAGCTGTTCCACATGTAGATGTATTTCTGATGTATTTGTGGGGAGGAAGGCGATCTCCACCTCTTACTCCTCCACCACCTTGAAGGTCCTCCCCCATTTTTTTTAAATTGGGCTGTTTGTTTTTTGATATTGACCTCCATGAGCTGTTTGTATATTTTGGAGATTAATCCTTTGTCCATTGTTTCATTTGCAAATATCTTCTCCCATTCTGAGGGTTGTCTTTTAGCCTTGTTTACGGTTTCCTTTGCTGTGCAAAAGCGTTTAAGTTTCATTAGGTCCCATTTGTTTATTTTTGTTTCTATTTTCATTACTCTAGGTGGGTCAAAAAAGGTCTTGGTAACAATTTTAATATCTAACAAGTTTGGAGAAGATGTAGAGAAAAAAGAACTTTCGATACTGCTGTTGGGAGCATAAATTAGTACAACTGCTTCAGAGAACAATGTGCCAATAACTACGCAGTTAAAGGGGCACCTGCTCTAACACCTTGGTAATCTAACGTGGGTGTGATTCCTGAGTCTCTGGAACATGAGGGCAATGAGATACCTTCAGGGGTATCTCTGCAGCACTGTTTGTATTGAAAATAACCTACATGCTCATAAGAAGGTAATGAATCCTAAATTGTGATTTAATCATTCCATAAAGCAATTAAAATGATTAAGCTAGAAATACATGTATTAACGTGGATAAATCTTAAATGTGATTCTACGGACATCAACATGACCCTGTATATTTTATGAACCCGGAAAGATGAAACAAAATATAAAAAAAATATGGATGAGAATATAACTACATACTCAGAAGTGAGTCACTCTAAAGGCAGAAATAGCACAACAATATGGAAAAGGAGTAGGAAAAAAATGCTTTACCTCTTGACAGTTCACTACCTTTAAAATGGGGAAATATATGGTGATATTTATTATAGACATTCCATCCAGGTAGTGGGTATAGATGTGTTTGTCTTTTATTCTCTCTGTTTTTCTCTAAGTGTTACTTACATGAGTAAGTAAGATATGAGGCAGTGGAAGGCACTTAAATCCACCACTATTCCATGAGCCAGTGGTTCTGTCTCATTTCCGCACCTTCTGAATCATCTATTCATTTCATAGGGAAACAAGCTATAATATTTAAAATTTCAAATCACTTTCTTACCATAGCAGTCTTTCTACGGCTGCTTACACATTTTAAATGTTTTATTTGCACCAAACACACCCTACTAAAAACAGAGTTTATTCTAAGCATCCCTAAGAGAGAGAACCTCACTCATAAACTACATTTTCTCACTCATTTTGGCAGCTCAGTTTATGGGAAGTGATCTCATCTGGGCTTGCTAATTTCATGTTCTTAAGTATCTGGCATAAGATAATTGCTTTTTTTTTTTTTTTTTTTTTTTTTTTTGCGGTACGCGGGCCTCGCACTGTTGTGGCCTCTCCCGTTGCGGAGCACAGGCTCCGG